>NC_135985.1:23308013-23614680 GCF_053455715.1 Rhinoraja longicauda
TAGGCCATTCAGCCCTTCGAGCCAGCACCCCCATTCAATATGATCATGGCTGATCATCTAAAATCAGTAGACACAAAATGCTGGAGTATCTCAGCGGGTCAGGCAGCATCTCAGGAGAGAAGGAATGGGTGACATTTCGGGTCAAGACCCGTCTTCAGTCTGAACTTTTTCAGTCAGAGAGTTGTAAATCTGTGGAGTTCCCTGCCTCAGAAGGCAGTGGAGGCCAATTCTCTGGATGCATTCAAGAGAGAGCTAGGTAGAGCTCTTAAAGATAGCGGAGTCAGGGGGTATGGGGAGAAGGCAGGAACGGGGTACTGATTGTGGATGATCAGCCATGATCACGGTGAATGGCGGTGCTGGCTCGAGGGGCCGAACGGCCTCCTCCTGCACCTATTAGCTATTGTCTAAACTAAACAATACTCCAAGTGTGGCGTGACTTCGGGAAAGCTTTGCACACAAATTCGTTTCGAGAAAGTTTCTTTAACAGTTGTCTTTTCGACGTTACCTTGTCTTTGTTTCGCTCACTGTCTTTGAAAACGGTGAAGTTTACTCCATCAGAACTGTAAGCAACTTTGAAGACTTTGACGTATTCGGCAGTCCCGACTGCCAAGGCACCCTGTGTTATGATGCCGGTAATACGCATCTTTCTTAACAAATTGACCTGCAAATTAACAATGAAAAGAACCTTTTGTGAGAATGAAGCAGCAGACTCCTTCATGACCTGCAATTAAATTGTAAAAACTAAGTCATTTCAATTTATTTGGCATTATGTAGCAGTTTGACATTTTAAGTGATGACTTTTTTCCATCCCATCATTTTTTTTTCTAGTTTATGATATTGTTTACTGTGCACTATGCGTAGGAAAACAACTGCAGATGCTGGTTCAAATCGAAGGTAGACACAAAATGCTGGAGTAACCCAGCGGGTCAGGCAGCATCTCAGGAGAGAAGGAATGGGTGAGGTTTCGGGTCGAGACCCTTCTTCAGACTGATGTCAGGGGAGGGGGCGGGTCCCATTCCTTCACCCATTCCTTCTCTCCTGAGATGCTGCCTGACCCGCTGAGTGACTCCAGCATTTTGTGTGTACTATGTTTACATATTTTGTGTAGGAAGGAACTGTAGGTAAGATGACTAAAAAATCTGGAGCAACTCAATGGGACAGGCAGCATCTCTAGAGAGAATGGATGGGTGACGTTTCGGGTCGAGACCCTTCTTCAGACTATTCTGTGGTGCTGCTGCAAGTAAGAATTTCATTGTTCCATCTGGGACGTGTGACAATAAAACACTTTTGAGTCTCTTGAGATGCACGAGTGGGAGATTAGCTCACCCAGCACCTCCTGTAAGGGTGGAGACTTTGTTGACAGTTCGGATTTATAAGGTAAGGAGAGAAAAAGACACAAAGTGCTGGAGTAACTCAGCGGGTCCGGCAGCATCTCTGGAGAACGTAGATAGGTGACGTTTCAGGTAAGGGCCTTTCATCAGATGCCGAACTTCAGGAGTCTGAAGAAGGACCCCGTGGCGAAACATCCCCTATCCATGGTCTGCAAAGATACGATACGATACGATAGAACTTTATTTATCCCAGGAGGGAAATTGATCTGCCAACAGTCATAAAACACAAAATACATGAAACATGCGATTAAAGTGATGTGTGGAAAGGATTGGGAATGTGCAAAGATTGGGGGGGGGGGGGGGGGGGGGGGGAGGGAAGTCAGTCTCAGTCTACCCCATGACAGAAGGGGGAGGAGTTGTACAGTTTGATAGCCACAGGGTAGAAGGATCTCCTGTGGCGTTCTGTGCTGCATCTTGGTGGGACCAGACTGTTGCTGAAGGTGCTCCCCAGGTTGGCCAGTGTGTCATGGAGGGGGTGAGCTGTATTGGTCCAAGATGCTGCCTGACCTGCTGTTACTCCAGTTGCTTGGTGTCTTATTTTTATAAACCAGGATCTGCAGTTGCTTGTTTTTAAAGGTAAGGAGATATATGTACGAATGCTGACACTGCCTCAGGGGTTGCTGAACTTTGCTATACCGCAGAATTTTGGATACGTCTCAAAAGTATATCTTCCCCTCTCCCCTGTGACCAGCAAACTGAAAGAACTGTGGCTGGCTGCTCCTTGCAGTGAACATCCACACGGATCCACACAGACCACGAGATTCCAGACCATGAAACTGATCTGAACTGAAACGTTGCGGGATATGGTTGCACTCAAGGAACTGTAGATGCTGGTTTACAACAAAAAAAACGTAGCGTGCTGGATGAACTCAGCGGATCAGACAGCATCACTGGTGAACATGTGGAATTCATTGCCAAAGACGGCTGTGGAGGCCAAGTCATTGGGTAGTAGACAGGTTCTTGATTAATTAGGGCCATGGGGAGAAAGCAGGAGAATGGAGTTTAGAGTGAGAGATAGATTAGTCATGTTTGAATGGTGGAGTAGACTCGATGGGCCAAATGGCCTAATTCTCCTCCTATGACTGATGAACATGAGAACATGGATAGATGACAATAGACAATAGACAATAGACAATAGGTGCAGGAGTAGGCCATTCAGCCCTTCGAGCCAGCACCGCCATTCAATGCGATCATGGCTGATCACTATCAATCAGTACCCCGTTCCTGCCTTCTCCCCATACCCCCTCACTCCGCTATCCTTAAGAGCTCTATCCAGCTCTCTCTTGAAAGCATCCAACGAACTGGCCTCCACTGCCTTCTGAGGCAGAGAATTCCACACCTTCACCACCCTCTGACTGAAAAAGTTCTTCCTCATCTCCGTTCTAAATGGCCTACCCCTTATTCTCAAACTGTGGCCCCTTGTTCTGGACTCCCCCAACATTGGGAACATGTTATCTGCCTCTAATGTGTCCAATCCCCTAATTATCTTATATGTTTCAATAAGATCCCCCCTCATCCTTCTAAATTCCAGTGTATACAAGCCCAATCGCTCCAGCCTTTCAACATACGACAGTCCCGCCATTCCGGGAATTAATCTAGTGAACCTACGCTGCACGCCCTCCATAGCAAGAATATCCTTCCTCAAATTTGGAGACCAAAACTGCACACAGTACTCCAGGTGCGGTCTCACCAGGGCCCGGTACAACTGTAGAAGGACCTCTTTGCTCCTATACTCAACTCCTCTTGTTACGAAGGCCAACATTCCATTGGCTTTCTTCACTGCCTGCTGAACCTGCATGCTTCCTTTCATCGACTGATGCACTAGGACACCCAGGTCGAGACCCTTCTTCAGATATGTCATTGACCACACTGCATTTGGTCTTTAGAGCAGGTTACACCCTGTGTGGTTTCACTTCAATGGGCCAGGTTAAAGTTTGACAGTTTAATAACTACAGTGCATAACCTGCCCACAAGGAATTTCTTGATTTATAAATGAGACTTGGCAGACTGAATGGTAAAGGCAGGAACGGGGTACTGATTGTGGATGATCAGCCACGATCACAGTGAATGGCGGTGCTGGCTCAAAGGGCTGAATGGCCTCCTCCTGCACCTTTTGTTTATTGTCTATTGTAAACCTGTCCACCACTGCCCACACCAGCGGGTGGGATTCGAGGACACACAGGTTTCATACACATTCAATTCTTTGAAAAATACTGTGTGTAGGAAAATGGGAAAATGCCTAATCTTAACAGGCTGAAGAACAGCAAAGTCAGACTTTAGTTAATGCTCAAGATAAGAAGATAGACACAAAATGATGGAGTAACTCTGCGGGACAGGCAGGATCTCTGGAGAGAAGGAATGGGTGACGTTTCTGATCGAGACCCTTCTTCATTCTGCAGCTTGAACTGATCGGCTTCAAGTGGATTGAATATCACACAGGGTTTTAAATCGGTGTGAAATTCATTCCATTCGAACAATGAGCAGCCTGGAGCCCTTTGGTGAAACATTCCACGGCAGTTTACAAGCAGGGACCAACTCCGACCAGGTATTTGCATGGGGCAGTGACTGTGATAAAGGGCCAGGTACCATTAATGTAGAACATCAAAGGGATCACATAATGCTGGAGTATCTCAGCAGGTCAGGCAGCATCTTTTGGAGAGACGGAATGGGTGACGTTTCGGGTCGAGACCCTTCTTCAGATGTAGAGCAGGTGAGCACTGCGTCAGATAAAATCTCACACGCAGAGAACTCTCCAAAAGAAGTTTTAGTGAACATTGACAACAACTAATACGTGCTAAAAGGGCACAAAGTGCTGGAGTAACACAGCAGGTCAGACACCATCTCCAGAGAACATGGATAGGTGACGTTTCATGTTGCAACCCTTCTGCAGACCGATTGTTCAATTCAGTTTGGTTTAGTTCAGTTTAGTTTAAAGATATCAACAAGAGATCAATGATCAATGATAATTTGTTGTTATGTGTACCTCGGTACAGTGACTTTCTTTGTTTTTGCGTACTACTCTCTGGTAGAATCATACAGCAGACCTCACCTCGGCAGTACAAAAAGAGTCACCATGTTTCTGGCGGCAACAAAGTTTCGCAAGTTCTTTGTACACGTGGCAATAAACTAAACCAAACACTTAGTGTAGGAAAAAAACTGCAGATGCTGGTTTAAATCGAAGGTAGACACAAAATGCTGGAGTAACTCAGCGGGTCAGGCAGCATCTCGGGAGAGAAGGAATGGGCGACATTTCGGGTCGAGACCCTTCTTCAGAAACTTCGGTATAAACCAAGGCAGCTCCTTTCTACGCAGTGAGATTATTTTCTAATTTCCTGCTCAGGTAGGAGTGGAGTATAAATGTGGAACGATGCTGAATGCAGAGAGGAATTGCCAACCATCACTCTCCATGTTTCCGGCTCAGACAGCCCAAGAGAACGGATTCTGGGCTCAAATTCAAGTCAATGTAATTGAATTTCAGGAGAGGATGTGAGTGGAATTGACAGGATTGCTGCTGGGAGGCTGGAGAGTCTGGAACCAGGGAAAAGCAGTGTGAAGATCTCCACCCGAAACGTCACCCATTCCTTCTCTCCACAGATGCTTCCTGCTCTCCAGAGATGCTTCCTGCTCTCCAGAGATGCTTCCTCCTCTCCACAGATGCTTCCTTCTCTCCAGAGATGCCACCTGTCCTGCTGGGTTACTCCAGCATTTTATGTCTATCTGAGGTTAAAGCGTTTGGCTATTTAGTACTGGGGTAATCTCTTCAGTCAGACACATGTGAACTTCTGGAATTTTTCACTGTAAAGGCCGTGTCACTGGGTACGGCAAACCAGAGATATTGTTCGTGTTCGTGAGTCATAGCAGCAAAATTAGGCCATTCGGCCCATCGAGTCTATTCCACCGTTTAATCGTGGCTGATCTATCTTTTCCTCTCAACCCCATTCTCCTGCCGTAGCCCCATAACCTTTGGCACTCTTACTGATCAAGAATCTTGAATACTCTAATAACGTACTTTAATACTCTACAAATAATGTTCAGAGCAAAAGAAAGAACACTTCCTGACTGTAGCCAAGGTTTGTTTTCAGTGAGGGAGAGCAGATATCCACTCTGGGGAAATTATACGTTTGAAATAAAGAGGGTAAGGACAAACGTGAAAAATAGATGTGTGACTGTTAAAGGGGTCAATTGATGGACTAGTTGCAACAATGAATTAAAAGAGTGTAGTATTATGTGTAAATTCAAGAAAATGGTCAAAAATATTATATTTGAAAGATACAAAATATGTGATCAGCACTGAGAAATGACACATGACAGAAATGATGGTTCTTGACTATATTTGTGTTTATTTATGTTTATTTATGTTTTGGTTATCTGCTTCTGACTTATGATGTTGGGTTTTTTTTAATTATATTTTGTCAAGTATTAAGGGGTGGCACGGTAGCGCAGCGGTAGAGTTGCTGCTTTACAGCGAATGCAGCGCCGGAGACTCAGGTTCGATCCTGACTACGGGTGCTGCACTGTAAGGAGTTTGTACGTTCTCCCCGTGACCTGCGTGGGTTTTCTCCGAGATCTTCGGTTTCCTCCCACACTCCAAAGGCGTACAGGTATGTTGGTTAATTGACTGGGTAAATGTAAAAAAATGTCCCTAGTGTGTGTAGGATAGTGTTAATGTGCGGGGATCGCTGGGCGGCGCGGACTTGGTGGGCCGAAAAGGCCTGTTTCCGCGCTGTATATATATGATATGATATGATATGATAGGCACAATAAGCTTTCGCTTCTGCCTACACCTTTTTTTTCAGTCAGAAAATACCATGTGTGATTACGGAAACAGGCCCTTCAGCCCACCGGGTCCGCACCGACCACTGGCTTCACAGTAATCTTTTTGAGTCTCATTGTAAAGAACTCATTTTCACTTAGGCCACAGCTAACAATGTTTATCCTAGTCATTGTTACTTTTTTGCATGTCTTTCATTCATTTGTTCTATTATCTTTCTACATCACCGTCTATATCTCTTGTTTCCCTTCCCCCTGACCAGTCAGAAGAAGGGCCTCGACCTGAAACGTCACCCATTCCTTCTCTCCAGAGATGCTGCCTGTCCCGCTGAGTTGCTCCAGCATTTTGTGTCGATCTTCGGTGAGTGCCTTATCCATTTCCATTACAACATTAGGTGTAGACTCATCCGAAGCCCAATAGCAGTGTGCACTAGTTGAGCTGGAAGGTAGTTCCAGCCTGTCATGTTATTTATTCCAATGGAATAGATCTCAACAAAAATGTGTGTAGTTTGATTATAAACTTGTATCCCATGTAGATGTAGGGAGAGGTTGAGTAGGCTGGGTCTCTATTCCATGGAACGCAGGAGGATGAGGGGAGATCTTATGGAGGTGTACAAAATCATGAGAGGAATAGATCGGGTAGATGCACAGAGTCTCTTGCCCAGAGTAGGGGAATCGAGGACCAGAGGACATAGGTTCAAGGTGAAGGGGAAAAGATTTAATAGGATTCCGAGGGGTAACTTTCTCACACAGAGGGTGGTGGGTGTATGGAACAAGCTGGCAGAAGAGGGTAGTTGAGGCTGGGACTATCCCAACGTTTAAGAACCAGTTAGACAGGTACATGGATAGGACAGGTTTGGAGGGATTATGGACCAAGTGCAGGCAGGTGGGACTAGTGTAGCTGGGACATGTTGGCAGGTGTGGGCGAGTTGGGCCAATGGGCCTGTTTCCACACTGTATCAGAGTCACAGACTCTGTGACTCTATGTATGATGAATGTTTTATTGGCTTTGGCAATTGTCCTGTTGTGCTGCTGCAAGTAAGAATTTCACTGTTCTATCTGGGACATATGGCAACATAACACTCCTGACTCTGCAGTAGTGTGTATTATACGGTTTTGCAATAAAAAAATATTCTCAGCGACACAAGAAACTGCAGATGCTGGAACTGTGATCAAAGGAAAGTGCAGACGGAGCCACAAGGAACTGCAGATGCTGAATCGTGTGTGGGACACAAAGTGCTGGAGGAACTCAGCGGGCCAGGGAGCATCTGTGGAGGGAATGGACAGGGTCTTCAGACGGGCTCTCAGTACCTGAAACCAGGGGTTGAGGTCAAAGGTGGCCATGCTCCAAGCGTTGACGATCCCCTTGTTGTTGAGTCGTGCCAGCTCTGCGCGCCACCGCTTTAGGCCCAGGAACCCCAGGTGCACGGAGGACGCCGAGATCTGGTGGTCTTCAATCGCTCCTCCCTCCATCCCCAGAGCAGATCCACACTCTGCAACGAGAAAGGTACAGGTTAACAATCTCGACCTAGAGCCTGAGGCACGGTGGCACAGCGGTAGAGTCGCTGCCTTACAGCGCTTGCAGCACCGGAGACCCGGGTTCAATCCCGACTACGGGTGCTGTCTGTACGGAGTTTGTACGTTCTCCCCGTGACCCGCGTGGGTTTTCTCCGAGATCTTTGGTTTCCTCCTTTCAGTTTGCCAAATCCCATTAAATGTCAGCCAGTTTTCAGATTAAAGGCGACAGTTCTTTTAGAGATTAGCCTTGGAAACAGGCTCCAAAGATGTACAGGTATGAAGGTAAATTGGCTTGGTGCATGTGTGAATTGTCCCTAGTGTGGTGTAGGATTGTGTTAGTGCGCGGGGATCGCTGGTCGGTGCGGACTCGGTGGGCTGAAGGGCCTGTTTCCGCGCTGTATCTCTAAACTAAACCACTGACAAACACTGGAGAAGGTTCATAAGTTCATAAGTCACCGGAGCAGAATTAGGCCATTCGGCCCATCGATTCTACTCCGCCATTCAACCATAGCTGATGTATCTTTTCTTCTCGACCCCGTTCTCCTGCTTTCTCCCCATAACCCTCTCCTCCAAGGTTCTACAGAAGGAGGTGAATTGGGAGGCAGCGCGATGAGTTTCGTTTGGAGTTCAGAGTTTAGAGATACAGCACGGAGACAGGCCTTTCGGCCCATCGGGTCTGCGCTGCCCAGCGATTCCCACACACTTACACTATCCTACACACACTAGGGACAAGTTACAATTATACCAAGCCAACTTTACCTGCAAACCTGTACTTCTTTGGAGTATGGAAGGAAACCGGAGATCACGGAGAAAACGCACGCAGGTCACGGGGAGAACGTACAAACTCCATACAGACAGCACCCGTAATCGGGATCGAACCCGGGTCTCTGGCGCTGTAAGGCAGCAACTCTACCGCTGCGCCACCGTGCCGCCCTAAACCTTTGTCTGCATTCTAACTTTCAAGTGCAATATTCATGGGTTCTTTGCCTCTAGATCTCGGTGGGCTCGAGAGGCACCTCGTTGTCAATGAGCGGCCCAGTGGCTCAGCGGGTGGAGCTGCTGCCTCACAGCACCAGAGACCCTGGCTCAATTCCAACCCCGGGTGCTGTCTGTGTGGAGTTTGCAGGGTTCTCCCTGCGACCGCGAGGGTTTCCTCCAGGTGCTCCATACCATTTCTTACCATCTCCCAAAGACGTGCGAATTTGTGGGTTAATTGACGTCTGTACATTGTGGTGGGATTGGTTGAGAAAATGGGATAACATAGAACTAATGTTAACCGGTGATCGATGGTCAGTTTAGTTTCTTGTCACATGTACATTGTCACATTGTCACGTGCATGTCACGTGTACATTGTCACGTGTACGTCACGTGTACATCACGTGTACGTGTCACATTGGTACAATAAAAAGCTTTTGTTAAGACGTGCTAAGCAGTCAGCAGAAAGACAATACATGATTACAAACGAGCCATTCACAGTGTACGTGATACGTGATAAGGGAATAACGTTCATTGCAAGGTAAAGCCAGTAAAGTCCGATCAAAAATAGTCTGAGTCGAAGGTTTTTATTCACAAAATGCTGGAGTAACTCAGCAGGTCAGGCAGCATCTCAGGAGGGAAGGAATGGGTGACGTTTCGGGTCGAGACCCTTCTTCAGTCCGAAGAAGGGTCTCGACCCGAAACGTCACCCATTCCTTCTCACCTGAGACGCTGCCTGACCTGCTGAGTTACTCCAGCATTTTGTGAATAAATACCTTCGATTTGTACCAGCATCTGCAGTTATTGTCTTACAAAAATAGTCTGAGGGTCACCAATGAGCTAGATAGTCATTCAGGACTGCTTCCTGGTTGAAGTAGAATGATTCAGTTGCCTGATTGGAATTGAATTGAATTGGATAGTTTATCATCATGTGTGCCAAGGTATGCAAATAGTCGCCCATGAAGGGCACTTACAAAGTTACAAATCCACCCCCCCCCCCCCCCCCCCAATCAGCTGGGAAGAAACTGTCCCTGAATCTGGAGGTGTGTGTTTTCACATTTTAATACCTTTTGGCCCGATGGGAGAGGGGAGGAGACCAGCATGTACTCGATGGGCCGAAGGGCCTGTTTCCGAGGCCAATCTCTAAAAGAACTGTCGTCTTTAATCTGAAAACTGGCTGACTTTTAATGGGATTTGGCAAACTGAAAGGAAACACAAACCCACGGCTGCCTGCCACTGAGTTTGTTGCACGAGGCAAGCACAATGATTGTGAGCTCCGAGCTCCGGTTCTGCCACATTCCAATCACTTGCAAAGTCAACAACTCATTGTCTCTGTAAACCCACACCTCAATAGCAGGGTAGATTCCTCGAATCAAACTCCTCAGCCATTCAGTTCCAGGGGGTAAGGTGCAAGAAGAACTCCAGCCACTTCTGCTTAAATCCCACTTACGTTTACGATGCTCCACAAACCTTTGTCCTTTTCGTCACTCTTTGTCAACAGCCCCAGTGACACCAGATGACCTGAAATGCCGACTGCACCATTTCCCTCCACTGATACCGTCTGTACGGAGTTTGTACCTTCTCCCCGTGACCTGCGTGGGTTTTCTCTCGGATCTCCGGTTTCCTCCCACACTCCAGAGACGTACAGATTTGTAGGGTAATCGGCTTGGTTTAATTGTAAATTGTCCCTAATGTGTGTAGGATAGTGTTAATGTGTGGGGATCGCTGGTCAGCACAGACTCGGTGGGCTGAAGGGCCCGTTTCCGCGCTGTATCTCTAAGCTAAACTAAACTGAACTAGTTTCAAACTGCCGGCGTGACATCAGCCGCCTCAAATTCTCCACTCCCCTGACTAACCAACCTCTCCCCTCCTGAACGTGCAGCCCTCCACTCACTCCGCAACAACCCGGACTTAATAATTAAACCCGCTGACAAGGGAGGGGCTGTGGTAGTCTGGCGTGCTGACCTCTACCGCACCGAGGCCAGACGACAACTATCAGACACCTCTTCCTACCTATCCCTGGACCATGACCCCACCGATAAACACCAGACCTTCATCAGCAGCACCATCACCGACCTCACCAACTCCGGCGATCTACCCCTCAGTGCCTCCAATCTCATAGTTCCCCAGCCCCGCACGGCCCGATTCTACCTCCTACCCAAAATCCACAAACACAACTGTCCCGGCAGACCCATTGTCTCTGCCTGCTCATGCCCCACCGAACTTATCTCTACCTACCTCGACTCCATCCTATACCCCCTGGTTAAATCCCTCCCCACCTACGTCCAAGACACCTCACACGCTCTCCATCTCCTGGATAACTTCCGGTTCCCAGGCCCCCACTCCCTCATTTTCACCATGGATGTCCAGTCACTCTACACCTCCATCCCCCACAAGGATGGTCTCGAAGCCCTCCGTTTCTTCCTCGACCGTAGAACCAGCCAATCCCCATCGACCAACACTCTCCTCCGCCTAGCAGAGCTGGTTCTTACCCTCAACAACTTCTCCTTTGACTCCTCCCACTTCCTCCAAACCAGAGGCGTAGCTATGGGCACTCGCATGGGCCCTAGCTACGCCTGCCTCTTTGTCGGGTACGTCGAACAATCCCTGTTCCAGACGTACACTGGCCCCATCCCCGAACTCTACCTCCGCTACATCGACGACTGCATTGGTGCTACCTCTTGCACCCATGCAGAACTCACTGACTTCATACACTTCACCTCCAATTTCCATCCTGCCCTTAAATATACCTGGACTATCTCCGACATCTCCCTCCCGTTTCTGGACCTCACCATCTCCATCACAGGAGACAGACTAGTGACGGACATTTACTACAAGCCCACCGACTCGCACAGCTATCTGGACTACACTTCTTCCCACCCGGTCCCCTGCAAAAAGTCTATCCCCTACACCCAATTCCTCCGTCTACGCCGCATCTGCGCCCGGGATGAGGTGTTTCAGACTAGGGCTTCCGAGATGTCCTCGTTCTTCAGAAAACGGGGCTTCCCCTCCTCCTTTATAGATGAGGCTCTCACTAGGGTCTCTTCTACATCCCGCAGCTCCGCTCTTGCTCCCCCTCCCCCCACTCTCAACAAGGACAGGATCCCCCTCATTCTCACCTTCCACCCCACCAGCCAGCGGATCCAACATATCATCCACCAACATTTCCGTCACCTACAACGGGACCTCACCACTGGCCATATCTTCCCATCCCCTCCCCTCTCTGCGTTCCGCAGAGACCGTTCCCTCCGTAACTCCCTGGTCCACTCGACCCTTCCTACCCAAACCACCCCAAACCCGGGCACTTTCCCCTGCAACCGCACGAGATGCAACACCTGTCCCTTTACCTCCCCCCTCAACTCCATCAAAGGACCCAAACAGTCTTTCCAGGTGAGACAGAGGTTCACCTGCACCTCCTCCAACCTCATCTATTGCATCCGCTGCTCTAGATGTCAACTTATTTATATCGGCGAAACCAAGCGCAGGCTCGGCGATCGCTTCGCTGAACACCTGCGCTCGGTCCGCATTAACGCAACTGATCTCCCGGTGGCCCAGCACTTTAACTCCCCCTCCCATTCCCAGTCTGACCTTTCTGTCATGGGCCTCCTCCAGTGCCATAGTGAGGCCCGCCGGAAATTGGAGGAGCAGCACCTCATATTTCGCCTGGGCAGTTTGCAGCCCGGTGGTATGAACGTCGACTTCTCCAACTTCAGATAGCTCCTCTGTCCCTCTCTTCCCCTCCTCCTTCCCAGATCTCCCTCTATCTTCCTGTCTCCACCTATATCCTTCCTTTGTCCCACCCCCGACATCAGTCTGAAGAAGGGTCTCGACCCGAAACGTCACCCATTCCTTCTCTCCCGAGATGCTGCCTGACCTGCTGAGTTACTCCAGCTTTTTGTGAATAAATAGTTTCAAACTAAGTCTGAAGAAGGGTCTCGAACTGAAACGTCACCCATTCCTTCTCTCCAGAGATGCTGTCAGACCTGCTGAGTTATTCCAGCTTTTTGTGTCCATCTAAACTAAACTAAACTACTGCCCGACCTGATTCTCCAGCAGTTTCTTATTGACGCCTCACTGTTTGTTGGTGATTATGTGGAGGGATGTTTTGTTAAGTCTCAGCACCCCGTGACCTGGGTTCAATTCTGACCTCAGGAGCTGTCCGTGCGGAGTTTGCACGTTGTTGCTGTGGGGTTTCATCCTGATGCTCTGCGCGGGTTTCCTCCCACACTCCAAAGACGTACAGGTTTGTAGGTTAATTGGCTTGGTATCATTGTAAATTGTCCCTTGTGTGTGAAGGATAGTGTTAATCTGCGGGGATTGCTGGTCGGCCTGGACTCGACGTGCCGAAGGGCCTTGCTTCCTTGCTGTATCTCCAAACTAAACTAAACTAAATTACATCTCAAAGACATGTGGATTTGTGGGTTAATTGGCCAATGTGTGGGCATGCGAAATAATATAAAAATGAGCTTTTAATGCTTTGTTTCATTTAGTTCAGTTTAGTTTATTGTCACGTGTACCGAGGTACAGCGAAAAGCTTTTGTTGCGTGCTAACCAGTCAGTGGAAAGACATTACATGATTACCATCGAGCCGTCCACAGTGTATAGATACATGATAAAGGGAATAATGTTGATAGCATTTAGTGCAAGATGAAGTCCAGTAAAGTCCAGTTGAAGATATGAAAAAAAAACTGCAGATGCTGGTTTAAATCGAAGGTAGACACAAAATGCTGGAGTAACTCAGCGTGTCAGGCAGCATCTCGGGAGAGAAGGAATGGGTGACGTTTCGGGTTGAAGGTCTCTGAGTGTGAGAGTGTGTGTGTGAGTGTGTGTGAGTGTGTGCGTGAGTGAGTGTGATTGTGAGTGAGTGTGTGTGAGAGTGGATGTGAGTGTGTGTGTATGTCGTGTGAGTGTATGCTATGCGCGTGTGCGTGTGAGTGTATGTTAAGTGAGTATATGTGAGTAAGTGAGTTTGTGTGTGTGCGTCTGTGTGTGTGTGTGCGTCTGTGTGTGTGTGCGTCTGTGTGTGTGTGCGTCTGTGTGTGTGTGTGTGTGAAGCAGGCTCTCAACCTGAAAAGGTCACCCATTCCTTCCCTCCCGAGATGCTGCCTGACCCGCTGAGTTACTCCAGCATTTTGTGTCTACCTTCCAGATAAAGATAGTCTGAGAGTCTCCAATGAGGTAGATAGTAGCTCAGGACTGCTCTCTAGCTGTTGGTAGGATGGTTCAGTTGCCTGTTAACCCCGGTGAAGACACTGTGCCTGAATCTGGAGATGTGCGTTTTCACACTTCAGTACCACTTGTAAGATTGGGGTAAGTAAGTGGTTGGTGATCGGCACAGACTCTGTCGAGCCAAGGGCCCATATCCTTGCTGTGCCTCTGTAACTCCTTGCAGCTTGGCCTGTAATGCCATCAGATCGCCATGGTGAGGTGGGGTGAGGGCTTAGACATACATTTTACCAATTGGTAAGGAGTCTATCTTTGTGTCTACCTTTGGATGGCTGAACAGTTCTGGGTGACTTCAATAAAACCATGGACGGCACCCACTGGAATATTCAAGTGAGTGGGGTGATGAAGGCATGGAGCCCAGTCCCAAGTAATAGCTAGCAGGTGGACAACTGGTCTTTTCCACCGGGCTGTATGGGTTTGAAGAAATATGGGTCCAGAAATCTTCCAGATTTGGAAGAGGGAATTAGAAGCAACACTAGAAAGTTTGCGGATGACACAAAGCTGGGTGGCAGTGTAAACTGTGAAGTTGATGTTAGGAGGTTGCAGGGTGACCTGGACAGGTTGAGTGAGTGGGCAGATGAGTGGCAGATGCAATATAATATAGATAAGTGTGAGGTTATCGACTATTGACTATTGATTTGGTGGCAGAAACAAGGAGGCAGATTATTGTCTCAATGGAGTTAGGTTAGGTAAGGGGGAGGTTCAGCGAGATCTGGGTGTCCTTGTACACCAGTCACTGAAAGTTGGCGTGCAGGTACAGCAGGCAATGAAGAAAGCTACTGGAATGTTGGCCTTCATAACGAGAGGATTTCAGTATAGGAGTAAAGAGGTTCTTCCGCAGTTGTATAGGGCCCTGGTAAGACCACATCTGGAGTATTGTGTACAGTTTTGGTCTCCTAATTTGAGGAAGGACATCCTTGTAATTGAGGCAGTGCAGCATAGGTTCACGAGATTGATCCCTGGGATGTCGGGACTGACATATGAGGAAAGATTGAAAAGACTAGGCTTGTATTCACTGGAGTTTAGAAGGATGAGAGGGGATCTTATAGAAACATATAAAATTATAAAAGGACTGGACAAGCTTGATGTAGGAAAAATGTTCCCAATGTTGGGGGAGTCCAGATCCAGGGGCCACAGTCTTAGAATATAGGAGAGAAGGCAGGCACTTCTCATTTAAAACTGGGGTGAGAAAAAACTTTTTCACCCAGAGAGTTGTGAATTTGTGGAATTCTCTGCCACAGAGGGCAGTGGAAGCCAAATCACTGGATGGATTTAAGAGAGAGTTAGATAGAGCTCTCGGGGCTAGTGGAATCAAGAGATATAGGGAGAAGGCAGGCACGGGTTATTGATTGGGGACGATCAGCCATGATCACAATGAATGGCGGTGCTGGCTCGAAGGGCCGAATGGCCTCCTCCTGCACCTATTTTCTATTCTATTCTAGTCTAGAAGGCTCAAATTCTGGGAAGAGAGACTAGAGAAATCTCCGGAAGACACTCACATGGCAATCGATCCCTCTGAGAAACTCCCACCAGGTTCCGCCCAACCGTGGGTAACCTGGTGCAGTCTCAACAGACTGCGGGCAGGCGTGGGGAGGAGCAAACCGAACGTGCTGAAGTGGGGATACACTGAAGATGCGGCAGACTGCGAGTGGGGACGGGGCCTCCAGACTATGGAACATCTCCTGAGCTGTGACGTGCTGCACGACACACGCACTGTGAAGGATCTTGCAGAGGCCAACGACACGGCACTGAAGTTTGCTCGCTGTTGGCAAACAGCTGTGTGATGACACGAATGAATAAATAAATAGGTTTGAATGAAAATCACTGGGATCTAGAGGAAAGTTTCCAATCTACAGTTTAGTTTAGTTTAGAGGTACTGTGTGGAAACAGGCCCTCTGGCCCATGTCGACCATCAATCACCCACACACTAACGACATCCGACACAACAGAGACAATTTACAGAAACCAATTAAACCTGCAAACCTGCACGTCTTTGAAATGTGGGAGGAAAGCGGAGGAAACGGGGAGACGTACGAACTCCGTATATACACCACCAGTAGTCAGGATCGAACCCGGGCCTCTGGCGCAGTATGCAGCAAATCCACTGTGCAGCCCTCCCCTAGTGTAAAGATCACTCACGGTGTTGGCAGGTTCTTCCAATGTATGGAGATGGGCAAGTGCAGGAGTAATCCGAGTCCAGGTCAGTGCATTTCCCTCTGTGTTTGCAAGGCTGAGAGGCACAGTCATTGATATCTAAAAGAAAGCAAGCATACATTGCACGGTTAGAGCATTTACCACAAACGGTGAGCATGCAGCCAGCATCCCTGCCCCATGGCAACACCTGTAACCAAGCCTTTACACACTCAGATCAGATGAAATTACTTCATTGTCACATCCACCAGCCAGGACACAATTAGATTCCTTGTTCACATTTTTTTTAGATTTAGAGATACAGCGCAGAAACAGGCCCTTCGGCCCACCGGGTCCGTGCCGCCCCAGCGACCCCCGCACATTAACACTATCCTACACCCACCAGGGACATTTTTATTTATTTTTTAACATTTGCCCAGCCAATCAACCTACAAACCTGTACGTCTTTGGAGTGTGGGAGGAAACCGAAGATCTCGGAGAAAACCCACGCAGGTCACGGGGGAGAACGTACAAACTCCGTACAGTACAGCAACCGTAGTCAGGATCGAACCTGTGTCTCTGGCGCTGCATTCGCTGTAAGGCAGCAACTCTACCGCTGCACCACTGGTAGCGTAGACGTGATAGTCTACGTGAAGCATACAGTCGACAAAGTGTGATGTAGTGTGTGGGAAGGAACTGCAGATGCCGGTCCAAACAGAAGATCGACACAAAATGGCAGAGTAACTCAGCGGGGTCAGGCAGCATCTCTGGAGGAAAGGAATGGGTGACATTTTGGTTCGAGACCCTTCCTCAGACTGAGAGTCAGGGGAGAGGGAAACGAGAGATATAGAAGGTACATAGATCAATATGACTGTAAGACATGCAAGAAGTAACAATGATCAAGGAAAGGTGGAGCCCACAATGGTCCATTTTTGGCTGTGGGGGTGATAACGAGTTGTACCACGAGTGGTATCTCAGCTGCATGGAGGTAGAGAGGAAAGCTCTTCAGCAGGTAGTCCATAGAGCTCAGAAGACTATCGGAGCACAGCTACCAGCCTTGGAGGGCATCTACAACACACGATGCCTCAGGAAAGCCACAGGCATCCACAAAGACTCCTCACACCCCTGCAACAGTCTGTTCGAACTTCTACCATCCGGCAGACGATACAAGGCCTTCTACGCCCGCACCTCCAGACTCAGGAACAGCTTCATCCCCAGGGCCATAGCTGCTATGAACCGGTCCTGCTGTGCCGGATGGTCACATCGCACAGTGAACCGGCACAGATCTACTTGCACTTTATTCTGTTTTAAAGCTGTTTCTAATTTTGTTTCATTGGGTTGTATAAATTTATTCTGATTAGCTAATTAATTTATTGCATCGTATGGGAGGCGCATTCCCAATCTCGTTGTACCCCTGTGCAATGACAATAAAGATATAAGAAAATAACTGCAGATACTGGTACAAATCGAAGGTATTTATTCACAAAATGCTGGAGTAACTCAGCAGGTCAGGCAGCACCTCAGGAGAGAAGGAAAGGGTGACGTTTCGGGTCGAAGAAGGGTCTCGACCCGAAACGTCACCCATTCCTTCTCTCCCGAGGTGCTGCCTGACCTGCTGAGTTACTCCAGCGTTTTGACAACAAAGATATATTGTATTGTATTGTACAAACAGTGAAACTCAGCAACAAGACAGTGAAACCAGCACGACCACTAGGGTAGCGGAGAGACGGTGAGAGAGGGGATGCAAAGGTTACTTGAAGTTGGGGAAATCAATATTTATGTTCACGATAAATACAACAAAAAATACAACGATGAGTGTAGACGTGGTCAACGGCAGACTGGTGCAAGTAACAGCTGACAGTTAAGTGAGGCTTTAACCAAGAGGAAGGAGATGGCTGGTCCTAACACACATTAATGGGACTGCCATGTCACCTGATGAGACTCCAGTTGGGAACTTTAAACATAATTCCCAGGATGGGCTGCAATTAAGTAAGTAAATGTTTGTTCAATTTTCCAAAATATGTCAGCATGCTTTACAAGTGCTGAAGTATTTTATACAAGAAGCACTGGAATCTTGCAGAAACATGTCCTTTCCTGACATTCACTTAGATTCCATCTTTCTCAGATCATTATCTGCCAATCTCTTGGTCAATGGCTCAGTGTTCAAATATCCCGCAGACAAAGCACAGTGGGTGGATGTTCATTCATCAGTATCAAGGCTCCCTTTGTGGCATGGGCCTGTCTACGTTTGATTACATTGGAGCAGTGTTTTTGTTAGAGAAACAACACGGAAACAGGCCCTTCAAATATGGTCTGACAAAGGGTCTTGACCCTGCTGCAGTCCGAAGAAGGGTCTCGACCCGAAACATCACCCATTCCTTTTCTCCACAGAATGCTGACTGCCCGCTGAGTTACTCCGGCTCTTTTTGTCTATCTTCGGTTTAAACTGGCATCTGCAGTTCCTTCCTACAGGTTTGTAGGTTAATTGGCTTGGTATAAAATGTAAATTGTCCTCGAGTGTGCAAGATAGTGTTAATGTGCGACGATCACTGGTCGGTGCGGACTTGGTGGGCGAAGGGCTTGTCTTCGCGCAGTATCTCTAAATTAAACCCTAACCCCAACCCCACCTCAGCAACAATCTACAATGGACTTTGTTTAACCTGCACTGCATACTATGGCTTGCATTATGATAGTCTGGTTACATGGTATGACTGATAATTTATTGCGTTATTGAAGATTGGATATTTATTTGTTGTGCTTTTGCGTTACTGTGCCAGTAAAGCTGCAGCAAGTAAACAAAGCAGTCACACATCCCCCGGTACCACAAAATGCTGGAGTAACTCAGCGGGTCAGGCAGCATCTCTGGAGAGAAGGAATGGGTGACGTTTCGGGTCGAGAACCCATTCCTTCTCTCCAGAGATGCTGCCTGACCCGCTGAGTTACTCCAGCATTTTGTGATACTTTCACTGTACCCTCGGTACAGGTGACAATAAACCAAAACAAAACCGAATATTGTTCCATTCCCCATGTATATGACAATTAAACACTCTTTGCTCTTGATTTTCGAGCAGCTACCCAGTTTCCAACTAAACTCGACACTTTCCAAATCTCGTAGAATTTGTCAAGAATTTCCAGTGATTGATGGAAATCTCAAGTGCTGGGGGGATATGAGGGCGAACTCCAGGTGTAAAAGTCTGGTGACCTCATTTCGTCGTTGATCAGTGATTCTTCCGCCGGCTTCCTGAGGCACTTGGGTCCATAAAGATAGACTCATAAAGAGGAAAGTCAACAGAATAAATAACCACCAGAAGCCTGAAGGGAACTTGCCTGTGACTGACAAGTGGCTGTGGAATGTGCCCAGTAGTTCACAAGCGTCGTTAAGGGCCAGAGGTGGGCTCACATGTGTGGTCAGTGTGAGCTCAAAGTGGCCACCGTGGACACAGTAAGGTCTCTGCTGAGATACAACAAAGGGCTGCACGGTGGCGCAGCGGTAGAGTTGCTACCTTGCAGCGAATGCAGCGCCGGAGACTCAGGTTCGATCCTGACTACGGGCGCCGCTGTCTGTACGGAGTTTGTACGTTCTCCCCGTGACCTGCGTGGGTTTTCTCCGAGATCTTCGGTTTCCTCCCACACTCCAAAGACGTACAGGTTTGTAGGTTAATTCACTGGGTAAATGTAAAAATTGTCCCTAGTGTTTGTAGGATAGTGTTAATGTGTGGGGATCGCTGGACGACGCGGACTCGGTGGGCCGAAGGGCCTGTTTCCGCGCTGTATCTCTAAATCTAAAACAAACCACAGCAAGTACTGATTTGCCTTCCAAAGACACAAGGTGTTGGGGGGAGGGTTCCAATGTTGTTCTTAAGCAATTTTAAGTTGCAATCGTTGTGCATATCACCAGATTTTTAATTCAGTGAAACTGAAACTGAATCCATCCTCTTTAGACCTCTTCATTTCTAACTGCCCCCTTCTCCCATCTCCACCAGTCCCCCTCCTCTTGGGCCTTGGACTCTTCAGGATGGGCTTCTACCCTCTTCAGATCTCTTCATTTCTAACGGACCTGTTCCCTTTATCATCGTTACTTTTTGCATGTCTTTCATTCATTTGTTCTATATCTCTCTATATCACCGTCTATACCTCTTGTTTCCCGTTCACATAACTCTCAGTCTGAAGAAGGCTCTCAACCCGAAACGTCACCTAGCCCTCACCTTCTCCATCATGGTCTGGTTTGGCTCAGCCACCAAGCACGACATCCGGAGGCTGCAACGGATCGTTCGCACAGCTGAGAAGGTTGTTGGCTGCAACCTTCCCCGCATTGACGAACTGTACACTGCAAGCGCCAGGAAGCGAGCGGGCAAGATCATCTCTGACCCCTCTCACCCTGGCCACAAACTCTTCGAAGCACTTCCCTCTGGAAGGCGACTCCGGACTGTCAAAGCAGCCACAGCCGGACATAAAAACAGCTTTTTTTCCACGAGTGGTAGTTCTACTCAATAACCAAAGTCTGTAGTCTCTTTTTTGCTCTGGTTTATTTTCACCCACATGTTTAGACCGTAATGTTGTATCCTTATTGTTTTGATGTGGTTATGCTTTATTCATAATTGTTAACTGCATGTTTGTGTTGTCATTTGTGAGCGGAGCACTAAGGCACATTCCTTGTATCTGCACATACTTGGCCAACAAACTTATTCATTCATTCATTCATTCATTCATTCATTCATTCATTCATTCAATCATTCATTCCTTTTCTCCAGAGATGCTGGCTGACCCGCTGAGTTACTCCAGCTTTTTGTGTCTCCCAACTATGGCTGATTGAGATGAGGTGTCAGGGATTAGTTTGGTTTACTGTCACGTGTACCGAGGTACAGTGAAAAGCTTTTGTTGCGTGTTTTATCCAGTCAGCAGAAAGACAATGCATGATTACAATCGAGTCGGTGTACAGATACATGACAAAGGGAATAATACTAGGTGCAAGAAAAAGCCCAGTAAAAAGTCTGATTATAGATAGTCCGTGGGTGTCCAATGAGGAAGATGGTAACTTAGGACCGTTCTTCAGTTGATAGGATGGTTCAGTTGCCTGACTAGGCAAATGGGATGGTGGTGCATCCCTTTTATTCTCTTTCTGTTAGATTAACTCTAGGTGGTGGTTTAATTGAACTTACCCAAGAGACAGTGTATGAGACACTTTTAGTTTAGTTCAGAGATACAGCGCGGAAACAGGCCCTTCGGCCCATCGGGTACGCGCCGACCAGCGATCCCCGCGCACTAACACTACCCTACATACACTGGGGACAATTTTTACATTTACCCAACCAATTAACCTACCATCCTGTACGTCTTTGGAGTGTGGGAGGAAACCGAAGATCGAAACATATAAGATTATTAAGGGGTTGGACACGTTAGAGGCAGGAAACATGTTCCCAACGTTGGGGGAGTCCAGAATCAAGGGCTACAGTTTAAGAATAAAGGGTAGGCCATTTAGAACGGAGATGAGGAAAAACTTTTTCAGTCAGAGAGTTATAAATCTGTGGAATTCTCTGCCTCAGAAGGCAGTGGGGGCCAATTCTCTGAATGCATTCAAGAGAGAGCTAGATAGAGCTCTTAAGGATAGCGGAGTCAGGGGGTATGGGGAGAAGGCAGGAACGGGGTACTGATTGAGAATGATCAGCCATGATCACATTGAATGGCGTTGCTGGCTCGAAGGGCCGAATGGCCTCCTCCTGCACCTATTGTCTATTGTCTATTGTCTATCTCGGAGAAAACCCACGCAGGTCACGGGGAGAATGTACAAACTCCGTACAGACAGCAGCCGTAGTCGAGGATCGAACCCGGGTCTCGGGCGCTGCATTCGCTGTAAGGCAGCAACTCTACCGCTGCACCACCGTGATGCAGAAGAGAAATCCAATTTTATAAAACACTAGTTCGGCCTCAGTTGGAATGTTGAGTGCAGTTGTGGTCACCGCACTTTTACAAAGGATGGGATTGCACTGGAGAAGATGGAGAAGACATTTATCGGGATGTTGCCTGGGATGGTGTATGTATCTGATGGGGAGAGAGTCATTGGAGTGGGGAAGACTGAGGGAGGGTGGGAGGAGGAGGGGTGGTGCGGGGAGAGGGTCATTGGAGTGGAGAAGACTGAGGGAGGGTGGGAGGAGGAGGGGTGGTGCGGGGAGAGGGTGCCGGTGTGACCAGGGCTGCTGCAGGCCCCCACGTCCCTCTCCTCTGCCCACCGCCTCATATGCAGGGGCCACCTCCTGCAGCCGACCTGCGCGGGGTTTCTCCGAGATCTTCGGATTCCACCCACACTCCAAAGACGTGCAGGTGTGTAGGTTAATTAGCTTGGGTATAAATGTAAAATTGTCCCTAATGTGTGTAGGATAATGTTAGTGTGCGGGGATCGCTGGTTGGTGCGGACTCGGTGGGCCGAAGGGCCTGTTTCATAAGGTCATAAGTCATAAGTGATAGGCGCAGAATTTGGACATTCGGCCCATCAAATCAACTCCGCCATTCAATCATGGCTGATCTATCTTTCCCTCCTAACCCCAATTATTTTGTCCAGAGGCAGGTACAGAGGCAGGCTGGCCAAAGACAGGCATGTGTGGTCCTTGCAATGCCCTCTGCTCCTCCCAATTAGTTTCTGTGCTGTATCTCTAAACTATCCTAAACGAAATGAAACGAAACTAAACGAAACTAAATGAAACTAAACTAAATTAAACTTAACTAAACTAAACTAAACTTTTGGAGGTAAGCTCAAGAATTTTGATTGCTGACGGACAGAAAAAATGCCACTTATTTATTAGTGCCATCAAATGCTGAGAGGGCCAATTCTCACTTGTCTCAATTATTGCAGGTCGCCTTTGCACAGTTCATCACCACTTACAACAATAAACATCCCACAGGCACCAATTAACTCCCTGCAGATAACTCCTGATTAGCTGCAGAGATTGCAATGCCTCCTCGGGCCAGGGAGGGAGTCGCCATCGAGAGGCTGTTCCACAGAGGAAAGGAGAGCCATTGTTCCCACAACCCTTTGAAAAGAGCAAAGGGTCAACTGATGAAAGAACGTCCAGACCTGAAGGGCAATAAAGGTATTCTGCTCATGGCAGAGAGGGGAGGATTCAGTACCTTATTTTGTTTGTTTCTTTGATCTCCGGGTGATTGTCTGACAGTGGCCCATTGTTTTGTTATATTTACCGAGCTCTCTGTGCAAAGGGAGGTTCGCAGAGCACGTGGCGTCCATGGTACTGCTCCCTGCACCTCCCACTGGGGATCATTGCAATGGACCAGGTAGAGTCAAAACGCTGGAGTAACTCAGCGGGTCAGGCAACATCTCAGGTGAGAAGGAATGGGTGACGTTTCGGGTCGAGACCCTTCTTCAGACTGATGTCAGGGGAGGGGGCGGGACAAAGATAGGATGTAGACGGAGACATCCAGCTTGTCCAGTCCTTTTATGATTTTATATGCCTCTATAAGATCCCCTCTCATCCTTCTAAACTCCAGTGAATCGTTCGGACACTTCCAGAAACATGGACGTTCCACAAAGAATGGCGGCTGGATCTGACAATATTCCATAGACTTTCCCAATAAAGTCACTTTCACGGAGGAGGTGTTTTCATTCCATTGCACAACTGTAGGCTGCCCACAGTGTGGGAGCGTGGGATACCAATGCTAGACGGCACCTTGGCTACAGTTTGTCGCCATCAGACTTCCACCACATCAGGGTTTAAGCAGCAAGACTGTGCTGTCCGGTTGGAGCACTACTGGCGAGGTTCTGCATCCTTTCATTTGGTTGTGAATCTGTGGAATTCTCTGCCACAGAAGGCAGTGGAGGCTAATTCACTGGACGTTTTCAAAAGAGAGTTGGATTTAGCTCTTAGGCCTAACGGAATCAAAGGATATGGGGAGAAAGCAGGAGCGGGGTACTGATTTTGGATGATCAACCATGATCATATTGTGTAAGAAATTCAGTGTCATAGTGATGGGCCTCCTCCAGTGCCATAGTGAGTCCCACCGGAAATTGGAGGAACAGCACCTCATATTTCACCTGGGCAGTTTGCAGCCCAGTGGTATGAACCGACTTCTCCAACTTTAGATAGTTCCTCTGTCCCTCTCTTCCCCTCCTCCTTCCCAGATCTCCTACTGTCTTCCTCTCTCCACCTATATCCTTCCTTTGTCCCGCCCCCCTGACATCAGTCTGAAGAAGGGTCTCGACCCGAAACGTCGCCCATTCCTTCTCTCCTGAGATGCTGCCTGACCTGCTGAGTTACTCCAGCATTTTGTGAATAAAAGCCATGATCATATTGAATGGCGGTGCTGGCTCGAAGGGCCAAATGGCCTACTCCTGCACCTATTTTCTATGTTTCTATGTTTCTATTAACACAAGGCCCCTTCAAATTGTTCACTCAGAAAGTTTAGTTCAGCTTAGTTTAGAGATACAGTGCAGAAACAAGCTCTTCAGCCCACCGAGTCCGCGCCGACCTGTGATCCTCATACACTAGCACTACCCTACACACTAGGGACAACTTACAATTTTCTTTTACCAAAGAAATCTGTACATCTTGGGAATGTGTACATCTCTGTCTTCTGGTACATCTGGGAGATTGTTTGTGTCTTCCTTAGTGTTCAGTCCTCACCAAGGAAGACACAAACAATCTCCCAGATGTACTAGAGGACAGAGGATCAAGGGAGACAGAGGAACTGAAAGAAATTTGCATTGGGCTAGAAATAGAATTGGGTATACTGATGGGACTGAAGAATGATAAATCCCCAGGGTCTGATGGTCACCATCCCAGGGTACTCAAGGAGGTGGCTCTAGAAATCGTGGACGCATTGGTGATCATTTTCCAATGTTCAATAGATTCAGGATCAGTTCCTGTGGATTGGAGGGTAGCTAATGTTATCCCACTTTTCAAGAAAGGAGCGAGAGAGAAAAAGGGGAATTATAGACCAGTTAGCCTGACATCGGTGGTGGGAAAGATGCTGGAGTCAATTATTAAAGAGGTAATAACGGTGCATTTGGATAGCAGTAAAAAGATTGGTCCAAGTCAGCATGGATTTCTGAAGGGCAAATCCTGCTTGACTAATCCTAGAATTTTTTGAGGATGTGACAAGTAAAATGGATGAAGGGGAGCCAGTGGATGTAGTGTATCTGGACTTTCAGAAAGCCTTTGATAAGGTCCCACACAGGAGATCGGTGGGCAAAATTAGAGCACATGGTATTGAGGATAGGGTATTGACATGGATAGAGAATTGGTTGGCAGACAGGAAGCAAAGAGTGGGAATAAACGGGTCCCTGTCAGAATGGCAGGCAGTGGCGAGTGGAGTGCCGCAAGGCTCGGTGCTGGGGCCACAACTATTTACAATATATATGAATGATTTAGATGATGGAATTAAAAGTAACACTAGCAAATTTGCAGATGACACAAAGCTGGGTGGCTGTGTGAACTGCGAAGAGGATGCTAGGAGGTTGCAGGGTGACTTGGACAGGTTGAGTGAGTGGGCAGATGCATGGCAGATGCAATATAATCAGTGATGGAAATGGGGGGTACGCAGGAGGATGGCCTTCCCCTAGTTTTCAATTTCCAGCTGGGGTTTAATGAGTACTGCAGAAAGATTCGAGTCGTTCATCACTTTATTCAACTCAGACGAAAACGATTTGTTAACTGCCACTGTTAGCACAGTAGTTAACAGGCAGTAATTATACAATGTGTCATCAATACATCGATCCACATCCCTCAGTAAACGTACTTGTGTTTTGACCATGTATTAATGACACCGCGTTCCTTTGAATAAAATTCAGGGGAGAATTTCTTAAACTCACTGTCAGGGCTACCGGGCCGCGAGCACGGGCTCAGGTAAAGTCGCTGAAACTGAACAGGAGGACTCCGACTTGGGCATCGAGGGACCAGCCGACTTGGAGTTATTTATTCTTTGTAATGAAACCTTTATCTATAACTACCTTGTTGGAGTAAAACGTGACGTGAACAGGGAAACCGTTGCACGCTCCGCGCTCCGACCGTCAACAACAGCCGGCAGCGGCTGCCCGGGGCACGCACGCGTACACACATCCCGCTAGCGGCAGCTGCCCGGGGCGCGCACGCGCAAGACCCGCCTGCAATTGGCGCCAGCGTGCCCGCGCACTTCCCCGAGACGCCATCACGCAGCAGGTTCGGGCGGGCTGGGGATTGAAGAATGTCTTTGATGTTTGTTTTCGCTTCACCCAGAGTGAGCGAAGTCTCGTTGTTCACGGGGGAATAATCATCGGGAAATGCATTATATTGAATTGTGGGTGTGTGTTTTTTAAACAATACATACTGTACTTCACTAACAATCATTAACGGCTTGAATGGTCGCTGGCGGGCGGGCGGGCGGGCTGGCGGGCGGGCGGGCGGGCGGGCGGGCGGGCCTTTCACTGAAGGTGCCGGGACAGGGAGGCGCAGGTGGGTTGTGTTGTGTTGTGTTGTGTGCATCACGTCCTGCAATCAGTGGTGAACACTCGGTACATTTAGCATGTGCTGGCATCCCCTTCACTAACAGATAGCACCTGGTTAAAGAAAGCAGCGATGGGTTTGTTTTGTGGGCTGGGCGGGGAGGTGCTGCCCGGTGCTTGCCCCAGACTGAAATCACCTGTAAACCTGTGTCTACGATGGATGCCAATAACTCAACCCGTTAAATCACTGTGGAGCTGCAAGAAACAGATCATCACTTTCTCCCACTATCGCTTAAAAAGACAGTACCAAGTCACAGTGGTGTAGGAACATAACTGCAGATGCTGGTACAAATCGAAGGTATCACAAAATGCTGGAGTAACTCAGCGGGTCAGGCAGCATCTAGGAGAGAGGGAATGGGTGACGTTTCGGGTCGAGATTCTCGACCCGAAACGTCACCAAGTCACAGTGACCGGTTCCCCACAAAGTTGGATAAAGAGATTATTGTCCGGCACATCGACGGAGAAAGCGCACGCACAAAGAAGTATGAACTTGCAATCATTCTCTGTAACATGGGGTGCACTTTGTGTTTGAGGAGTTCGCTATTTGCGCCCTTTGATAGTAAACAAAACTGAAATCGTGCAGGTTAAGCGCGGGGATATTGATACAATTGTCTTTGTTTGCTGCCACACACTGTGTTACATGTCTATGTTTGCTGCCACACACTGTGTTACATGTCTATGTTTGCTGCCACACACTGTGTTACATGTCTATGTTTTTCCTCTATCTGGGGAATATTTGAAGCTGAATAACATTATTCTTAATTTAAGCATCATGTTTGATTCTTACGCAAACTCCTGGCCATACCTATTGCATCAGTTGTGTAGTATAATCTGATGGGGACAGTGCTACACAGCTGTTGAAACTATCTCCTGCTACTAGACTTGATCTTTTTGATACTCTTCGGCCTGTTTTCTTCCACCCGATTCAATATCAAGCCTATTATGCCTATGGGTATTTATAAACAGTAAGTTTCTGGTCTCGTGCCTCAATCCCCCCGCCCCCCCCCCCCCCCACCCCCACCCCCACTTCCTTCCCAACCTCAGCCTCATGGACTTAGAGTACCCCTAGTTCCTAAGAAAATAACTGCAGATGCTGGTACAAATCAAAGGTATTTATTCTCAGGAGAGAAGGATTGGATGACGTTTCGGGTCGAGACCCTTCTTCAGACTGGTTCCCAAAACCCATTTCCATCACTGAGAATAATATAGATAAATGCAGCTGCAGCTCACCGGCAGTCTCTCTGGTTTTTTTTGGTTTTTTTGTCATTGTCGTTGTTAAATGTACGTTTTATTTTATTTTTAATTCTGTGTATGTAGGGGGGTGGTGGGGGGGTTGGGGGAAACCTTTTTTCTAATCTCTTCCTCAACGGAGATGCGACCTTTACCGTGTCGTATCTCCGTTAGACTCCGGTCGCAGGGCCTGGACTTACCATCTCGGAGGCTTCGGCCGTGGGCCCTGCAGACCGCAACATCGGGAGTTCGCAGGTCCCTGGCTGGCGACCGGCTTTTGGGAGCTCCAGCCGTAGCAGCTTCGACCGCCCCGAAGCGTGAGGTATGATCAACCCGCCCGCAGGCCCTTCATCGCCCTGCGTGGCTCGGCCGCAGCACTTTCCATCGCCCGGTGGGGGCTCAGGACTTTCATCGGCCTGCTCGGCTCGGCCCTGAGACTTTCCATCGCCCAGTGGGGGCTCAGGACCTTCATCGGCCTGCTTGGCTCGGCCCTGGGACTTTCCATCGCCCGGTGGGGGCTTCAAAAAATTGGGAGCCTCGATCACCTCGTGGCACCACGGGAGAAGAACGAGGAGGAGATAAGACTTTGCCTTCCATCACAGTGAGGGTGTGCCTAGAGCAATCACTGTGATGGCTGTTTTATGTAAAAAAAAAATTATCTGTGTGTCTTGTGCTTTTTAATGTCTACTGCCGGACCCTGACGTGAGAGGACGCTGGCGTTGTGTATTCGCCGCTTTTCCGTCAGGATAGTTTGTCTGTTTGTTTCTATGTTAATTGTTTTTGTAAAGCGCTTTGAGCATGCGATAAGGCGCTATATAATATAAATGGATTATTATTATTATTATTATTAAATGTGAGGTAATCCACTTTGGCGGCAAGAACAAGGAGGCAGATTATTATCTCAATGGTGTCAGATTAGGAAAAAGGGAAGTACAACGAGACCTGGGTGTCCTTGTACACCAGTTACTGAAAGTAAACATGCAGGCACACCAGGCAGAGAAGAAAGCTAATGGCATGTTGGCCTTCATAATGGAAGGATTTGAGTATAGGAGTAAAGAGGTCCTTCTGCAGTTGTACAGGGCCCTGGTGAGACCACAACTGGAGTATTGTGTGCAGTTTGGTCTCCTAATTTGAGGAAGGACATCCTTGTAATTGAGGCAGTGCAGAGTAGGTTCACGAGGTTAATCCCTGGGATGGCGGGACTGACATATGAGGAAAGATTGGAAAGACTGGGCTTGTATTCACTGGAGTTTAGAAGAATGAGAGGGAATCTTATAGAAACATATAAAATTATAAAAGGACTGGACAAGCTAGATGCAGGAAAAATGTTCCCAATGTTGGGGGAGTCCAGAACCAGGGGCCACAGTCTAGGAAAAAAGGGGAGGACATTTAAAACTGAGGTGAGAAGAAACCTTTACACCCAGAGAGTTGTGAATTTGTGGAATTCTCTGCCACAGAAGACAGAAATTCACTGGATGAATTTAAAAGAGAGTTAGAAAGAGCTCTAGGGGCTAGCGGAATCAAGGGATATGGGGAAAAGGCAGGCTCGGGTTACTGATTGTGGATGATCAGCCGTGATCACAATGAAAGGCAGTGCTGGCTCGATGGGCCGAATGGCCTCCTCCTGCACCTATTTTCTATGTCTATATTTTCTATGAAATCGGAGCACCAGGAGAAAACCCAAATGGTCACAGGGAGAACGTACAAGCTCCTTAGTAGACAGCACCTGTAGTCAGGGTCAAACACAGGTCTCTGGCGCTGTAAGGCAGCAACTCCACCGTGCTGCCCCTAAGTCTTAGATTGGCAGAGGATATCATGGATCCATCTCCCATTATACAGAGTTGGTACAGTGGCGCAGCTGGTAGACCCACTGCCTCCCAGTGCCAGGGGAGCAGGTTCGATCCTGACCTCAGGTGCTGTCTGTGTGGAGTTTGCACGTTCTCCCCGTGACCGCGTGGGTTTCCTCTTGGTGCTCTGGTTTCCTCCCACACTCTGAAGATGTTTGCGTTTGTAAGTTAACTGGCCTCTGTAAATTGTCCCTTGTGTGTGGGAATGGATGAGCAAGTGGGATAACATGGAAGTAATGTGAACGGGTCAGAGTGGACTAGATGGGGTGAAGGGCCTGTTTCCATGCTGTGAATTGCAATCAATCAAACAATTCCCTTGAGTCAGAGGATGGTGAATCTGTGGAATTCATTGCCACAGAAAGCTTTGGAGGACAAGTCAATGGATATTTTTAAGGCGGAGATTGATAGATTCTTGATTAGTACGGGTGTCAGGGGTTATGGGGAGAAGGCAGGAGAATGGGGGTTGGGAGGGAGAGATAGATCAGCCATGATTGAATGGCGAAGCAGATGTGATTCACTTGAATGGCCTAATTCTGTTCCTATCACTTATGACCTGATAAAATCTTTCCACCTTCTCTCTGTAGAATGGGGTGCACTCCTACTCCTACGTTGTGGAAACGTTATTCACAAATGAAGCAGTTATACACAATGAAATGTGTAAAATAGAAATGTCAGGCCAAATGTCAATGGGGAATAACATTGGCCATGCACGGAGCCTTGTCTCAGGTAACGATGCTGTGTCTTCACAGTGCGTGCCATGCTAGGATATTCATGCTCCTGCCACATATCAGGTATTCTAATATCCCAAGACAAACACAAAAAGCTGGAGTAACTCAGAGGGTCAGATCGCACCTCTGGAGAAAAGGAATAGGTGACGTTCGGGTCGAAACCCTTCTTCAGACGTCTCGACCTGAAACGTCACCTATTCCTTTTCTCCAGAGATACGGTCTGACTCGCCGAGTTACTCCAGCATTTTGTGTCTTATCTTGGGTGTAAACCCGCATCTGCAGTTCCTTCCTTCACATATTCGATTATCCTCCCTGGTTGTTGTTCTCTTTTAGCAGCCACGGTATATTGTGACTAATAGAGACAAAATGCTGGAGTAACTCAGGCAGCATGTCGGGACAGAAGGAGTGGGTGACGTTTCGGGTCGAGACCTTCTTCAGACGAAGAACGTCGCCCATTCCCTATCTTCAGAGATTCTGCCTGTCCCGCTGACAGCATTACTCCAGCATTTTGTGTCCACCTTTGGTTTAGACCATCGTCTGCAGTTCCTTCCTGCACGTATTGTGAGCAATCTTCCTTAATCCAGACTTCAGTGTTGAGTAAACGCCCACTACTCTTGAGAAACAATCTGCCCTTCAGGCAGTTCATTGAACAATGCCGAGAAATGGAATAGAATTAAAACCCTGAAGGCAAGAGCCGAATCGGATATGAAAGGATCAAAAGGATGGAGGTTGCTGGAGAAACACAATAGCTTTGCCACCACTGTAAAATTCTCCCCCCCCCCCCACCCACTTTACTGTGTCCCACCCTGTTGTTCAAGCATTTCTCCTACTATCAATAGATAATAGACAATAGGTGCAGGAGGAGGCCATTCGGCCCTTCGAGCCAACACCGCCATTCAGTGTGATCATGGCTGATCATTCTCAATCAGTACCCCGTTCCTGCCTTCTCCCTATATCCCCTATCCCACCTCTTCCTCATTTTTTCCGCCCTTTCCCCCTTTTTCCTCCCGTCCACCTTCCTTTTCGTCCAGACCCTCCCACTGGCTATTAGTTTTGAGATACAGCGCGGAAACAGGCCCTTCGGCCCACCGGTTCCGCGCCGACCAGCGATCCCCGCATATTAACACTATTCTACACGCACGAGGGCCAATCTTTTACATTTGCCCAGCCAATTAACCGACAGACCTGTACGTCTTTGGAGTGTGGGAGGGAACCGAAGATCTCGGAGAAACCCCACGCGGGTCACGGGGAGAACGTACAAACTCCGTACAGACAGCACCCATAGTCAGGATCGAACCCGGGTGTCCAGCGCTGCAAGAGCCGTAAGGCAGCAACTCTACCGTTGCGCCACCGTGACTTTCAATTCATTCCTCTTCCCTCCTCATCTGACACCCTTTTGTCTCCTGCTCATCACTAGCCTTTGCCCACCCATCTGCCAAACAACCTCAATCAACCCCAACTATAACGATACTTTCTTATCACTCAGATACATGAAACTGCAGATGCCGGATTACACAAAAAAAGACACAAAGTGCTGGAGTAACGCAGCAGGATAGGCAGCATCCCTGCAGGACAGGGATAGGTGATGTTTTGGGTTGGGACCCTGCTTCATCACTTGCCAGGCTTTGTCCTGCCCCCACTTTTCTTGCAGCTTCCCTCCCCCCCCCCCCCCCCCAACTAAAATCAGTCTGAAGAAGTTTGTTCTGAAGGTAGACACAAAATACTGGAGCAACTCAGCGAGACAGGCAGCATCTCTGGAGAGAAGGAATGGGTGACGCCTCAGGTCGAGATGACCCTTCCTCAGACTGTTTTTAGGTGAGTTACCTCATGGGTACAAAGCTTTACACAGAATGCCAACCGCTCCATTCAAAACCTTAATCATATAGTCATGCTTTAATGCATCATGGAAGCAGCCCTTTAGCCCATCAAGCCCTGCTGGCCATCAAGCATCCATTTACACTAGCCCTACATGTAGAGTTGCCAACTATCTCACTCCCAAATAAGGGACAAGGTGACGTCACCGCCCCACGTGACCTCACCCAGCCAGCGGCCACGTGCTCCCGCTCCACCAATGGCGGCCGCCCGGGCTGGGAGGCGGGTTGCTACGCAACCTCCGTCAGGCGGCGCCCGGGCCTCCGGACCTACACTGTCCGGATCTACACTGTCCGAAGGTAGACACAAAATACTGGAGTAACTCAGCGGGCAGGCAGCATCTCGGGAGAGAAGGACTGGGTGACGTTTCCTCAGTTTGAATAAAGGTCTCGACCCGAAACGTCACACAATCCTTCTCTCCCGAGATGCTGCCTGACCTGCTGAGTTACTCCAGAAGTTTATGTCTACCTTCAATTTTAACCAGCATCTGCAGGTTTTTTCCTACATTGTCCGGACCTACAGCGTCCGGGCCTAATGCGGAACAAGGGCGGTCCCATACGGAACAAACCAATTTAGCCCAAAATACGGGATGTCCCGGCTAATACGGGACAGTTGGCAACCTTACCTACATGACTCCCATTTTATCCTCTCCACAGGAATTTTAAAAGATATTGGACAGATACTGCATATGAATAAGAAGGGTTTAAAGAACAACGGGCTAAATGCAGGTAAATGGGACTAGCCCAATAGTTGGCCGGCATGGCTGAGATGGGCCGAAGGGCCCGTTTCCGCGTGGTTCAGTTTTATGGCTGTCAATTGTCCTTGGATTCTACCGCTCACATGCACACGAGGGACAATTCACAGCAGCCAATGGACTGACCAACTTTCACATCGTTGGGACTATGGGAAACCGGAGCAGCCAGGAAATCCCATGAGGTCAACATGCAAACTCCACACAGACAGCATTGGATGTCAGGATCAAACCTGGCTATCTAGTGCAGTGAGCCACCAGCCCAGATGTTGCCTGAATCACCTGGTCTCGGGCTGGCTGTGTGTGAGCATTGTTCTACACTCGGCAACCCCTCTGCATTATTGAGAGCGCACTGAAGTTTCAACATGCTCCCATTCTCCCAGTTGTGGACGCAGCCCAGACCATCACACAAGCCAACCTCCCATTGACTCCATCTACACCTCGCGCTGCCTCGGCACGGCCAGCAGCCCAGACCATCACACAAACCAACCTCCCATTGACTCCATCTACACCTCGCGCTGCCTCGGCAAGGCCAGCAGCATCATCAAGGAGGAGTCTCACCCCGGCCACTCCCTCTTCTCCCCTCCCCATCGGGCAAGAGGTACAGAAGTGTGAAAACGCACACCTCCAGATTCAGGGACAGTTTCCTCCCAGCTGTTATCAGGCAACTGAACCATCCTATCAACAACTGGAGAGCAGTCCTGAGCTGCAATCTACCTCATTGGAGATCCTTTGATTGGACTTTACTGGATTTTATCTTGCACTAAAGGTTATTCACATTATTCCCTACTTCATGTCTGTACACAGTAAATGACTCGATTGTAATCATGTGTTGTCTATCCATTAACTGGTCAGCACGCAACAAAAGCTTTTCACTGTACCTCGGTAGACGTGACAATAAACTAAACAGAACACTTTGTAGTTATCTTTGCTAAACACCAGCATCTGCAGTTCCAGTGAGATGGAGGCAGATGGAGGTTAGTGAGGGCATTGGGGCAGAGAGGGGAACCTTAGTTTGGCCTGGGGTGGGGGGGGGGGAGTGGTGTTCAGGAGGAAAGCGACTGAAATCTGGCTATCAACTTGCTACAACTTGGAAGGAGTTATAGGACCTGAGTTAATAGACAATAGGTGCAGGAGTAGGCCATTCGGCCCTTCGAGCCAGCACCGCCATTCAATGTGATCATGGCTGATCATCCACAATCAGTACCCCGTTCCTGCCCTGACCCCCTGACTCCGCTATCATTAAGAGCTCTATCTAACTCTCTCTTGAAAGCATCCAGAGAATTGGCCTCCACTGCCGTCTGGGGCAGAGAATTCCACAGATTCACAATCCTCATCTCCGTTCTAAATGGCCGGCCCTTTATTCTTAAACTGTGCCCCCTGGTTCTGGACTCCCCCATAAAATTGGGAACATGTTTCCGGTAGTTTCGTGTGTATACGAATTGAGTTTCTACAGGGGTGAAAAGTAACCGAGGAATTGGTGTAATTTTGTTCGGCCGGCGTAGGAAAGAACAGCAGATGTCGGTACACACCGAAGATAAACACAAAGTGCTGGAGTAACTCAGCGGGCAAGGCAACGACTCTGGAGAAATAGGTGACGTTTCAGGTCCGAACCCAACTTCAGGCTGGATACTTTATTCCACTACACGAGAGATTTTCAGACAGCTTACACTGATTAAAAATACCCAAACTTCTCGATCAATGTCTCAATTTCAGATTGCAGAAGGTTAAACAAATATTGGAAATCAATCGTCATGTGAAAGACATACATGTAAACGGAGGTATTTATTCACAAAATGCTGGAGTAACTCAGCAGGTCAGGCAGCATCTCAGGAGAGAAGGAATGGGTGACATTTCGGGTCGAGACCCGTCTTCAGACTGATGTCAGGGGGGCGGGACAAAGGAAGGATATAGGTGGAGACAGGAAGATAGAGGGAGATCTGGGAAGGAGGAGGGGAAGAGAGGGACAGAGGAACTATCTAAAGTTGGAGAAGTCGATGTTCATACCACTGGGCTGCAAGCTGCCCAGGCGAAATATGAGGTGCTGTTCCTCCAATTTCCGGTGGGCCTCACTATCGCACTGGAGGAGGCCCATGACAGAAAGGTCAGACTGGGAGTGGGAGGGGGAGTTGAAGTGCTCGGCCACCGGGAGACCAGAGGTTAGGGACGTCTTTCATCCCTCACCCCAGGATCCAGTCCAAATATTACACCTGGATAAAATATGATACCACCACATTTTTCACTTTACGCGGATTCTCTACACAAAGGGCCATCATAACATTTGCTTTCCTGGGCAGCGTCTGGAATGAGGGACGCAGTGAAACTTTCAGGTCAAGGGCCTTTTGTCCGAACTCGGAAAGAGAAAATAAAAATCAACTGAGAGTTTTCTCTCTCTTTTTCCGTCTTGGTGAAGGACTTTCAACCTGACAAATTAACTGAAGGTGGACACAAAATGCTGGAGTAACTCAGCGGGACAGGCAGTGTCTCGTGAGAGAAGGAATGGGTGACGTTTCAGGTCAAGACCCTTCTTCAGACTGATGTCACGTCACCCATCCCTTCTCTCCCGAGATGCTGCCTGACCCTCTGAGTTACTCCAGCCTTTTGTGTCCATCTTTGGTTTAAACCAGCATCTGAATTTCTTTCCTACACTGACCATTTTTGGCAGCCTCTTTTATGACAGATTTCATTTTTTTTGGTGTCAAATGAGCCGATGACTTTATATCAGGCTATATAGAAAGCAATTCCACCCTCCAAATATTACCACCAGGGTCTTCTAAACTATCTTCAGTAGCAGTTGAACCGAGGTATGCTTCTTCCATGTCATGTCCATTAAGTATCTTTAGGTCAGGAACAGCTCGGAGCAGATGCAGAATTAAATCCCTTTAGTGCTATTCCCTGAAGCACTGCTAGGTGCCACAGCAGGGGTTGGGTAGAACATAGAATACAGCACAGGAACAGGCCCTTCGGCCTGCAATGTCTGTGCTGAACATGATGCCAAGATCATCACTCATCTATCTGGACATAACCCATATCCCTCTTATCACCCCCATTCCCTGCATATCCATTGCCTATCCAGAAGTCTTTTAAATGGCACTAAGGTATCTGCGCCAACTAGAGTTGCCAAATGTCCTGTATTAACCGGGACATCCCGTATATTGGGCTAAATTGGTTTGTCCCGCATAGGACTGCCCTTGTCCGTATTAGGCCCAGGGGGCGCTGTAAGCCCAGACACTGTAGGCCCGGACACTGTAGGCCCGGACACTGTAGGCCCGGACACTGTAGGCCCGGACACTGTGATCCTGGACACTGTGGTCCCGGACACTGTAGGCCCGGACACTGTAGGCCCGGGTGGCACTGTAGGCCCGGACACTGTAGGCCCAGACACTGTAGTCCCAGACACTGTAGGCCCGGAGGCCCGGGCGCCGCCTAACGGAGGTTGCGTAGAAGCCGCTGGCCTCCTGGCCCGGGCAGCCGCCATTGGTGGAGCGGGAGCACGTGGCCGCTGGCTGGGTGAGGTCACGTGAACCCAAGCGCCAACCATCACCCCAGCAGTGCATTCCAGGCTCTCACCATCCTCTCTGCCCCGCTCATTTCCTTTAAACTTTGCCCCTCTCAATTTAAAGCAATGCAGAGTGAAGCTCTGTCTGCACAACCCAACAACCTGACTCACTTGCAAAATCAAGAGTGGCCTCTGCTGCCCAGCTAGAACATTTTCCTTTCAGCCCCACCAACCTCCTGTGGCTTCAGTAAGATTGCTAATGTGATATCAGTGGAAAGCAAAGATACTAGAGGAACAAGATGGCTCACTCCGTTGAAATCGCCTATACTGAAGTGTAGTATGCAAAGGAGCCATTTTAGTAAGCAAAACCTGCCGTTCGCTCTGCCTCTCGCAGTGTAATCAGTGTTTTGGGGGAACAGTATGTGTGATGATACCATAAAAATGCAGAATATATCATCTATCAATTCACAGGTTTTTGTTATTTTTCTTTTTAAATGGTTTTGCACGTTTCTGCCTACTAAAATGGCGCCGTGACGTACTACGGTTTTTAGGGTCGAGTGGTCTATCTTGGTCCTCTAGTATCTTTGGTGGAAAGGGACCAGTGGACTGGATTTCTAAATAAATCCCCGAGCTCTACAAACAAGTGATTTTCTCCTATTGCACCAAATGCCAGTGTCTACGTCAGGAGTGGGAAGAAGATGAACTCATGCCTTTCATACACTCTTTGAAAGAGAGAACAATGGCCGGCCTATACTGACGCCCACTGCCCTCGATGACCGTGATCTCAAGTCTCAAAGGACGATGATAAAGCATCCTTCAAGGGGGTCAGTGTACACAAAGCACCTGGACCAGATGGTGAGCTGGCCAAGTGCGAAAGACCTGAGCCGACCAACTGGCTGGAACATTCAAAGACATCTTCAACCTAAGACAGACACAAAATGCTGGAGTAACTCAGCGGATCAGGCAGCTTCTCTGGAGGAAAGGAATAGGTGACGTTTCGGGTCGAGACCCTTCTTCAAACCAACATCTGCAGTTCCTTCCTAGATACCTTCAACTTTTTCGATCTGAGGTGCCCATCTGCTTCAAAAGGGCATTTATCACACTGGAGCCTAAACCATTGTTATCTGCCTCAAAGGGTATTAATGATAAGTGCTTACATCCACCGTAATGGGTAGGAAAATAACTGCAGATGCTGGTTCAAATCGAAGGTAGACACAAAATGCTGGAGTAACTCCACGGGTCAGGCAGCATCTCAGGAGAGAAGGAATGGGTGATGTTTCAGGTCTCCTGAGATGCTGCCTGACCCGCTGAGTTACTCCAGCATTTTTCATTTCATATATACAGCGCGGAAACAGGCCTTTTCGGCCCATCAAGTCCGCGCCGCCCAGCGATCCCCGCACACTAACACTATTAACACTATCCTACACACACTAGGGACAATTTTTTACATTTACCCAGTCAATTAACCTACATACCTGCACGTCTTTGGAGTGTGGGAGGAAACCGAAGATCTCGGAGAAAACCCACGCAGGTCACGGGGAGAACGTACAAACTCCTTACAGTGCAGCACCCGTAGTCAGGATCGAACCTGAGTCTCCGGCGCTGCATTCGCTGTAAAGCAGCAACTCTACCGCTGCGCTACCGTGCCGCCGTTTGAAGCACTTTGAGAGGTTGGTTGCGGCTTGAATCAACCCCTGTCTCTACATTACCTTGGTCATCGTCCCACTTATCTCTCGTTTTCACACCTCACCCTTCCATATCACTGTGTCTCCCTCTCGACTGGCTCTCTGTCTGAAGAAGGGTCTCGACCCGAAACGTCACCCATTCCTTCTATCCAAAGATGCTGCCTGGCCCGCTGAGTTACTCCAGCATTTTGTGTCTATCTACGGTGTGAGACTTGAAAGGAGGTGTGCGGAGGGTTGTGTGGGCAGAATTAGGGAGAGCCCATAAACGCGCCATGGGTCAGAAGTCTGTTTCTGTCTAGTCTGAAACCAGGGGAGAGAGCAGCCAACTACTGGGTCTCAACAGTGCTGTGTACAGCTGACCCAGGCTCCAGGACATCATTGTCACGGTTGCATAATGATCCAGTATTACTAATGTAATATGTAGCAATTTTATCTATTTCCAGCACAGTCAGTCCGACTATGAAGCTTCTGTAATGCTTGACAACTCTGGAGATCTGACTGTGAGAACAATCTCTGCCTTTGTGTCCCGCTGAATTAATTCAGCTGTCTGATTCACCCAAAGCTTTTTTGGGAAGCAATCCAAGCCTCAAGTGATGGTTTCTCCCCCTGGCAAGATCTTGCTGCCTTCCCGCCGATATCATGGGAGCTGTCAGCAGATCGTCTGCACGAACCCCGTCCGAAAGTCAAGATCAACTCTCACAGAAAGGTCTCGACTCGAAACGTCCATTCATTTTCTCCAGAGGTGCTGTCTGACCTTTTCTCCAGAGGTGCTGTCTGACCGGTTCAGTTACTCCAGCTTTTTGTGTCCGTATACAGTTTACGGACCTGGGTGGCACGGTGGCAGAGTAGCTGCCTCACAGCGCCGGAGGCCCCGGTTCAATCCCAACTACGGGTGCTGTCTGCGCGGAGTTTGTACGTTCTCCCCGTGACACGGGGGGGATTTCTCCGAGATCTTCGGTTTCCTCCCACACTCCAAAGACGTACAGGTTTTGCCCAGACATGCAGACGTACCAGACGTAGGCTAATTGGCTTGGTATAAATGTAAATTGTCCCTAGTGCATGTGGGATAGTGTTAGTGTGCGGGGATCGCTGGTCGGCGCGGACCCGGTGGGTCGAAGGACCTGTTTCTGCACTGTATCTCTAAACTAAACTAAACTAAACTAAATCTTCAGTTTAAACCAGCGTCCTTCCTACACATCAACTCTCACGGCCCTGACTGCCAACAATTGGCTTCTGTTGGCAGATGGCACTCTTCTCCAAAATGATGCGTAGTCAATTTAATTAGAGAAATTAAATTTTTGGAAGAGAGGAATGCAAATTGTTTATCCGTTAAAAATTCTTCCAACTGGATTATTGGAAAGCCACATATAGAATAACCCATAATTAGAGGGAACTAGACCAAGTGAACCCGTTGGGCCAAAACCTCTCCTGCATTGGTGCAGCACCCTCTCCCCCTCCCCCTCCCCTCTCCTCCCCCCTCCCACTCCCCTCCCCCTCTCTCCTCCCCCCTCCCTCCTTTCCTTTCCCCCCCTCCATCCCCCTCCCCCCTCTACCCTCCCCCTCCCCTCCCACCCCCCCAAAATATTAAACAAAATCTCAATGAAAATTGCGATTTTTAAAAAAATGGTGTTTTTTTCTGTATTGGTCTAGCACCCTCCCCCTCCCCTCCCCTCCCCTCCCTCACTCCATCCCCGCAACCCCCCTTCTTCCCCACCCACTCCCCCCCTTCCCATCCCACCCTCCAGTCACCCACTGCATCCCCCCTTATCCCCCCCCCTCCATTCTTAGGGGCTCTCCGGCGGCGCCGCCATTCCCGCCTGTCGGGTTTCCATGGTGACGTGGAACATGGAGGTATCACTGCGCATGGGCGGCTGACGGGCACAGCAAGTGGAAAAGGGACTTAGTAAAGTTTAAAATGTGAATAACAAAATATAACAGTTGGAACGTTAATAGGATTTCTTGATGCAGGGATTTTCAACATCAGCATCATTTCCCCTTTTCACAACAGGAAGGAGTTGTCGAAAATCGCCACAACATATGGTAAGAATGCCGCCAAAAGGCTCCATCGTTCTTTTTGCATAGACCTCGAAGAGTTCTGTCCACCGCTTCAAAGCTCTCCCTCCTAATCATCAGGCACTCATCCCTATATTACTCATATTCCTCAAAGTTACTCAAAGGACACGGATGCTTTGTGGGCGGCACGGTGGCGCAGCGGTAGACTTACCGCCTTACAGCACCAGAGATCCAGGTTCAATCCTGACCACGGGTGCTGTCTGTACGTTCTCCCCGTGACCGCGTGAGTCTCCTCCAGGTGCTCCGGTTTCCACCCACACTCCAAAGACGTGTAGGTTTGTAGGTTGTGTACGAAGGAACTGCAGATGTTGGTTTAAACCGAAGATAGACACAAAATGCTGGAGTAACTCAGCGGGTCAGACAGCATCTCTGGAGAAAAGGAACAGGTGACGTTTCGGGTCGGTCTGGAGAAGGGTCTCGACCCAAAACGTCACCTGTTCCTTTTCTCCAGAGATGCTGTCTGGCCCGCTGAGTTACTCAGCTTTTCGTAGCTCTCCCAGGATTTTTAGGCTTTGGTAAAAGTTGTAAGTTGTTCGTAGTGTGTGCGATAGTGCGAGCATGCGAGGTGATCGCTGGTCGGCACGGACTCTGTGGGCCGAAGGGCCTGTTTATGTGCTGAATCTCTCGTGTAAACCCAACAGTATGGACATTGATGTAGAAATAAAGAACTGCAGGTGCCGGTTTATACCAAAGATAGACGCAAAGATCATCTTTAATATAAACATTAATCTCCAATTTTAAGTAACACTCTCCCCAAACCCCTCTCTTTCCTGTAGTTCACCTTACACCAGCACATACCCATTTCTTCCACTATCCCACCCCCATCCACCTCTGCCCCTCCCTCACGCCCTTCTCTCCTTACCTAACATCTCTTTATCTCTCGCTTTTGTCACTTACTCCACCTACCTGCCTGTTTACCCCCCCTCACCACCCCCCCCCCCCCTCCTTACCAACTATTCAACTATCACCTGCCAGTCTTTATCCCCTCCCAACCTGTCTTCTCCAGCTTTCTACAATCAGTCCTGACCCGAAACGTCACCTATCCATTCCCTCCTCGGAGGCTGCCTGACCCGCTGAGTTCCCCCAGCACTTTGCCATCTCCTCAAGATTCCAGCATCTGCCGCTCCTTGTGTTGGCGGGCAAAGGTAGGTTATTCAGTACAGCTTTCACATTTGAGCCTTCCCATGCATCGTTTGTAATCGGGAAGAGCATAGTGAGGCTCTGTGCTCACACATGGTGTTGACCTATTGTGATCTACCTCACTAACCCACAGGCCAAACTCCAAGGGAAAGTTGTTGCTCTGTCGTTAGTGGATGTGAACATTTCCTGATGTAACCAAGGACTCAGCTTCCAATTCAATGTTGATTTTTCAATGTGAATATCAAATCCCTGTGTGTAGGAAAATAACTGCAGATGCTGGTTCAAATCGAAGATAGACACAAAATGCTGGAGTAACTCAGCGGGTCAGGCAGCATCTCAGGAGAGAAGGAATGGGTGACGTTTCAGGTCGAGACCCTTCATCACACATAGGCGATAATTGGCACCCAAGGTTCAACTACTTGTGGGCGGCACAGTGGCGCAACGGGTAGTGCGGCTGCCTCACTGCACCAGAGACCTGGTTTCGAGCCTGACCTTGAGGGCTGGCCGTGTGGAATCTGCATGATCCCTCTGTGACCACATGGATTTCCTCTCCCATCCCAGAGACATGCTCTGTACATCGCCCCAAATTGCCCCTCGTGCTGTCGGGAGCGGACGAGAAAGTGGGATAACATAAAACTGGCGTGAATGGGTGGTCGATGGTCGGTGTGAACTCGATGGGCCAAAGGGCCCGTGTCCATGATGTATCTTTCAATCAATACAACCCTAACATACCAATAATAATCCCCAGTTACATTGGCACACACAACTCTGCGTGCGAATCTCCTTTCAGATCTTTTATTCAAGTCATTTTACTTCCAACAACCAAACTGGCACATAAAAGTGGGCTGAACTTGTCAACGAGAAATGTTCCTCATTCCCCCCCCCACCCTACTGCACTTTCTCATAATCTTCAAAACTAGTCCTCGAGAGTCAAGAGTGTCTACCCAAATATACCATTAATAATCCCCAGAGAGATTGACTTACTTGTTTGACAGTGAACACCTTGGAAACCGGAGGGGCATTGGCAGATGTATTCACTGAAGGCATCGCCCCTGCGCGATATAGATTCACACAGGCCGCCATTTTGACAGGGGTTAGGGGAACAGGGGCCTGTAACAGAAAGAGAAACAAACATGGGTTAAAACCAGGGGCAACTCCTTATCCAATTTGATTTACAATATTATCACGATACGATACGATAATACTTTATTGTCAGATCTTCTTGCATCTGTTGTTACAGTTTTCTAACTATTTTCCAGTTGCCCAACTTCCATTCTTTAGAGTGGAGATACAGCGTGGCCACAGGCCCTTGGGTCCACCAACCAGTACACTAGCACTCTCCTACACCCTAAGTACATTTTTTACAATTAACAGCAGCCAATTAACCTGCTAACCTGTACGTCTTTGGAGGGTGGAAAGAAACTGAAGCAGACGGAGCCAACCGGAGACAGTGAGAACGTACAAACTCCGTACAGACAGCACCCGAGGTCAGGATCGAACCCGGGTCTCTGACGCTGTGAGGCAGCAACTCTACCGCTGCACCACTGTGCCACCCTTAGGTTTTCTTACCAGAAACAATATCTCAGGTGTCTTCCCACCCTGTTAGAACTATCCAGCCATTTCTTCAAAGGACTACAAATCCATGACAGCACTCTACCACTGTATCTAGGTCATTCAGCCCACAGCAATACCATTGCCCCACCTCTTCCAAAGTTTACATCACCTTGTTTCCATCCCCTAACAATCTATGTTCAGACAGAATTTCTCAAGTGAAAGGCAAAGTGAGGGATTCTATGTTCTTGAGTTGCTGACCAATCAGTGGAAATGGGTGTTCTCAATTTGCTTCATTAAAACTATTCATTTCATCAGGAGTCCCTACTAAACTTTGTTCCCCGAGCTCAGGAATTCTCTCCCAAAGCCCTCTGGCTCCCTTCCTCTCTACCTCCAAGAACCCACAAGTTCATAAGTGACAGGAGCAGAATTAGGCCACTCGGCCCATCAAGATATGACCAAACGTGGGTAGGTGGAAGCTGGGACATGTTGGCCGGTGTGGGCAAGTTGGGCCGAAGGGCCTGTTTCCAAGCTGTATCACTCGATGACTATAAGTCTACTCCACTATTCAATCACGGCTGATCTATCTCTCCCTCCTAACCCTATTCTTCTGCCTTCTGAGTGTAGGTGTAAAGAGGCCCTTCTGCAGTTGTATAGGGCCCTGGTGAGACCACATCTGGAGTATTGTGTGCAGTTTTGGTCTCCTAATTTGAGGAAGGACATCCTTGCTATTGAGGCAGTGGAGCATAGGTTCACGAGATTAATCCACGGGATGGCGGGACTGTCATATGAGGAAAGATTGGAAAGACTGGGCTTGTATTCACTGGAGTTTAGAAGGATGAGAGGGGATCTTATAGAGACCTATAAAATTATGAAAGGACTGGACAAGCTAGATGCAGGAAAAATGTTCTCAATGTTGGGGGGTGTCCAGAACCAGGGGCCACAGTCTTAGAATAAAGGGGAGGCCATTTAAAACTGAGGTGAGTAAAAAACTATTTCACCCAGAGAGTTGTGAATTTGTGGAATTTTCTGCCACAGAGGGCAGTGGAGGCCAATTCACTGGTTGAATTTAAAAGAGAGTTAGATAGAGTTCTAGGGGCTAGTGGAATCAAGGGATATGGGGAGAAGGCAGGCACGGGTTACTGATTGTGGATGATCAGCCATGATCACAATGAATGGCAGTGCTGGCTCGAAGGGCCGAATGGCCTCCTCCTGCACCTATTTTCTATGTTTCTATGTTTCTCCCCATAATCCCTGACACCCATTGGAATCCCCCTTTCTCATCATCTGTCCAAATATCTCTTGACGTGATAACTCCCATGTGATGTTGGCGTGTGGGACTGCAGTGAAGCCTCATTATTATTGTGAGTCAGTGGAGGAGCTGTTTATTCTGGCCAGGATTAATAAAATAAGTGGGAGTGATGGTTCAACCTTCTAAGGACCTTTGCGAATTAACAGGCAGATAATTTCCCTGAGAGACCATTATGTCTTCAGAATGGAATTTGCAGCAAGTTGGTGCAAGATTTCAGAGACATCTCCCTGCAAAATCATGACATGTCCAACAAAACACAACAGCAGGTCAGGCAGCATCTATGGAGGGAATGGACACACCATGTTTCGGGTTTTCAAAGCCCTCTTCAGCTTGCTGATCTGAATTGCCGTCTGTCTTTCCCCTCCACAGATGCTGCCCGGCCCACTGAGATCCTCCGGCATTTTATGTTTTGCTCGAGATTCCTGCACCTGCAGTTAGTTGCTTGTGTCTCCATCATTACTCCTTCAGTGTAATTGGGGTGGGCGCGCAATGAAGTGTGAGACAGGCCTTTGCCACTCAAGAGAGGTTTCTGATCCCGCCATGGTCCCGTGCAATGGAAATGACCCAGACTGAGAGTGAGTGATGAGGGAAGCTCAATAAAGTCTCCGTTTGAACTCCACAGAAAATGTCTGACCAAAAATGGCAGTCAGAAGCTTCACAGGTTGTTGGTACACCTGCATTTGGAGACAGTGCACTGCCCAGTGAAGGCACCATAACTATTAAAATATCGAGACCTGCTTATGTCGTTCAGACCTTGCTGGAATTTTAACCTGAAACTTTACAGTTTGCAGAGTTCTCAATTAAATAACCAATTTCACCTTTCTGCATTGAAGTTGCTTCTGGCTTAAGAGGAGCAAGGTCAACTCTCAGAGTCCATCAAGGAAGGTTTTATGCTTCTTCGCTGAGTGTTCTTCTCCCACCTTCCACCCCTGCAACTTATTAAGCTCCCTGAGCGCCCTGCCTTTAGTTTAGTTTCGTTTACTTTAGCGATACAGCGCGGAAACAGGCCCTTTCGGCCCACCGGGTCCGCGCCGACCAGCGATCCCCGCACATTAACACTATCCTACACCCACTAGGGACAATTGTTACATTTACCAAGCCAATTAACCTACACACCTGTACGTCTTTGGAATGTGGGAGGAAACCGAAGATCTCGGAGAAAACCCACGCAGGTCACGGAGAGAACGTGCAAACTCCGTACAGACGGCGCCCGTAGTCGGGATCAAACTCGGGTCTCTGGCGCTGCATTCGCTGTAAAGGCAGCAACTCTACCACCGTGACGCCCTAAATGCCTGATTTACATTTGAAGGGGAGAGACACAAAATGCTGAAATAACTCAGCGGGACGGGCAGCATCTCTGGAGAGAAGGAATGTGTGACGTTTCGGGTCGAGACCCTTCATCAGACTGAAGTAGGGTCTCGACCCGAAACATCACCCATTCCTTTTCTCCAGAGATGCTGCCTGACCCGCTGAGTTACCCCAGCATTTTGTATCTACCTTCGGTTTGAACCAGTATCTGCAGTTCATCCCTTACATCTGAGGAGTGAGCTCCAGGCAGATGGGTTAAAGTAGACAAAAGACAATAGGTGCAGGAGGAGGCCATTCAGCCCCTCGAGCCAGCACCGCCATTCAATGTGATCATGGCTGATCATTCTCAATCAGTACCCCGTTCCTGCCTTCTCCCCATACCCCCTGACTCCGCTATCCTTAAGAGCTCTATCTAGCTCTCACTTGAAAGCATTCAGAGAATTGGCCTCCACTGCCTTCTGAGGCAGAGAATTCCACAGATTTACAACTCTCTGACTGAAAAAGTTTTTCCTCATCTCCGTTCTAAATGGCCTACCCCTTATTCTTAAACTGTGGCCCCTGGTTCTGTACTCCCCCAACATTGGGAACATGTTTCCTGCATCTAACGTGTCCAACCCCTTAATAATCTTATACGTTTCGATAAGATCCCCTCTCATCCTTCTAAATTCCAGTGTATACAAACCTAGTCGCTCCAGTCTTTCAACATATGACAGTCCCGCCATTCCGAGAATTAACCTAGTAAACCTACGCTGCACGCCCTCAATAGCAAGAATATCCTTCCTCAAATTTGGAGACCAAAACTGCACACACTACTCCAGGTGCGGTCTCACTAGGGCCCTGTACAACTGCAGAAGGACCTCTTTGCTCCTATACTCAACTCCTCTTGTTATGAATGCCAACATTCCATTGGCTTTCTTCACTGCCTGCTGTACCTGCATGCTTCCTGCTGTACCTGCATAGTCTCTAAACAGCCTCTCTAAACAGTCCAGGGGCATTGCCCTCTCTGCTCTGCCCCTTGCTTGCCCAGAGTCTTAGTCAGCAAGTCAGATGAAGGAAGGAAACCAGTCCCATGCATTGCTCTGGATGGCATGATTCATGTTCATAAGTTGGAGGAGTAGGATTAGGCCATTCGGCCCATCAATCATGGCTGATCTCTCCCTCCCTCTCAACTCCATTCTCCTGCCTTCTCCCCGTAACCCCTGACACCTGTACTGATCAAGAACCTATCAATCTCTGCCTTAAAAATATCCATTGACTTGGCCTCCATAGCCGTCTGTGTCAATGAATTCCACGGATTCACCACCCTCTGACTAAAGAAATTTCTCCTCATCTCCTTTCTAAAAGTACGTCCTTTTATTCTGAGGCTGTGGCCTCTGGTCCTAGACTCTCCCACTAGTGGAAACATCCTTTCCACGTCCACTCTATCCAGGCCTTTCACCATTCGAACTATAGGTCATATTTCAATTGGCATAGGGTTGCCAACTGTCCCATATTACCTGGGACATCTCGTATATTGGGCTAATTGGTTTGTTCCGTACGGGACCGCCCTTGTCCCATATTAGGCCTGGGGGGGCGCTGTAGGCCCGGACACTGTAGGCCCAGACACTGTAGGCCCGGACACTGTAGGCCCGGACACTGTAGGCCCGGTCACTGTAGGCCCGGACACGGTAGGCCCGGATACTGTAGGCCAGGACACTGTAGGCCCGGACACTGTAGGCCCGGACACTGTAGGCCCGGACACTGTAGGCCCGGACACTGTAGGCTCGGGGGCTGCTGTAGGCCCGGACTGTGTAGGCCTGGAGGCCCGGGCACCGCCTAACGGAGGTTGCATTGCAATCCGCTTCCCGGCCCGGGCGGCCACCATTGGTGGAGCGGGAGCATGTGGTCTCTGGCTGGATGAGGTCACGTGGGGCGAGGGGCGGTGATGTCACCTTTTGTCCCTTGAGAGTGAGAAAGTTGGCAATCCTAAATTGGCACCACTCACAGTCTCAGGCATAGACAAACTACTACAGGTTCATGAGCCTGTGAAGGTGCAAGAGAGGGACAATGTGGCAGGATTACAAGCCAGGAACCTTCATCCGGACCATGTACCAGACTCCAGTTACATGATGCAAGACTGGGTCTGAGCTATCACTGGTGGCCAGACACAAAATGCTGGAGTAACTCAGCGGGACAGGCAGCGTCTCTGGAGAGAAGGAATGGGTGACGTTTCGGGTCAAGACCCTTCTTCAGGCTGAACGCCAGGGGAGTGGGAGGCGAGAGATATGGAAGTGTAAGGTGTGAAAACGAGAGATCAAAGCAGACGCTGATCAAGGAAATGTGGAATGGTTAGCTGGGGGGAAAGTGACCACGAAGCACACAATCGGTAAAATTAATCAGGAGGACAGTGAAACCAATTGATGAGAGTTTCACTAGAGGCAGCAGGTTAAAGGCAGCAGGCAGCTGTTCACCAGGGAGAGAGAAAGCATTGGCCATTGACGGAACATAGGACGATGCATTCAAGAGGCAAACCCTCCGTAGAGTTTCTACCAAGTTATCAGACTGGTGCCCAAAGTTGGCAATGGAGTCTCTGAAGGCAGAAGCAGAAAGCTCACTGAGGTTCATCAACCCGAGGCCAGCAAGAATTAACTAGGTTAATTCCCGGAATGGCGGGACTATCATATGTTGAAAGACTGGAGCGACTAGGCTTGTATACACTGGAATTTAGAAGGATGAGAGGAGATCTTATCGTAACATATGATTATTAAGGGGTTGGACACGTTGGAGGCAGGAAACATGTTCCCAATGTTGGGGGAGTCCAGAACAAGGGGCCACAGTTTAAGAATAAGGGGTAGGCCATTTAGAACTGAGATGAGGAAAAACGTTTTCAGTCAGAGAGTTGTGAATCTGTGGAATTCTCTGCCTCAGAAGGCAGTGGAGGCCAATTCTCTGAATGCATTCAAGAGAGAGCTGGATAGAGCTCTTAAGGATAGCGGAGTCAGGGGGTATGGGGAGAAGGCAGGAACGGGGTACTGATTGAGAATGATCAGCCATGATCACATTGAATGGCGGTGCTGGCTCGAAGGGCCGAATGGCCTCCTCCTGCACCTATTGTCTATTGTCTAAGACCTCCCCTGCCCAGATAGTTGGGAGGTTGGTATCAGCCCACCGAGCATTTGCCACGGCACACCGCTGGCGCCAGGCGGCCAAACACAGGGGCAAGGCGTGGAGAGAGAGAGAGAGAGAGAGAGAGAGAGAGAGAGAGAGAGAGAGAGAGGGGGAGGGAGTGCAGCAGCCCAAGCCAGCAGCACAGACGCAGCCACAAAGCGACATTCACCATTGCCAGACCCTCGATTGGGACAAACGGTGGGAAGAGAAAGGTCTTGGCACGTTCTGTAAGAGTTCTGGAGTGGCTTTAAACTCTGCACAAGACTCGTGAATATCAGTGTCGCCAAGCTTTGAATTTCTGCCCAACGTGGGAGTGGTCAGAAATTGCAGGCGGCTTACCTGAGTGCTTGGAGTATGTAGTGACATCGTTATACCTTATGTCTTCCAGCGTGTGCCCGGGGGATTCCTCTGCACCACTCCCTGTTTTGATTGCATCAACACATTGTGTTAAAATAAAATGGTGCATGGCACAGGAGGTGGGAAAGTAGAAACATGGCTGTAAATTACTTCACATGATGCAAGTGATGTGAAGCAACTTCCTTGGTTGCGATTACAATGAAGAAGGAAGCAAAATGACTTTGTAGATGACCCTAACCCCAGCCCACCAGCCCACCAGCCCCCTCCATTAGAATCCTCAGATTTAGGGATGCAAGCCCTTCGGCCCACCGAGTCCGTGCTGACCAGCGATCCCCACACATTAACACTATTCTTCACTAGGGACAATTTTTACATTTATACCCAGCCAATTATCCCACAAGCCTGGGTAGACACAAAATGCTGGAGTAACTCAGCGGGTCAGGCAGCATCTCAGGAGAGAAGGAAGGGGTGACCTTTTGGGCCGAGACACTTCCTACACACCCTACAAGCCTGTACGTCTTTGGAGTGTGAGAGGAGACCTGAAGTCCTTGGAGAAAACCCACGCAGGTCACAGGGAGAAGGTACAAACTGCACCCGTAGTTGGGATCGAACCCAGGTCCCTGGCGCTGTAAAGGCACCAATTCCAGCACTATGCCACTGTGATATTTCACAGTTTTGTAAAAGTATAGAAACCGTGTAAATTCTAAAAATATAGTGGTAAGTAAGTGGTTTACAAGGTCAAAAGCAGATGAGAAACATAGAAACATAGGTGCAGGCGTAGGCCATTCGGTCCCTCGAGCCAGCACTGCCATTCAATATGATCATGGCTGATCATCTAGAATCAGTACCCCGTTCCTGCTTTCTCCCCATATCCCTTGATTCCTTTAGCCCTGAGAGCTAAATCTAACTCTCATCATTGTGTGTAGGAAATTCATCTTGTGTGTATGGAGGAACTGCAGATGCTGGTTTACACTGAAGATAGACACCAACCCCTGGGGTAACTCAGCGGGTCAGGCAGCATCTCTAGAAAAAAGGAATAGGCGACGTTACGGGTCGAGACCCTTCTACACTCAAAACATCACCTGGTCCTTTTCTCCACAGATGCTGCCTGACCCGCTGAGTTGCTCAGGCCTTTTGTGTAAATTCACCTGGTCTGATGGTTACTGAAGTGGCTGCTTCTCAAGTAATGACTTCTCTCACCATCCTCACGTTGCTGATTTGGGAATACACGGGAAAGGGTCTTTTGCCGCCCTGAAGAATTAGCTCGTTACATTAATCATCAGGGCGTCCAGAATAGGTTTCCACATGACTGACGAAACACCACCGAACCTGAAATAGCTTCCCAATCCTCAGATGTTCCTTAACGCTGTGAATATCTCCAACAGTTTCTGCTTTTAGAATCACGACGCGGTACGTACGATCTGTCATTCACCAGTTTTAACTTCCTAGCCCCCTGTCACTTGCCCCGCACCCTCCTGCCACTCAAAAACCCCGTTGGCCTGTATCCACCCATCACTAGCCGAGAAACACAGGGAACTGCAGGTGCTGGAGTCGAGAGCAAAACACACACAAAGTGCCGCAGGGGCTCAGCGGGTCGGGCAGCATCTGTGGGGAAACTGGGCAGACAATGGTTTGGGTGGGGACCCTTCTTCAGACTGATTGTAGTGAAGGAGAGAAAGCTGGGAAAGAGACGGGGGCGGGACAAAGCCAGGCAAGTGATAGGTGGATACAGGAGAGGGGGGTCAGATTGGGGGTGCAGGTGACAAAGGCTCGAGGTGAAAATGAGACAAAAGGCTGTCAGAAATGGAGAGAAGGTGAGGAGTGAAATGGAAGCCGGAGGGAGGGATAGAGGGGGAAAGGGATGAGGGGGGAAGATGGGGGATAAATGGGGAAGGTGGGACGGGGTGGGAGATGAGTGGGTGAAGGTGGGGAAAGGAGCAGGGTGTTAGACACAAAATGCTGGAGTAACTCAGCGGGTCGGGCAGCATCCCTGGATAGAAGGAATGGGTGACGTTTCGGGTCGAGACCCTTCTTCGGGGTGACCGGGAGTGATGGGTTCACGTTGGGGTGGGCAGGAAGTGCATGGGAGAGAGAGAGGTGTAGGGAGCTAAAGCTTGAAATTGGAAAATGTAACGTTCATAACACTCATCTGCCAAATTAACCCCCCCCCCCCTCACCTGTATCCACCTATCACTTGCCAGGCTTTGTCCCGTCCCCATCTCTCTTTTACTGGCTTTCTCCCCACTGCAATCACTCTGAAGAAGCATTCCAACCCAAAACATCACCTGTCCATGCCCTCCACAGATGCCGCCTGACCCGCTGTGTAGCTCCAGCACTTTGTTCACAAGTTCACAAGTCATAGGAGTTGAATTAGGCCATTCGGCCCATCGAGTCTCCTCAGCCATTCAATCATGGCTGATCTCTGCCTCCTAATCCCTTTTTCCTGCCTTCTCCCCATAACCCTTGACACCCGTTCTAATCAAGAACTTGTCTATCTCTGCCTTAAAAATATCCACTGACTTGGCCTCCACAGCCCTCTGCGGCAATGTTCAACAGATTAACTACCCTTTGAAGCTCCTCCTCACCTCCTTTCTAAAAGAGCGCCCTTTAATTCTGAGGCTATGACCTCTGGTCCTTGACTCTCCCACCAGTGGAAACATCCTCTCCACATCCACTCTATCTATGCCTTTCATTATTCTGTAGGTCTCAATGAGATCCCCCCTCAACCTTGTAAACTCCAGTGAGTACAGGCCCAGTGCTGTCAAAAGCTCATCATGTGCTAACCCACTCATCCCTGGGGCCATTCTTTTGTGTTTTGCTCAAGTTTCCAGCATCTCAGTCTCTGATGCCTGTCCTGTCCCATCTGCGAGATCTTACTGGATTAATAAATCATTCCTGTAGTCATCTAAATAGCAACCGAGTCCACACTTTAAAATCATCTCCACTGTTTAAGAATAAGGGGTAGGCCATTTAGAATGGAGATGAGGAAAAACTTTTTCAGCCAGAGAGTTGTAAATCTGTGAAATTCACTGCCTCGGAAGGCAGTGGAGGCCAGTTCTCTGAATGCATTCAAGAGAGAGCTAGATAGAGCTCTTAAAGATAGCGGAGTCAGGGGGTATGGAGAGAAGGCAGGAACGGGGTACTGATTGAGAATGATCAGCCATGATCACATTGAATGGCGGTGCTGGCTCGAAGGGCCGAATGGCCTCCTCCTGCACCTATTGTCTATTTTCTGTTGTCTATTGTTTGAAGGAGTTCTTCGTTGCCCTTGCACTAAAAAGTCAAATGTGTAAGTGCTATTTATTTCTTCCCATGGACCATTTAATTTAACAAAGCAGCAGGGGGCTGCTTGATTCAGACGCATCACACGGTTACAAATTGTTCCAATTAATTATAGCCCCAGGTTCTGTCGTCCAGGCCCTGAATTAACAACTTCATGTGTAGAACAGTGAAACGTGGGAGGTGCTTCCACACGAGTAAAATTGAGCCTTTGATGTGACTATATACAGCAGAACCATTTCTTTGGATCACAAGGATGTAATCAGAAATCACAAGGATGAAATATTTCAGATAGTCCCTGCTTTCCCCCTCTGTCCCATCCCTCTTCCCAGTTCTCCCACGAGTCTTCCTGGCTCCGACTACATTCTATCTCTGTCCCGCCCCCCTCCCCTCCCCTGACATTCACGCTTTCATTTCCTCCCGCCTAGACTACTGCAACTCCCTATAAACTGGGATCAGCCAATCTTCCCTGTCCCGCCTGCAACTGGTCCAAAACGCCGCAGCGAGACTCCTGACGGGTACCCGTAAAAGGGACCACATCACCCCGATTCTGGCCTCTCTCCACTGGCTCCCTGTACGGTACAGAATCAACTTCAAGCTCCTCCTATTCACGTATAAAGCCCTAAATGGACACTCCCCCCCCCTACATCAAAAATCTTCTAACCCCCCTCTCTAACTCCAGGTCCCTCAGATCGGCCGACTTGGGGTTATTCACTATCCCGCGGTCTAGGCTTAAGCTCAGGGGTGACCGCGCTTTTGCGGTTGCAGCTCCTAGACTGTGGAACAGCATCCCTCTCCCCATCAGAACTGCCCCCTCCATCGACTCCTTTAAGTCCAGGCTCAAAACATATTTCTACTCCCTAGCGTTTGAGGCTCATTGAGGAGGCGCTGTGAACTGTTTGTGTGCTACTGTATGTTTTCTTTTTTTTTCTATTGGAACCTAATCAGATGTACAGCACTTTGGTCAACGTGGGTTGTTTTTAAATGTGCTATACAAATAAAATTGACTTGACTTGACTTGACTTGACTTGACATCAGTCTGAAGAACGGTCTCGACCCGAAACGTCACCCATTCCTTCTCTCCCGAGATGCTGCCTGACCCGCTGAGTTACTCCAGCATTTAGTGTCGACCGAGGATGAAATCAGAGCCCCTTCTGGTCCACTTCAACTCTTCCATTGGCAAGAAACAGTCTAAACGTCACTGCTTTGAAGGCATGCTACACAGATTGCATTCTTGAAACAAGAAACTGCAGATGCCGGTTTACAAAAGAAGACACAGAGTGCTGGAATAGCTCAGTGGGCCAGGCAGCATCTCTGGAAAAGTGTGTCAGAAGGAACTGCAGATGCTGGTTTAATCCGAAGATAGACACACAATGCTGGAGTAACTCAGCGGGTCAGGGAGCATCTCTGGAGAGAAGGAATGGGTGATGTTTTGGAATGAGACCTTCTTCAGACTTCTAACTTCTCTCCAGAGATGCTGCCTGTCCCACAGAGTTACTCCAGCATTTTGTGTCCAACATCTCTGGAGAACATGGATAAGCGACATTTTGGGTCGGGACCTTTCTTTTTTTGCCACAGAAGGCTGTGGAGGCCAAGTCAATGGATATTTTTAAAGCAGGGACAGATAGATTCTTGATTAGTACGGATGTCAGGGGTCATGGGGAGAAAGCAGGAGAATGGGGTTGAGAGGGAAAGATAGATCAGCCACGATTGAATGATGGAGTAGACTTGAAGGGCTGAATGGCCTAATTCTGCTCCAAGAACTTATGAACTTATGAAGACAGCCATTCGACTATAAAAAAACTACAACCTCAAATAAGCTCTGAACTACATAGACTCTTATTGTTATAATTGCACTATTATTTTTTGTTTTGTGTGTGTGTGTGTGTGTGTATGTGTGTGTGTGCGTGTGTGTGTGTGTGTGTGTGTGTGTGTGTGTGTGTGTGTGTGTGTGTGTGTGTGTGTGTGTGTGTGTGTGTGTGTATGTGTGTATATGATCTATATTTATGTGTATTTGTGAGTATGTGTATAAACACACTGAACTTTTTTTTCAATCTCTCGTTTATCATATTGTTTACAGTGTACTATGTTTACATATTCTGCAAGTTAGAATTTAATTGTTCTATCTGGGACATATGACAATAAAACGATCTCAGAGTCATACAGTCATAGAGTCATAGAGTGATACAGTGTGGAAACAGGCCCTTCGGCCCAACGTGCCCACACCAGCCAACATGTCCTAGCTACACTAGTCCCACCTGCCTGCGTTTGGTCCATATCCCTCCAAACCTGTCCTATCCATGTACCTGTCTGTTTCTTAAACGGTTTAACAGTTAATGTTTGGCATAACCATTTCACGGACGATTTTCTCTGCATGCATTGAAAAGTCGTGATATATCTTGACTCTTGACTTTCTATCCTGTTATGATTTTCGTACGTCAGCAGTTCATAAAATCAAAGTTTGAAATAATTAACAGATGGATTTACCCACAACTAACAGCTGCATGGCCTTGCTAATGAATAAGATATTGATGGAGTCTGAATGCGTCTTTTCTCTCTGCTAAGGGAGGCTTTCAGGATCGAGGCCAAGTTTTAGTTGCAGGGCGATGATCTGTTGTTGCTCTCCCCGACCTTCAGTGAGCTGCCCATTATCTCAGCAATTCCATTCCAAGGTTGCCTTCATGCAAGGCCAAGTCAATGGATATTTTAGAGGCAGAGAGAGATGGATTCTTGATTAGTTTCAGTTTAGTTTAGAGATACAGCGCGGAAACGGGCCCTTTGGCCCACTGAGTCCGCACCGACCAGCGATCCCCGCACACTAATACAAGCCTGCACGCACCAGGGACAGCTTACACTAATACCAAGTATACCAACCCAAGCCAATTAACCTACAAACCCGTGTGACTTTGGAGTGTGGGAGGAAACCGAGGATCTCGGAGAAAACCCACGCAGGTCACGGGGAGAACGTACAAACTCCGTGCACAGAGCACCATAGTCGGGATGGAACCCGGGTCTCTGGCGCTGCAAGCGCTGTAAGGCAGCAACTCTACCGCTGCACCACCTTAATGTGGGTGTCTGGGGTTATGGGGAGAAGGAAGGACAATGGGGTTAGGAGGGAGAGATAGTTCAGCCATGATTGAATGGCGGAGTAGACTTGATGGTCCGAATGGCCTAATTCTGCTCCCAGAACATGTGAACTTATCTTGCTTCCATTTAAAGCCAACAGAACTTTCAAATGTTTTGACCAGCAAGAGATAGATAACAGCCATGCCCGAAAGGGAAAGGCAGAGGAGCAGGCAGTGCAAGCTTCACCATCCAGCCATGTTGAGCCGGGACTTTGCCGGGGTCTCACCTTGCTCCACCTCAGTGCAGACTTTCCCAGTGAATCCATCCATGCAGATGCAGTAATAGGGATCCGAGGAGATTCCAGCCAGGCACGATCCTCCATTCTGGCAAGGGTTGGGATTACACGGATGCTCTATGGAGTAATCACATGAAGACCATCAGATAGGCGTGATAATGGATGTTTAGTTTAGTTTAGAGATAGAGCTTAGAAACAGGTCCTTCGGCCTGAATGAGTCTGCGCCAACCAGCGGTCCCCACACACTAATACTGTCCTACACACCAGGGACAATTTACCATTTACAAAGCCATTTAACCTACAAACCTTGTAAGAAAATAACTGCAGATGCTGGTACAAATCGAAGGTACTTATTTCACAAAATGCTGGAGTAACTCAGCAGGTCAGGCAGCATCACAGGAGAGAAGGAATGGGTGACGTTTCGGGTCCAGACCCAAGGGTCTCGACCCGAAACGTCACCCATTCCTTCTCTCCTGAGATGCTGCCTGACCTGCTGAAAACCTACAAACCTTTATGTCTTTGGAGTGTGGGAAGAAATCGGAGATCTCGGAGAATGCCCACACTGGTCAGGGGGAGAACGTGCAAACTCCGCACAGACATCACCCGTGGTCAGGATCGAACCTGGGTATCTGGCGCTGTGAGGCAGCAACTCCACCACTGATGCCCTGGAAAGGATGTGGAAAGGATGTTTCCAGTAGTGGGAGAGTCTATGACCGGAGCCTCGGAATAAAAGGACATACCTTGAGAGTGGAGACGAGGAGGAATTTCTTTATTCAGAGGGTGATTAATCTGTCACAGACGGCTGTGGAGATCAACTCATTGGATATTTTTAAAATGGAGATTGATAGATATTTGTTTGATAAGGTTGTCAAACGTTATTGGGAGAATGGGGTTGGGCAGGGGCCACAGTTTAAGAATAAGGGGTAGGCCATTTAGAACAGAGATGAGGAAAAACCTTTTTAGTCAGAGAGTTGTGAATCTGTGGAATTCTCTGCCTCAGAGGGCAGTGGAGGCCAATTCTCTGAATACATTCAAGAGAGAGCTAGATAGGGCTCTTAAGGATAGCGGAGTCAGGGGGTATGGGGAGAAGGCAGGAACGGGGTACTGATTGAGAATGATCAGCCATGATCACATTGAATGGCGGTGCTGGCTCGAAGGGCCGAATGGCCTACTCCTGCACCTATTGTCTATTGTCTATTGTCTATTGGGCAGGAAAGGTAGATCAGCCATGAACAAGTGACAGAAAAGACTCGATGGGCCAAATGGACTAATTTTGCTCTTATGACTTATATAAACATAAATCGACAAGACTGATCACAGAAACCCTGGCTGATACTCCAGTGCAGTAGAGAGAGAACTGCCAGGGTTGCACGGTGGCGCAGCGGTTGAGTTGCTGCCTTACAGCGCCAGAGACACAGGTTCGATCCTGACTACGGGTGCTGTCTGTACAGAGTTTGTACATTCTCCCTGTGACCTTGTGGGTTTTCTCCAGGTACTCCAGTTTCCTCCCACACTCCAAAGACGTACAGGCTTGAAGGTTAATTTGCTTCTGTAAATTGTAAATCATCCCTGGTGTGTGGGATAGTGCCAGTGTACGGGGGCTGTCACTGGTTGGTGCTGACTTGCTGGGCTGAAGGGGCTGTTTCTGTGCTGAATGTCTAAAGTGTAAAGAATACTGCCTTTCAAATGAGGAATTAAACAAAGACTCTTGCCTGCACTCTTCAATGGATGCTTAAAAAATCCCAATGTATCTTCCAAAGAGCTTTTGATGGAAGTTACCCGAGAGCTGAAGACCAAAGGACGTATCTCATCATCATCACCACCGTGATGTCTCTGGAGGTGGCTGTGGACATCGACTGCTGTACGCTCCGCACTGCCACTGAGACAGCAATGTCACTGCCCATGCATTGCCCAGGGTGTCCAATAAAGAACTTGAAAGGGTCTTTGAGAAGTGGAGAGCTGTCCCGTTAGTCCTTAACCCAATAGACTGGCCAACAGTGAAGCCGAAAAGACACGGTGGCACTCTCTCTCTCTTCCTCCTCTCTCTCTCTTCCTCCTCTCTCTCCCTCCCTCCCTCCCTCCCTCCCTCCCTCTCTGTCCTTGCCTGTGGCACTGTCTACTTGTGTGATCTCTCTCTCTCTCTCCCTCTCTCTCCCCCCCTTCCTCCCCCTCTCCCCACCCTCCCCCCTCCCCCTCTCCCCCTCTCTCCCCCTCTCTCTCCCTCTCCCTCTCTCTCTCTCTCAATTTCAATTTTCAATTTAAAAACTTTATTGGCATGATAAGATACATCGTTATATTGTCAAAGTATAGAATATAACATACATATTTAAAATGCATGAATATAAATGCAAGTACACAATGCATATGTAGATATGCCCCTGTACATATATATATATATATATATATATAAGAAAATAACTGCAGATGCTGGTACAAATCGAAGGTATTTATTCACAAAATGCTGGAGTAACTCAGCAGGTCGGGCAGCATCTCGGAGAGAAGGAATGGGTGACGTTTCGGGTCGAGACCCTTCTTCAGACTGATGGAGTCTGAAGAAGGGTCTCGACCCGAAACGTCACCCATTCCTTCTCTACCAAGATGCTGCCCGACCTGCTGAGTTACTCCAGCACTTTGTGCATATATATATATATAGATACACGCAATACATTTATAGCCTTTCATCGATTGCTACTCGTTCTTGCAGTTGTAAGCAGTGCAGCAAGGTAGCAAGTTTAGCAGGTCAATATTAATTTTCTTAGTGTCAATTTATGTATGTGTGTATGTGTACATGTTGGTCATTCACTGTCTCTCAGGTTGTGGCATGCTGGTACGTATTGTGCGCCAAGATGGGCCGTATTTCCTTCGCCAAGGATTATTCTTAGTTTTGATATATCGTCTAGTTCTTTAAAATCTGGAGTTGCCAGACTGGGTTTTTCAAAGTATCTCTCTCTCTCTCTCTCTCACACACTCTCACACACACACACACACACACACACACACAGTGGGATAACATAGAATAGTGTGAATGGCTGATCGAAGGTCAGTGTAGACTTGACGGGCCGAAGGGCCTGTTTCCGCGCTGTATCTTTCAATCAATCAGTATGTCCACAGGAGGAGAACATAAATATTGATGGTTTAGAGGGAACTCATTTTCTTCAAACAAAGATTCAAAGTGAAAATTAATGACCAGTTCAGCTGCCAGATCCTCACTTTGAATCTCATAAGAAATGGCAATGGGTTGAACACAGAGAGAGAGTTCCATCAGAAAAATAATTCCTCTTCAATCCTGCCCTCCTCTGCCTCCAACAACATTAGCTTTTGCTAATATTTATTCACAAAATGCTGGAGTAACTCAGCAGGTCAGGCAGCATCTCGGAGAGAAGGAATGGGTGACGTTTCGGGTCGAGACCCTTCGAAGGGTCTCGACCCGAAACGTCACCCATTCCTTCTCTCCCGAGATGCTGCCTGACCTGCTGAGTTACTCCAGCATTTTGTGAATAAATCGATTTGTACCAGCATCTGCAGTTATTTTCTTATATAGCTTTTGCTAATACTTGGAAACAAGGAACTGCAGATACAGGTTTACGAAAGAAATGCTGGAGTAACTCAGCGGGTCAAGCGTAACCCTCCCTCTCTCTCTTTTTCCCCCATACATCGCTCCTCCTCCCCCCCATCTCCCCCCCCCCTCCTCTCCTGTACCCCACCTATTTCCTCCCTCATCCCCCCACCAATTTGCAACTCCTCAATCCTTTTGTCTCACACCTTCCGTCTATTCATCGCCGGCCTTTGTCCAACCATCCGCCTGTCAAAACCAAGTCCGACTGGTATGGGCCTGGACCGGCGTTCAGAGCTGACAAACTCAGTGACACCAGGGGCAAGAGTGTGTTGTTGTCGTACGTCCGCGACAGAACAACGAAACTCTTACTTTTAGCAGCGCAACGCAGCTTTCCCCCAAAGACAAGGGGCCTACAGGTGCTAGAGCAATGTCCACATTGCTAAAATGCCTTCCTAGGTTTTGTATGCCTGATATGCACCTATTCCCCCACAGTGCTGCTGCGTTACAGTGCCAGAGACCCGGGTTCAGTCGTGACTACGGGCGCTGTCAGTATGGAGTTGGTACCTTCCCCCTGTGATCATGTGGGATTTCTCCAGTTTCCTCCCAAACTCCAAAGATACGCAGGTTTACAAGTTACTAGGTAGTATAAGATAATAACTGCAGATGCTGGCACAAACCGAAGGTATTTATTCACAAAATGCTGGAGTAACTCAGCAGGTCAGGCAGCAACTCAGGAGAGAAGGAATGGGTCACAAAATGCTGGAGTAACTCAGCAGGTCAGGCATCATCTCAGGAGAGAATAAATGGGTGAAGAAGGGTCTCGACCCGAAACGTCACCCATTCCTTCTCTCCTGAGATGCTGCCTGACCTGCTGAGTTACTCCAGCATTTTGTGAATAAATACAAGTTACTAGGCGTCAGTAAAAATTGGGAAATTGTCCCTGGTGTGTAGAATGGTTCTTGTGCATGGTGTGATAGCTGGCCAGCGCGGACCTGATAGGGCACACTGTATCTCTAAAGTCCCTAATATCTATAGATACGTAGGCCATCATTAATGAATGCTGGCTGATGAACAGAATTACAGCCATTATCTATCAGAGTACATGTCCCACATGGAGTTAACTTCCCCCAGAAGTAAACAAACTGATCTAAGAGCACATGTACTGTTTAGATAATCCATTTTAGTTATCACTCAAGCATTCCCATTACTTAAAGGTCACTCTGTATAAATACAACCACGTGAATCCTTGCCATGTTCCAAGCCTCCCTGTAACAAAATAACGTGAACTCTAATCTAAACATGTCACGGAACTGATGAGAATGTTTGGACATCTTTTTTTGAAAATTTAAACTTTGAAATGCATGTTTGTATTCCCTCTTCACGACCAGATTTGCACAAGTTTCGAGAAGGAAACAACTATTTTTCCCACAATGCATAGGAAGGAACTTCAGATACTGGTTTACACCGAAGATAGACACAAAACGCTGCAGTAACTTAGTGGGTCAGGCAGCATCTCTGGAGAAAAGGAATAGGTGACGTTTCGGGTCGAGACCTTTCTTCAGACTGAGAATCAGGAGAGAGGTAAACTGAAGGGTCTCGACCTGAAACGTCACCTATCCTTTTTCTCCAGACATGCCTGACCCGCTGAGTTACTCCAGCTTTTTGTCTCTATCTTTAAATCAGGAGATGCAGTTCGTTCCTAACAGAGAGTTAAACTCAAAACTGTTTCCTTCTCCCCTTCCCTCTCCTCCGCCGCCTTAGGTTGTCTGATGGGAAGTGCAGATGTAAGGTGCATACTGTAAATCACAGACAGGCTGGCTGTTGCTGTGGTATTTTCCAGCACAGGCCAACATGACATACACCCTGCATTCACTCCCTCCCCTTCCTTGAAAAAGCTCTGTGCGATTTAATTAAAAGCGAAAAGGCGTATAATTTTACACAGAATCTCAGAGATCCAAACATCACCCGACAAATAGTTTCGCACTTCAAGAGCTTTCTTGTAGAGAATGCGGCAGCCAATTGCACATAGCAAGCGTCAACATCATTAAAGACACGATGTTTAATTTTCATTGTACATACAATGTGTATTGGCTATAAATGCCAAGCTTAGCCCACAATCCTTTGAAATAATCCCATGGAATGTTGTACAGCTTCCATCAAGTGCAAGAAAGGCCAATTTCATAAGATCATATAGGAACAGAATTATGCCATTCGGCCCATCAAGTCTACAGCACCATTCAATCATGGCTGATCTATCTCTCCCTCCTAACCCCATTCTCCTGCCTTCTCCCCATAACCTCTGACACCCGCACTAATTACCCATACTCTATTACCTTCTCTTGGTAAAGCTTCTCAGTCTTGGAGCAGTACTATGTCTCCAAAGCAACAAAGATTAGTCACTCCAGCACTTTGTGCCTATCTTCGGTTTAAACCAGCATCTGCAGTTCCTTCCTACGCAGTGCGAGAAAACTGGTTGCTGCTTTTCCACAAAATAATCGACACAAAATGCTGGAGTAACTCAGCGGGACGGGCAGCATCTCTGGAGAGAAGGAATGGGTGGCGGTTCGGGTCGAGACCCTTCTTCAGATTCAGTCTCAACCCATTCCTTCTCTCCAGAGATGCTGCCTGTCCCGCTGAGTTACTCCAGCGTCTTGTGCCTATCTACAATGTAAACCAGCATCTGCAGTTCCTTGCTCCACAAAATAGTAACCACACTCATAAAAGTACGTTCTAGGCCGGAGAGCTCTGGGGCATTCAGGGGTTGCCAAAGACACAACAGCAACCTTTTCTCTCTAAAGTAATTTTTAAAACCCACTACTGTATTTGATCAAGCATCTGACCAGCTGTACTAAAATCATAAGATACGAGGAGCTGCAGATGCTGGTTTGCAAAAAATAAATAAAAATTTGTACTAAAATCTCCTTGTGGTTTGACAGCAGCTTTTGTTTCATGATGTTCTTGCGAAAATGCCTTGGGAAGAGTTTACTACAATGGAGAAATTATACTCATGCAAGTCACGGGTATTCACCAACAGTAGATTATAACTACTTTCAATGCGCAGTAAGCTTTTTGAAGAAGGGTCTTGACCCGAAACGTCACCTATTCCTCTTCTCCAGAGATGCTGCCTGTTCCGCTGAGTTACTGCAGTATTTTGTGTCTATCTTCAGTGTAAAACAGCATCTCCAGTTCTTTCCTACGGCATTTGGTTTTTAAGGTGCATTAGACAATAGACAATAGGTGCAGGAGTCGGCCATTCGGCCCTTCGAGCCAGCACCGCCATTCAATGTGATCATGGCAGATCATTCTCAATCAGTCTCAGTCTGAAGAAGGGTCTCGACCCGAAATGTCACCCATTCCTTCTCTCCCGAGATGCTGCCTGACCTGCTGAGTTACTCCAGCATTTTGTGAATAAATTGATTTGTACCAGCATCTGCAGTTATTTTCTTATATTCTCAATCAGTACCCCGTTCCTGCCTTCTCCCCATACCCCCTGACTACGCTATCCTTAAGAGCTCTATCTAGCTCTCTCTTGAATTAAGTATAGTATTATCGGAAAAGATTAGATATCATACAAAACAAGGCTTTTCACTGCATCTCAGTACACATGACAATAATGAAACTAAACCTAAACATATTAAAATGTGAGAAACATTTGCAGGTGCTGGAAATCCAAGATAAGAACAGAAAATGCATGAAATGGCCAGCTGGCCAGACAGCATCTGTGGAGAGGCAAGGAGTTAATGGTTTGGAGCCAAATCCATTCCACAGAATTGTGCATCAGGTCCCTGCTGTATAGATGAGCTTAGAATTCTCCCCAGTATCCATTTTATTTGTCTTATTATGAAAGTCAGTTACTAATGAATTTATTGAGGTGAAATCCACCGGTCAACGAGCCAACCAGGTCAGGACTGGCTACAATTTCTCATGTGTAGGAAGGAACTGCAGATGCTGGTTTACACTGAATGTAGACAGAAAAGGCTGGAGTAACTCAGCGGGACAGGCAGCATCTCTGGGGAGAAGGAATGGGTGACGTTTCGGGTCGAGGCCCTTCTTCAAGTTCTCATGCCGTGTCATCGGCTTAGTGGAGGTTCTGCTGAATCTGCAGGGGATGACGTAACCAGGCTGGGTCTGGCACAGAGACATGTTCCTAAAGCCACCCACCCTCAAACCTGCTGGCCTCCCAGCGGAGCGAGCTGTCCGTCGGGGAGCGTCGCGGACTGGCACGCTGCAGACTGCAGGAGCACGTGGTGAGGGAGCTCGGTGCAGCCAACACCAAGGCTCTGTGCGGGAGCACGACAGCCTCGGGTCAATAGACAATAGACGCAGGAGGAGGCCATTCGGCCCTTCGAGCCAGCACCGCCATTCAATGTGATCATGGCCGATCATTCTCAATCAGTACCCCATTCCTGCCTTCTCCCCATACCCTCTGACTCCGCTATCCTGAAGAGCTCTATCTAGCTCTCTCTTGAATGCATTCAGAGAATTGGCCTCCACTGCCTTCTGAGGCAGAGAATTCCACAGATTCACCACTCTCTGACTGAAAAAGTTTTTCCTCATCTCCGTTCTAAATGGCCTACCTCTTATTCTTAAACTGTGGCCCCTTGTTCTGGACTCCCCCAACATTGGGAACATGTTTCCTGCCTCTAACGTGTCCAACCCCTTAATAATCTTATACGTTTCGATAAGATCTCCTCTCATCCTTCTAAATTCCAGTGTATACAAGCCTTCCGCTGCTGGACATTGGGGGGGCAGGGTGTGGTGGAGATGCCCCTCCAACAAGGGATAGATACCCCCCCCCAGGGGTCACACGAGTAGCAAGGGTGTCGTGTATAATTATTTTTTATGTGAACACGACCGAATACAACGCCAATGAATGCACACATAGCCACTGAGAATGTCGGAGGAATTTTATTACGATTAATAAATCTTCCAAAAATATGTTCCTGTTTTGTCTGAGTTCTGTACTCTGCAGATACTGATAAGGATGTGGGGGTGTATGATTACTAAACAGTGCAAAATAGAACACTAACCAGCTGGAACCACAAGAAAGCTCGATGAACAAAGGATAAGCTGGCAAAGTGCTTTAAAGAAGCAGAATTCATAGAAACATAGAAAATAGGTGCAGGAGTAGGCCATTCGGCCCTTCGAGCCTGCACCGCCTTTCAATATGATCATGGCTGATCATCCAGCTCAGTAACCTGGACCTGCCTTCTCTCCATACCCCCTGATCCCTTTAGCCACAAGGGCCACATCTAACTCCCTCTTAAATATAGCCAATGAACTGGCCTCAACGACCTTCTGTGGCAGAGAATTCCACAGACTCACCACTCTCTGTGTGAAGAAATGTTTTCTCATCTCGGTCCTAAAAGACTTCCCCCTATCAAGAAGATAGAACATGAAGGGTCCCGGCTCGAAACATCACCTGTCCATGTTCACCAGAGATGCTGCCTGACATGCTGAGTTACTCCAGCACCTTGTGTCCTTTTATGGCGAGTCCGAAACTTGTTGGTTGTAGAAGAAGTTTATTGCAGCCGCAATATTCGAATACAGAGTTAAACAACAAGGTAAAGGACAACCATTACAAACTTACTGTCTTCCTTGAAGACTTCGCCGAACTGACTAAATCGGGCGCCAAACGCGCACATGACATCGCTGGCCAATCAGCGATGTCGCTCCCTGGACCAATCCCCATGGTCGCGTTCCCACGTGACCTCGCTGGCCAATCCGAGGGTTCGACGACCTGGACCATTCTCTATGGTCGCTACATGACCCCCCCCCCAGAACCCGAGGTGCGGAACCTAGCAGGGAGCCGGATTTCGCGACCATAACGAGTACGGAGAGGGACAGCCTGAACCACAGGAGCCGGGGGTTCCGGACTTGGCGGAACAGCCGGAACGGGAGGTCCTGGAGGAACTACCGGAACGGGGGGTCCTGGAGGAGCTGCCGGAACGGGGGGTCCTGGAGGAGCTGCCGGAACGGGGGGTCCTGGAGGAACTGTCGGAACGGGGGGTCCTGGACTGAGCGGAACTAACGGAGGTCGGCCTCTCCTAGGGGTTTGACCGACCAGGACTGGTTGATCTGGATCCAAATGGGCAGGTTTTAGCCGGGACACCGAGACGAGCTCACTCTTGCCGCCCATGTCTAAGGTGAAGGTAGCCGTTCCCTTACGCAAAACCCGGAACGGCCCTTGATAGACCCTCTGCAACGGGGCGCGATGGGAATCTTTTCGCAGAAAAACGAACTCACAGTCCTTCAGGGAAGGCGGTTCATGTACCATGGGACACCCATGACGTGAAGTCGGAACTGGAGCCAGGGAGACCACCCGTTCCCGGAGAGACGCTAACACTGATGGGACTGTAGGCAGCTGGTCTGAAGGGTCCGGAAACAGATCTCCGGGTACTCGAAGTGTCGAGCCATATACTAGCTCTGCGGACGACGCACCGAGATCTAGCTTGGGAGCAGTCCGGATGCCCAACAGAACCCAAGGGAGCTGGTCTACCCAGTCCGGGCCTTCAAGCCTTGCACTGAGGGACGCCTTAAGTTGGCGGTGGAACCTTTCTACGAGTCCATTTGCCTGGGGGTGATATGCAGTCGTGGGTTGTAACTTGGACCCGTACAGTTCTGCAAGCGCGGCCCAGAGGGACGAAGTGAACTGTGGCCCTCTGTCAGTGGTAATAACTGCCGGGACCCCGAAACGAGCTACCCAATGAAGGGCCAAAGTCCTAGCACAAGACGCTGACGAAATATCAAACAATGGGAAAGCCTCTGGCCACCGGGTGAACCGATCCACCACCGTGAAGAGGTGGGTGTAGCCCCGGGAGGAAGGCAAGGGCCCGACCAAATCCACGTGGATGTGGAAAAAACGAACAGCCGGGACCTCGAAATCCTGTACGGGGGGCTGGACGTGGCGCTGGACTTTAGCGGTCTGACAGGGCACGCAGGAACGTGCCCACCCCGCCACCTGTTTCCGTAGGCCATGCCAGACAAACCTCGCTGCTACCAAGGCAGAGGTGGAGCGGATGGACGGGTGCGCCAGCCCATGAATGGCATCGAAAACCCGGCGCTGAAGGGAGGGCGGTACTACCGGCCTGGGACGGGGAAGAGAAACATCGCACCAGACTTTTGTGCCCGCCGACCCACAAGCTACCTGGGCCAACTTCAATCCCGAAGTGGTGGACCGGTAAGCCGAAACGGTATCCGCCAGAAGCTGTGCCTCCGCAAGCTCCTGGGGATCCACTTCGCAGTCCACCGCCGAAATAGGGGAACAAGCAGGTCTAGACAGGGCGTCAGCAACGGCATTAAGCTTACCCGCGACATGACGGACATCGGTGGTAAATTCGGAGATAGCAGTCAGGTGCCGCTGCTGGCGGGCCGACCATGGGTCAGACAATTTCAAAAAAGCAAATGTTAATGGTTTGTGGTCCGTAAATGCCACAAATGGGCGGCCCTCGAGGAAGTACCTGAAATGACGAACAGCTAAATAGAGAGCCAGAAGCTCTCGGTCAAATGCACTATACTTCAGCTCGGCCGAATTTAGTTGCCGGCTGAAAAACGCTAAAGGCTGCCAACGGTCACCGACCTGCTGCTCCAGAACCCCGCCCACCGCCACGTCAGAGGCGTCAACCGTCAGGGCCGTGGGGGCGGAGGGGCTCGGATGGATCAACATGGTGGCGTCTGCCAAGGCTGCCTTAGCTGCTGTAAAAGCCGACTCAGCGGTCGGGGACCACAACAACTCTACCGGATTCCCTGCCAGGCATTGGAAGAGTGGGCGCATGACTCGCGCAGCTGCCGGAACGAACCTATGGTAGAAATTAACCATGCCTACGAACTCCTGTAGCCCTTTTACTGTGGTGGGCCTAGGAAATGCCCGGATAGCCTCCACCTTTTCGGGCAAAGGGGAGGCGCCGGCAGGGGTAATTCTGTGCCCTAGAAAATCAAGAGCAGGAAGGCCGAATTGACATTTGGAGGGTTGGATTATGAGCCCGTGGTCTTGGAGCCGCTGGAACACGGTCCGCAAATGGGCCTGGTGTTCCTGCACGGAGGGGCTGGCTACCAGGATGTCATCTAAATAAATAAACAAAAACGGTAAACCCCGTCCCACGCGGTCCATCAGTCGCTGGAAAGCCTGTGCCGCGTTCTTTAAACCAAAAGGCATACGCAACCATTCAAACAACCCGAACGGAGTAATTGTTGCAGTTTTCTGTATGTCCTCCGGTCGCACCGGAATCTGATGGTATCCTCGCACCAAATCGATTTTGGAAAACACCACCGCTCCTTCCAGCCCAGATGAAAAATCCTGTAGGTGCGGTATGGGGTAGCGATCAGCCGTGGTGACAGCATTGAGACGCCGATAATCGCCACATGGTCTCCACCCCCCAGATGCTTTGGAGACCATGTGTAACGGCGAGGCCCACGGGCTGTCAGACTGACGGACAATTCCCATTTCCTCCATTTTCCTGAACTCCGCCCTTGCCACCACCAGTTTGTCTGGCGGTAGTCTCCTGGCCCGAGCGAAAACAGGAGGGCCTTCGGTGCGGATGTGATGGACCACACCGTGCTTAGCCGAAGGCGTGTCAAAACATTGGACGAGCAGCTCCGGAAACTCTGCCAGAATCGCAGCATACGAGTCGGGGGCCGCGACGACGGCCTGGACAGTAGGGCTGGGCGAGGATGCGATTGTCGGAGCGACGTGCTCATCTTCGGCGGAGGGTCGGAGGTCGTTACCGCGGACATCAGGAACCAGTGAAAAAGCCCAGAGAAAATCTGCGCCCAGGATCGCTTGTTTGACGTCGGCTATGATGAATGGCCATTCGTACGTGCGGAGGCCTAACACAAGGGACATCTTCCGTGTACCGAAAGTGCGAATTGGGCTACCATTAACCGCGATGAGGGTGGGACCTGTCTTACCCGATCTGGTTTCGAGGTCGGTCGGCGGCACTATGCTGACGATGGCTCCCGTGTCTACCAAAAATTCTGTGTCCGTGAATCGATCATGGACATAGAGGCGCCGGTTCTGGCCAATCGTAACTGCCCCTATGTACGATCGGCCGAGGCATTTCCCGCGAAGGTACAAGGCAAACGGCAGTTGCGGGATTCGTTACCCCATCGTAGGTGATAATAGCACCAGCCGCGCTTGTGCGGATCTTTTTGGCGGGCTTTCGGAGAATTGGCGGGAGACGTGGCGCCATCTTGCCGTCGCTGTGGCGTGGTCACTGATGTCGAGACTTTGTTGATCGAACCACTTGCCTTGTTTTTTGCCGCTATGAGCGCGTCCGCTTTCGCTGCATATGCTTCGGGGTCCTTAAAAGAACAATCCGTGAGCAGCAGTCGGACATCCTCGGGGAGTTTCTCGCGGAATGCCTGTTCGAACATAGGGCAATCCGTATGCTCACCGGCTAGCATCATCATTTCGGCCATGAGGACGGAAGGCAGTTGGTCTCCAAGATCTGGTAGGTGCAGAAGTTTTGCCGCACCACCATGCTTATTAAACCCGAAGGTTCGCAGTAATACTTTCTTCATGGCCTCGTACTTGTTTCCGCAGGTGGATCCACGATGAACCGCATCACGCGCTTGGTTGTGTCCGGCGATAGAGCGCTGACGAGGTAGTAGTACTTCGTGGATTCGTCCGACACCTTCTTTATATGAAATTGAGCCTCGGTGTGGATAAACCAAGCTTGCGGTGCGTGCGTCCAAAACAACGGAAGATGAACGCTTCCGGCGCTTGACTCCGGTGTGCCCGGCTCGGTCATCGTCAACGAGGCGTCGGGTTCCTGCTCAGTCGGTGATCGTCCAGATCACGTCGGGGTCACCAATATGGCGAGTCCGAAACTTGTTGGTTGTAGAAGAAGTTTATTGCAGCCGCAATATTCGAATACAGAGTTAAACAACAAGGTAAAGGACAACCATTACAAACTTACTGTCTTCCTTGAAGACTTCGCCGAACTGACTAAATCGGGCGCCAAACGCGCACATGACATCGCTGGCCAATCAGCGATGTCGCTCCCTGGACCAATCCCCATGGTCGCGTTCCCACGTGACCTCGCTGGCCAATCCGAGGGTTCGACGACCTGGACCATTCTCTATGGTCGCTACACTTTAAAGATATTACAAGTACTGCTCCAAACAAGTGCAGCCAGAATGAAATATCTTTTAGCACCTGGGGTTGAGGAAGATCTTAGTGATGATGGAAAAAATCATCTCAAAGGCACTCACACACACATTAAATCTGATCAGCTGTGTGTTGGTCAGCCAGGTTATTGCAAGTACAGCTAATCAGTGAATCTGTCCAGTCAAGGATAGTCTGAGGGTCACCAAAGAGGTAGATAGCAGTACAGCCCTGCTCTCTGGTTGTGGTGGGATGGTTCAGTTGCCTGATAACAGCTGGCAAGTCTGAAGAAGCCTGTTCCACTGAGTTACTCCAGCTTTTTGTGTCGATCATCAGGATTAGCGTGCCTTGTTCCATCTCAAACGAGAAGCTGTCATAACAATGTGCTGAGATGCGATCACATTGCACAAAAGCACATTGTGCAATCTTAGCATCAGGACTGACAAACTAAGTAAGTTACCAGCATCTTGTGTCTATCTGGTCGGTGTTGCTGCCTGTTCCACTGAGTTACTCCAGCATTTTGTGTCTAGATTTTTTTTTTAGATTTTTAGATTTAGAGATACAGCGCGGAAACAGGCCCTTCGGCCCACAGGGTCCGCGCCGCCCAGCGATCCCCGCACATTAACACTCTCCTACAACCCTCGGGACAATTTTTACATTTGCCCAGCCAATTAACCTACATACCTGTACGTCTTTGGAGTGTGGGAGGAAACCGAAGATCTCGGAGAAAACCCACGCAGGTCACGGGGAGAACGTACAAACTCCGTACAGACGGCGCCCGTAGTCAGGATCGAACCTGAGTCTCCGGCGCTGCATTCGCTGTAAGGCAGCAACTCTACCGCTGCGCCACAGTGCACCTCCTACACAAGGAACTGCAGATGCTGGTTTACACCAAAGATAGACACAAGATGCTGGAGTAACTCAGCGGGACAGGCAGCATCTCTGGAGGGAAGGAATGGGTGGTGTTTCGGGTCGAGCCCCTTCTTCAAGAAGGTTCACCCAATCCTTCTCTCCAGAGATGCTGCCTGTCCCGCTGAGCTACTCCAGCATCTTGTGTCTATCTGCAGTTCCTTCCCTCATAGATCATTTACTTCCTGCCAAGGAGGCAGCTTGTCAATAAATAACAGATTACTTTACAAGAGATTAACTCACATTACCTTGTTCATCATCATGCCTCAATTGTTTAAGGTGTGGCTGCGAGCAAGATTTTGACTATGTAAGAAAATAACTGCAGATGCTGGTACAAATCGAAGGTATTTATTCACAAAATGCTGGAGTAACTCAGCGGGTCAGGCAGCATCTCAGGAGAGAAGGAATGGGCGACGTTTCGGGCCGAGACCCTTCTTCAGACTGATGTCAGGGGGGCGGGACAAAGGAAGGATATAGGTGGAGACAGGAAGATAGAGGGAGAACTGGGAAGGGGGAGGGGAAGAGAGGGACAGAGGAACTATCTAAAGTTGGAGAAGTCAATGTTCATACCGCTGGGCTGCAAACTGCCTAGGCGAAATATGAGGTGCTGTTCCTCCAATTTCCGGTGGGCCTCACTATGGCACTGGAGGAGGCCCATGACAGAAAGGTCAGACTGGGAGTGGGAGGGGGAGTTGAAGTGCTCGGCCACTGGGAGATCAGATTGGTTAACGAGGACCGAGTGCAGGTGTTGAGCGACTATGATATCCAAGCCAAAGCCATTCACTACCACGGGGCCTGAGCGCAGGACAAGCCGTGGCCACCCATACCCCGGGCGGCCAGGCCTCATGGCAACTGTTCCACTGGAAATCGTCAGCTGTGACTGAGGATCTCCAGGGTTGGCGGCTGACAAACACACCATTCGTCATCCACTGACATTCCTTATGTTCCTTATCTACACATCGTTTCCCCACTCCATGTAGCTAAGCACTGGTGAAAGGTTGACACAAAATGCTGGAGTAACTCAGCGGGACAGGCAGCATCTCTGGAGAGAAGGAATAGGTGACATTTCGGGTCAAGACCCTTCTTCAGACTGAAGAATTGTCTGAAGAAGGGTCTCGACCCAAAACATCCAGCATTTTGTTTCTATCTTCGGTGTAAACCCACATCAGCAGTCCGTTCCTACACACTGGTGAAAGGTTGACGTTATTTTAGGATCCATTGCCACCAGAACCAGGAGGATTTTGAAGAAGTTGGTTCAGTTTATCGGCCCATCGATTGAAATGTAAATCTGAGCCTTAAGACATACCCTCAGGATCATGAGCAAAACACAAAGTGCTGGAGGAACCCAGTATATGTGGAGGGAATGGAGAGATGACATTTCAGGTGGGGACCCTTCTTTCATCTTAAGTCCACAGACGCTGCCTGACCCACCGAGTTCCTCCAGTGCTTTGTCTTTTGCTCAAGATCCCAGCATCAGTAGTTCCGTCCATCTCCCTGGAGATCATGGACGATACTCAAGAAGTATTCAAACCCAACCTCTGGTACTGTCTGCGTGGAGATTACATATTCTTCTGATTGTGCTGGTTTCTAAGTTGGGGTGGGGGGAGGGAAGGGGGGTGGGTGGTTAATTGAATGTTGTGAATTGCCCCATTGTAGGTGAGTGATAGGACCTGAGGTGAGTTCATGAGAATGTGGACAAAATTGTAAAATTGGGATTAATGTTGGATTAGTGTCAATATGTGGTGGGTGGACTTGGAGGCCCAATGTTTTTGTACTGCACCTCACTCTGAGTGTACAATTAGACCGTTCTGTCCCCTGCTCTTTGTCAGTCAAGTCAAGTCAAGTCAATTTTATTTGTACAGCACATTTATAAACAACCCACGTTGACCAAAGTGCTGTACATCAGTTCAGGTACTAACAACGAACATACAATGGCACACAAACATAACAGCACATACATAAACAGTTCACAGCGCCCCCTCAATGAGCCTCAAACGCTAGGGAGTAGAAATAGGTTTTGAACCTGGACTTAAAGGAGTCAATGGAGGGGGAAGTTCTGATGGGGAGAGGGATGCTGTTCCACAGTCTAGGAGCTGCAACCGCAAAAGCGCGGTCACCCCTGAGCTTAAACCTAGACCGCGGGATAGTCAGTAGCCCCAAGTCGGCCGACCTGAGGGACCTGGAGATAGAGTGGTGGGTTAGAAGATTTTTGATATGGGGGGGAGCCCATTTACAGCTTTGTATGTGAATAGGAGGAGCTTGAAGTTGATTCTGTACCGTACTGGGAGCCAGTGGAGAGAGGCGAGAATCGGGGTGATGTGGTGATGTTTCTCAGAGGGTGCAAATGAGAACACACCAATGTAGACAGTCATCCAGCATCCATGGGGCAATCGGGTTGTCCGTGACATAAACACTGCTCCAAAAAAAGCTTGAGTGTGCATCGCACACTTGTATTCTCATGTTCATAAGTGCTAGGAGCAGAATTAGGCCATTTGGCCCATCACGTCTGCTCCGCCATTCAATCATGGCTGATCTATCTCTCCCTCCTAACCATATTCTCCTCATGCCTTCCCCCATTAACTCCTGACACCCGTACTAATCAATATTCCATGCACAAAATGTTTACATAAATTGTTCAACCACTGGCAGAGTTGGTGGTTGAGGCAGATATGATAATGGTGTTTAAGAGGCTTCTGGACAGGTACATGGCTACACAGGGAATGGCGGGATTGGGATTATATGCAGGCAGAGGAGAGTTGGTCTTGGCACATGTTCAGCACAGACATCGTGGACCAAAATGTCTTTTCTTGTTCCATATTGTTCTATTGGGCTTATATTCTGGGCTGGGCTTATATTCACTGGAATTTAGAAGGATGAGAGGGGATCATAGAAACAGAAAATAGGTGCAGGAGGAGGCCATTTGGCCCTTCAAGCCAGCACCGCCATTCATTGTGATTATGGCTGATCGTCCCCCATCAATAACCCGTGCCTGCCTTCCCATATCCCTTGATTCCACTAGCCCCAAGAGCTCTATCTAACTCTCTCTTAAATCCATCCAGTGATTTGGCTTCCACTGCCCTCTGTGGCAGAGAATTCCACAAATTCACAACTCTGGGTGAAAAAGTTTTTTCTCACCTCAGTTTTAAATGGCCTCCCCTTTATTCTAAGACTGTGGCCCCTGGTTCTGGACTCGCCCAACATTGGGAACATTTTTCCTGCATCTAGCTTGTCCAGTCCTTTTATAATTTTATATGTTTCTATAAGATCCCCTCTCATCCTTCTAAACTCCAGTGAATACAAGCCTAGTCTTTTCAATCTTTCCTCATACGACAGTCCCGCCATCCCAGGGATCAATCTCGTGAACCTACGCTGCACTGCCTCAATTACAAGGATATCCTTCCTCAAATTTGGAGACCAAAACTGTACACAATACTCCAGATGTGGTCTTACCAGGGCCCTATACAACTGCGGAAGAACCTCTTTACTCCTATACTGAAATCCCCTTGTTATGAAGGCCAACATTCCATTAGCTTTCTTCACTGCCTGCTGTACTTGCACGCCAACTTTCAGTGACTGGTGTACAAGGACACCCAGGTCTCGCTGCACCTCCCCCTTACCTAACCTGACACCATTGAGATAATAATCTGCCTCCTTGTTTTTGCAGCCAAAGTGATTAACGTCACATTTATCTACATTATACTGCATCTGCCACGCATCTGCCCACTCACTCAACCTGTCCTGGTCACCCTGCAACCTCCTAACATCCTCTTCACAGTTTACACTGCCACCCAGCTTTGTGTCATCCGCAAACTTGCTAGTGTTGCTTCTAATTCCATCTTCCAAATCATTAATATATATTGTAAATAGTTGTGGCCCCAACAACGAGCCTTGCGGCATTCCACTTGCCACTGCCTGCCATTCTGAAAAGGACCCGTTTACTCCTACTCTTTGCTACTCCTACTCTTATAGAAACATTTAAAATTCTTAAGGGATTGGACAGGCTAGATGCAGGAAAAATGTTCCCGATGTTGGGGGGGGTCCAGAACCAGGGGGTCACAGTTTAAGAATAAGGGATGGGCCATTTAGGACTGTGATGAGGAAATACTTTTTCACCCAGAGTTGTGAATCTGTGGAATTCTCTTAAAGGTAATGGAATCAAGGGATATGGGGAAAAAGCAGGACCGGGGTACTGATTTTGGATGATCAGTCATGATCATATTGAATGGCAGTGCTGGCTTGAGAGGCCGAATGGCCTACTCCTGCACCTATTTTCTATGTTTCTCTGTTTCTATGTTCAATCTCCTTATCCCTTTACAGTGCAATTTTACATTTTAAGGTTAAATAGTGTTATTGCAAAATACAACAAAAATAAATCAAACGAAGGTGAGAACAATCATCACAGGAAATGTCAAATCATCAAAGAGGATGTTGATGCTAATCAGGCAACATTTACCCTTTTGTATAAATGTAAATAAACTAACCTTTGCACACTTTTTCTGCATAACATTTGAATTAAATTCAGATTTAGCTTTTTTTCCTAAAAACTAATTTTTGTTAGTTGTACGTGAACTCCAGACATGAATACCAGATGAAGAGAGTTCACCACAGATTTCAAAGCATTCTCCCAACTCGACTTGCCAGTATGCACTTGCCCCCAGTTCCCTACCTGACACCCCGCTATTGCTTTGGGGAGGTCACGGTGGCGCAGCGGTAGAGTTGCTGCCTAACAGAGAATGCAGCGCCGGAGATCCGGGTTCGATCCCGACTACGGGTGCTGTCTGTACGGAGTTTGTACATTCTCCCCGTGACCTCCGTGGGTTTTAGATTTTTTTTTAGATTTAGAGATACAGCGCGGAAACAGGCCCTTCGGCCCACCAAGTCCGCGCCGCCCAGCGATCCCCGCACATTAACACTATCCTACACCCACTAGGGACAATTTTTACATTTACCCAGTCAGTTATCCCACATACCTGTACGTCTTTGGAGTGTGGGAGGAAACCGACGATCTCGGAGAAAACCCACGCAGGTCACGGGGAGAACGTACAAACTCCGTACAGACGGCGCCCATAGTCAGGATCGAACCTGAGTCTCCGGCGCTGCATTCGCTGTAAGGCAGCAACTCTACCGCTGCGCCACCATGGGAGTTTCCTCCCACACTCCAAAGACGTATAGGTATGTAGGTAAATTGGCTTGGTAAATGTAAAAATTGTGGGTGTCGGATGGTGTTAATGTGCGGGGATCGCTGGTCGGCGCGGACCCAGTGGGCCGAAGGGCCTGTTTCCACACTGTATCTCCAAACTAAACTAACCTAAAATATCTGGTTATTATCAACTTTCTCTACACACTTTGGCTGCATTTCCACCTCAACAACAGTGACTACACATGAAATGTACTTTCGAAAAACCAGGGGTCGTAAAAGGCTGCTGCCCAAATGCAGGAGCTTTGATTGGATCTCAATCTTTCCTGGGTCTCCAACCTCTGACCTCTCCAAGTCCCTTCTTCCCCAATCCATAAAACCCCAAATAGATTATAGGGCACCATACACTCTTTTAAAAAGGTGAGGAGGAACTTCTTTAGTCAGAGGGTAGTTACTATGTGGAACTCATTGCCGCAGAGGGCTGTGGAGTCCAAATCAGTGGATATTTTTAAGGCAGCGATAGACAAGTTCTTGATTCGAACGGGTGTCGAGGGTTCTGGGGAGAAGACGGGAAAATGGGATTAGGAGGCAGAGATCAGCCATGATTGAATGGTGGGGTAGGCTCGATGGGCCGAATGGCATAATTCTACTCCTATAACGTGAACTTGTCACCACAATAACATCTGGAAGAGTCTTGGCTGTGACACTTGGGAAACTTTAAGATAACTTTTTCCATCATCGCTAAGCCCTTCCTTAATCCCAGGTGATATAAGATATTCCATTCTCGCTGCAGGCAGGGAATGCTACTTGTTTGCAGCTGAACCTGTAACATTTTCTGCCTCCGTGCCTTCATTGAATTCTGCTTCTTTAAGTACTTGGTCTGTTGTCGGGAAGAGAATGCAGGGCATACGAATGGACAGGCTAAAGCTGGGACACCTACCTGCTGCTGTGGTGATACTCTTCCCTCAGCTTAAAATGGGAGAAAGGAAGGACACAGTTTGGGCTTGAGAACCCTGCATTTGGGCCAACAACCTGAAGAACTGGGTGAGTCACAAAATGGCAACGGCATCCGTTGGAAGTGGAATGGAAATGGTCATGCAGAAGAGAAGGGGATCAAGAATCTGAGGACGTAAGTGTAGGTGTAAAGTGAGATTAAAAATGTTTAACAGGAACCTGAAGGACATTTTTTTTTCAAACAGTGGGTGGTGGGCATTTGGAACAAGCTACCGGAATGGGCCATTGAGGCAGGTACTACAACAACATTTAAAATACATTTGGATAGGAACATGCAGAGAAAAGGTTTAGAGGGGTATGTGCCAAACGTGAACAGGTGGGGCCTGCTACGATGGGGCATCTTGGTTGGTATGGGCAAGTTGGGCTGAAGGGCCTGTTTACTTGCTGTATCTTTCAAACAATATATATTTTTTAATCGTTCAGAGGTAGTAACAGTTAATTTGATTAATTTTCTGTTGAATCCACCAACTAAGCAGGTAATTAGCACAGCTGTATCCAGCTGCAAATAACAGCAACAGCTAGATTCTATTTAGGAATTTATATTCTTGTATCTTTCTCGTTTTGTACATTTTCTTTGGTTGTTCTTGCCCTGCATGACTTAGAACGAAATGGGTAACTTTAATACAAGGAAGATCACAGAATGTACATAGGATGCACAGAGTCTCTTGCCCAGAGTAGGGGAACCGAGGACCAGAGGACACAGGTTTAAGGGGAAGGGGAAAAGATTTAATAGGAATCTGAGGGGTAACTTTTTCACACAAAGGGTGGTGGGTGCATGGAACAAGCTGCCAGAGGAGGTGATTGAGGCAGAGCTTATCCTAACATTCAAGAAGCAGTTAGACTGGTACATGGATAGGACAGGTTTGGAGGGATATGAACCAAACTCAGGCAGGTGTAGCTGGGACATGTTGGCCGGTGTGGGCAAGTTGGGCCGAAGGGCCTGTTTCCATGCTGTATCACTCTATGACTATGGTGAGTTACGTCAGCAGATGCCACACACTATTCTGTGTGTGCAAATCGATCAAACAAAAGCATTTAAAAAACCACTTGTGAAAACCATTAGTGGACAAGTTAGTGCCGAGCTGCAGCGTTAATTGTGAGTTGTACTTCACTGCCCGCCCTCCTTACAATCTCACTTCATCGTGGATCGAATGTTAAAAATGTGGAGTGGGGGGGTAAAGCAGTCATTGATTCACTATTCCTCACCTCACGCCACCTCAATGAGCAAGAAGTCATTTCCCACGGTCTGCCCTTGCCCATCTAACACAGGTCGAAAACACCTCTGATTTCAGATGTTGTAGATTCAGAGAGAGATACAGTGTAGAAACAGGCCCTCTGTCCCAACATGTCCACAGCGACCAGCGATCACCCAGTACATTAACACCATCCCACACACTAGGGTCAATTTACAATTTACAGCAACCAATTGACCTATATGTCTTTGGAGTGCGGGAGGAAACCGGAGCAACCGGATAATGCCCATCACGGGGAGAACGCACAAACTCTTTACAGACAGCACCTGGAGTCAGGATCGAACCAGGATCACTGGTGCTGTAAGGCAGCAACTCTACCGCTGTACCATTGTACCATCCTAGTAATTCAGCATGGAAACAGGCCCATCGACCCAAGTCATCCATGCCGACAAAGATACCCCATCTCCACTAATCCCACCTGCCCATAACCGCCTAAACCTTTCCTATCCATGTACCTGCTCAAATGTATTTTAAATCTTGTTACAGTACCCGCCTCGACTACCTCCTCTGGCAGCTCATCATCAATACCCCCCCCCCCCCCCGCCCCCCCAGATTCGACCACTCACCTACACACAAGGGGCAATTTACAGAGGCCAATTGGCCTACAAATATGCACGTCTTTGAGATGTGGGAGGAAACCAGGAGGAAGCACACGCGGTCACATGCAAACTCCACACAGATAGCAGCTGAGGCCAGGATCTCTGATGCTGTGAGGCTGTGGCCAGAGAACCTCAGAGAAAGTGGGGCAGTGAGTTGAATAGAAACATCCACTGCCATGTTCAAATGTCCACAAATGCACTTCTATTGTTTGTCAAATGGTGCAAAATGCCTGAAGGTTTGGCCTTGGTTGCACTAAAGCTTTTTGCAACAACTGGGACTCGCTGCAGTGATACACTGTGTGGGGCAGGGATCGGTGATGTGGTTTGTCAACTCACTGAGCAAAACTATCCCCCAAAACGGCAGAAATGCCCAAAGATTTCTGAGCTCAGTACCATAACATGATCCTGGCAGCAACACCAGTGTTGAACAGGGCATGTGGCTGGCTATGAACAAGCAGGATCTCAATCAAGATAACTGATCGGTCAAGTACAATTCACAGAAGATAGACACAAAAAGCTGGAGTAACTCAGCGGATCAGACAGCATCTCCGGAGAAAAGATCCAGAGATGCCATCTGACCCGCTGAGTTACTCCAGCTTTTTGTGTCTATCTTCGGTTTAAACCGACCGGTTTAACTGCAGTTCCTTCCTACACAAGTACAATTCACATGTGTGATTCCATTAAAAGTGATGGAAGCAAGTATTTCTGCAGGTCGACAAGAGACGACTAGGAGTCTTCTATCTAGGCAGGAGACAGAAGGAACAGCAGGTGCTGAAACCTTGATTAAAACACAAAGTGCTGGAGGAACTCAGCAGGTCAGGCTGCATCTGGGGAGGGAATGGACAGGTGGCGTTTGTGGTCAGGACCCAGCTTCAGACTGAAGATAGGCCCTGACCCGACATAGAAGCTAATCACAAAATGCTGGAGGAACTCAGCAGGTCAGGCTGCATCTGGGGAGGTGACGTTTGCGGTCAGGACCCAGCTTCAGACTGAAGATTGGCCCTGACCCGACATAGAAGCTAATCAAAAGGCCCCAAAAAAAGAGCTGCAGATGCTGGAAATATGCAAAAGAAAAACAAAATGTCAGAAATACTTAGTGAATTTGACAGCATTGGTGAGGAGAAGCAAAGTTAGAGATTCAAATTGACGACCTGAAATAGGACCAAGGAAAAATTAGAAACTATACTGAACCATCCTATCAACAACTAGAGAACGCTCCTGAGCTGCCATCTACCTCATTGGAGACCCTCGGACTATTTTCAATTGGACTTCACTGGACTTTTATCTTGCACTAATCGGTCGGTATTCCCTTTATCATGTATCTGTTCACTGTGGTTAGACACAAAATGCTGGAGTAACTCAGGGGGACAGGCAGCATCTCTGGAGAGAAGGAATGGGTGACGTTTCGGGTCGAGACCCCTCTTCAGACTCATTTCTCATCATAGTCTTTCTGCTGACTGGTTAGCACGCAACAAAAGCTTTTCACTGTACCTCGGTACACGTGACAATAAACTAAACAAAAACTAAACTAAACTGAACGTGTCTTAAGCTGGAGAGAAGGGGTGGGGGGGGGGAGGGATGGAGAGAACCAAGGGAAAGACTATGATCAGGTGGAAACCAAGAGAAACCGAATGAGATGGAAGGCAATGGTGTTGCCTGACAGCGGATGGTGAAGTCATGTTAATTGTAGTTGATTTTAACGCAACTGTAAATAGAAGGTGATAAGTGAGTAAAGAAGGGCGAGAAACAGCGTTGGAACTGTCAGATATATAACACTCCAGTTGCAAGAACTGGTCACGTTGGAGGTGGCAGGTGGCCAGGCAGCACTTGTGGAGCGACAAGGCCCGAGTTAAATTTACAGGATAATCGTCCCCCAGAGAGGGCCTGCTCTGACACAATCTGGAATGGCTCGCTATCTGAAAGAGTCAAAATCGTTAAAAAAAAAGATAAACCAAAAAATGCTGATAATGTAAATCTGGAAAAAAAAAGCTGAAAATGGTGAAAACACGCATCGAGCCAGGCAGCGCCTGTGGAGGGAGAAACAGAGGGGATGTTTTCAGACGTTTCACCTTTGATGTCATTCGGTTTTGCTTGATTTCCACCTGATCACAGACATTCCCTTTGTTCTCTCTAATCATATCATATCATATCATATATATACAGCCGGAAACAGGCCTTTTCGGCCCACCAAGTCCGTGCCGCCCAGCGATCCCCGTACATTAACACTATCCTACACCCACTAGGGACAATTTTTTTTTTTTTTAATAACATTTTTTACCCAGCCAATTAGCCTACATACCTGTACGTCTTTGGAGTGTGGGAGGAAACCGAAGATCTCGGAGAAAACCCACGCAGGTCACGGGAAGAACGTACAAACTCCTTACAGTGCAGCACCCGTAGTCAGGATCGAACCTGTGTCTCCGGCGCTGCATTCGCTGTAAAGCAGCAACTCTACCGCTGCGCTACCGTGCCGTCCTCTGCCATCCCACCCCTTCTCCACAAGGCAGCACGGTGGCCCCGCGCTAGAGCTACTGCCTCACAGCGTCAGAGACACTGGTTCAATCCTGACTACGGGTGCTGTCTGTACGGAGTTTGTACGTTATCCCCATGACCTGCGTGGGTTTTCTCCGAGACGTTCGGTTTCCTCCCACACTCCAAAGACGCACAGGTTTGCAGGTTATTTGGCTTGGTCTAAAAGTAAAATTGTCCCTAGTGTGTGTAGGATAGTGTTCTTCTTTCGTATGTCAACTACAACAATCAGAAGTGGTAATTGGTGCTTCAGAGTAACGTAGTTGACGCTTTGCTGCAAATATTGCCAGTTGCGTAGAACTACCCAGGGTGGACGATGAGGACGTAAAGCAGCCCAGGATAGCGTTAATGTGCGGGGATCGTTGGTCAGTGCGGACTGGGTGGGTTAGTCTGTATCTCTAAACTAAACAAACTACAGCTTAAGTCATGTTCAGTTTCTAACTTTCCCTGGTTCTGATGAAGGCCATTAACTTGGAGCACGAATCTTTGCTTCTCTCCCCCCCAAATTCACTGAGTATTTCTGACATTTTGTCTTTCTTTTTCAGGTTTCCAGCATCTGCAGTTTTTCTTTACCTTTTGATTAGCTTTTATTTTGGGTCAGGACCTATATTCAGTCTGACGAGGGCTGACTGGAAACGTCCTCTGTCCATTTCCTCCACAGCTTCACTTGTTCCTCCAGTACACTGTGTTTTACTCAAGATTCCAGCATCTGCTGTTTCTCTTTCCACAGATGCTTCCTGATGCGTTCAGTGTTTCAGTTTATTTTCTATTTTTATGGTTGAGTTTAATGCTGGGTCCTGACGACTGTAATGTATCTAATTGGAAAGAACTGCAGATGCTGGTCTAAACAGAATATAGACACAAAAAGCTGGAGTAACTCAGCGGGTCAGACAGAATCAGATGTAATGCTGAGGCTCTATAAGGAGCTGGTCAGGCCACAATTGGAGTATTGCGAGCAATTTTGGGCACCATATCTGAGGGAGAATGTGCTGGCTCTGGAGAGGGTCCAGAGGAGGTTTACAAGAATGATCCCAGGAATGAGTGGGTTAATATATGATGAGTGCTTATCGGCACTGGGCATGTAATCGTTGGGGTTTAGAAGGATGAGGGGGAACCTCATCGAATCTTTTCAAATAGTGAAAGGCTTGGATAGAGTGGATGTGGAAAGGATGTTTCCACTAGTGGGAGAGTCTATGACTAGAGGTCATAGCCTCAGAATTAAAAGATGTACCTTTAAGGAGATGAGGAGGAATTTCTTTAGTCAGAGAGGGTGGTGAATCTGTGGAATTCTTTGCCACAGAAGGCTGTGGAGGCCCAGTCAGTGGATATTTTTAAAGCAGGGATAGATAGATTCTTGTTTAGTACGGGTGTCAGAGATTATGTGGAGAAGGCAGGAGAATGGGATTAGGAGGGAGAGATAGATCAGCCATGATTGAATGGCGGAGTAGCCTTGATGGGCCGAATGGCCTCATTCTGCTCATATCACTTATGACCTTAGTATCACCAGAGAAAAGGAATAGGTGATGTTTCGGGTCAAGACCTTTCTTCAGTTTGAAGAAGGGTCTCGACCCCAAACGTCACCTATTCCTTTTCTCCAGAGATCCTGTCTGACCCCAGCTTACCCCAGCTTACCCCAGCTTTTTGTGTCTATAATTGGAAGGTGAGATGCTTTCCCTCAAAGCTTATGCAGTGCATTGTGGGAACAGTATAGGAGGCCAAGTTTGAAAGGTCAGAAGTGAAATGGTGAATTTAACTGGCAGAGCACTTGTGATTAACAAGGCTTCACACCACCATCTAAACCCTTCAGTCTCACGTAGTCCACCTTAAACACACTTTTCCCTTTGTTCCTTCCTTTCCCCGCATCTCAATGGCATGGTGGCGCAGCTGGTAGAGCTGCTGCCTCACAGCGCCAGAGACCCAGGTTCGATCCTAACCTCGGGCGCTGTCTGTATGAAGTTTGTACATTCTCCTTGTGACCGTGTGGGTTTCCTCCAGGTGCTCCAGCTTCCTCCTACATCTCAGACATGCTGGTTTGCAGGTTAATTGGCCCCTACTGTGTAAGGAGTGGATGAGAAAGTGGGATAACGTAGAACTAGGTGAACAGGTCGGCGTGGACTCGATGGGCTGAAGGGCCTGTTTCCATGCTGTATCTTTAAATCAATCAATCAAAACATGTTCAGATTCTAACTCTACCCAGTTCTGTTGCAACATATGCAGGAAGGAACTGCAGATGGTGGGTCAGGCAGCATCTCCGGAGAAAAGGAATAGGTGACATTTCGGGTCTCGACCCTTCTTAATTGGCATGAAAGATTAACTCTGTTTCCCTGTCTCTCCACTAGTGATGTCTGAACTGCTGAGTATTTCCAATGTTCTTTTGCTTTCATTTGGTTGCGGAAGACTGCCTGATGTATTTCGGAAAGAGAATGGCATCAACCTCCAATAAAGATTCCAATTAAGCCCCTTGTTCTCAGAGTGCACTGCTTTTGTACACTCACAGAATTCACCAAGCCCAATTTGCTTTCCGCTCTTGAAGGAACGCGCATAACAAGCCATTCATCTGTGGCTATTCCACTCTGCTCCATGACCTGGACCCCATGGACAATGCCGAATCGAAATCCCGTGACAAACGGAACAAACGTTTCGATTTCACAATTTAAAAGTGCGTGTTTATCTTCCAATTTGCTTCATGCAAAAATACAATGAAATCTTTCAGGCTCCAAAATAGTTCTCAACAATGTCCTTGGCAATGAGAGCTTTTTAATGAAGCAACTGAAACTGAAACACATTGTTAGTTTGGCATAAACAGAGTTGTGTATTTGGAGCCTCTCCATGGCCAGTGAATAATATTCCCCTTTCTGCGTTTAACTCCTCAGGTGAGGCTTGGCAGACTACGAAAGGAACTCAGTGGTAAACGTATTAACAGTAACTTGGATCCAAGATGCACATTTGCAAGAACGTTGACAAGCCCTTGACTTAGTCCTGCTGGATTTCACGAAACTAGACTGAAATACATCTGCAGAGTGCCCGACAGATTAAATCCAGTCCAGAAAATGATCATATTGTGCTTTGAAGATATAGACACAAAATGCTGGAGTAACTCAGCGGGACAGGCAGCATCTCTGGAGAGAAGGAATGGGTGACGTTTCGGGTCGAGACCCTTCTTTTCGGCCCGAAACGTCACCCATTCCTCTCCAGGGATGCTGCCTGTCCCGCTGAGTTACTCCAGCATTTTGCGTCTATCTTCAATTTAAACCAGCACCTGCAGTTCCTTCCTACACATATTGTGCTTTGAATTGGTTTTGGAATATGGGAATTGCATTTTGCTACCTTGTTAGTATGGATCCTGTAGTCCCAAGTCCATTGTAAGAATGTTATGCATTGATCAGACCATGTTCAGTCATCGACTGTGGCAAAAAACAAAATAGGCTTGTTTCCATTGTGTACAGAGTTTAGATTTAGGTTTAGATTTAGAGATACAGTGTGGAAACAGGCCCTTCAGCCCACCGGGTCCGCGCCGCCCAACGATCCTCACACTATCCTACACACACTAGGGAAAACACACTACTTTTTTTTTAATTAACCCAGCCAATTAACCTACATACCTGTACGTCTTTGGAGTGTGGGAGGAAACCGAAGATCTCGGAGAAAACCCACGCAGGTCACGGGGAGAACGTACAAACTCCGTCCAGACGGCGCCCGTAGTCAGGATCGAACCTGAGACTCCGGCGCTGCATTCGCTGTAAGGCAGCAACTCTACCGCTGCGCCACCGTGCCGCCCTTTATACTGCACAGAATCAGGCTCTCCAGCCCAACTTGCCCATGCCAACCAAGATCTACCCGAGTTAGTCCCACCTGTCTGCAATTGGACCATATCCCTCTAAACCTATTTTATCCGTGTACCCGTCCAAATATTTTTAAAAAGATTTTAATTGTACCTGCCTCTGGAGCTCCCTCTTGTTCCATGTACCCATGTGAAAATGTCCCTCAGGTCCCCATCTAAACCTTTCCCCCCCTGTGCTGACAGCGTTTTGCACAACCCCAAAGATGTGTTGGGTTGGAATGTTAATTGCATTTAGAATATCAACAAAAGATCTGAAAACGGGTCCAAACCAGAAACTTCAATCTGAAGGATGGTCCCGATCTGAAACATCACCTATCCATGTTCTCCAGAGATGCTGCCTGACCCGCTGAGTTACTCCAGCACTCTGTGAAACGTCACCTATCCATGTTCTCCAGAGATGCTGCCTGACCCGCTGAGTTACTCCAGCACTCTGTGAAACGTCACCTATCCATGTTCTCCAGAGATGCTGCCTGACCCGCTGAGTTACTCCAGCACTCTGTGAAACGTCACCTATCCATGTTCTCCAGAGATGCTGCCTGACCCGCTGAGTTACTCCAGCACTCTGTGAAACGTCACCTATCCATGTTCTCCAGAGATGCTGCCTGACCCGCTGAGTTACTCCAGCACTCTGTGAAACGTCACCTATCCATGTTCTCCAGAGATGCTGCCTGACCCGCTGAGTTACTCCAACACTTTTTGTGTGGGTTTTTTTTGTAAACCAATATCTGCAGTTCCTTGTTTTCAAAGGTAACAGAGAGAGTTAGATTTAGCTCTCAGGGCTAAAGGAATCTCGGGATATGGGGGAAAAGCAGGAACGGGGTACTGATTTTGGATGATCAGCCATGATCATATTGAATGGCGGTGCTGGCTCGAAGGGCCGAATGGCCTACTCCTGCACCTTTTTTTCTATGTTTCTATGTAAAATATGTGGGGTGTTTGGGGAGAATAAACTGAGATTACTATCGGATTAGTTTGAATGGGAGTTTTATGGTTAGTGTGGACGTCATGCTCTGAAGGGCTTGTTTCCATGCTGTAGGTCTCTGTTACCAGGTAACCATCATTTTTGGTTTCAGGTGCTACAGCTGCCTCTCCCTACAAATGTTCGGGATGATGTAAAATTACATAAGATCATAAGGTTACCAGTGATAGGAGCAGAATTAGGCCATTCGGCCCATCAAATCTACTCTGCCATTCAATCATGGCTAATCTATCTCTCCCTCCTAACCCCATTCTCCTGCCTTCTCCCCATAACCACTGACACCTATATTAATCAAGAATCTATCTGTCTCTGCCTTAAAAATATCCGCTGACTTGGCCTCCACAGCCTTCTGTGGCAAAGAATTCCACAGATTCACCGCCCTCTGACTAAAGAAATTCCTCCTCATCTCCTTCCTATTGGAACGTTCTTTAATTCCGAGGCTCTGCCCTCTGGTCCTCGACTCTCCCACTCTCTATAAATCTCTGTAGAGCTCTTCGTTCAGAGTCAGTCTGACTTTTCATTGCCTTGGCAGCTAACCCTGCCCCACACCCGTACAGAGTGGTCTGGAGCTGTGTACCAGACAGTGTACCCGTACAGAGTGGTCTGGAGCAGTGTACCAGACAGTGTACCCGTACAGAGTGGTCTGGAGCTGTGTACCAGACAGTGTACCCGTACAGAGTGGTCTGGAGCAGTGTACCAGACAGTGTACCCGTACAGAGTGGTCTGGAGCTGTGTACCAGACAGTGTACCCGTACAGAGTGGTCTGGAGCAGTGTACCAGACAGTGTACCCGTACAGAGTGGTCTGGAGCAGTGTACCAGACAGTGTACCCATACAGAGTGGTCTGGAGCAGTGTACCAGACAGTGTACCCGTACAAAGTGGTCTGGAGTCATGTACCAGACAGTGTACCCGTACAGAGTGGTCTGGAGTCATGTACCAGACAGTGTACCCGTACAGAGTGGTCTGGAGCTGTGTACCAGACAGTGTACCCGTACAGAGTGGTCTGGAGCAGTGTACCAGACAGTGTACCCGTACAGAGTGGTCTGGAGTCATGTACCAGACAGCCCCAAAATAACTCCTCCTGCTTCATTTCCCTGAAGGTCAGATGAATGGACACAGAGGTGGGAGAAAAACATTGGCACAGATTGAGCTGTTGGATGGGCATGAGCAACCACCAAGGCATCTCAGTGCCAGACAGCAGCGGATGGGAACAATCAGCCAGCGTGGAAACTCCTGACTCTACACAAAGATTCCCACAGAGCTCAGGAAAGGCAAAACGATGTGCCTGTGGCAAGCAAACTGCTGCAATAATGATCGGTTCCATGATCAACCAGCAGAGCGGCTCAAGTTATAGCAAGTTAAAAATAAAATAACAAGCAGCAAATGATGGAAATCAGAAATAACATCAGATAATGCTATTGAGGCCGTGCAGCGTAGGTTTACTAGGTTAATTCCCGGAATGGCGGGACTGTCGTATGTTGAAAGACTGGAGCGACTAGGCTTGTATACACTGGAATTCAGAAGGATGAGAGGAGATCTTATTGAAACGTATAAGATTATTAAGGGGTTGGGCACGTTAGAGACAGGAAACATGTTCCCAATGTTGGGGGAGTACAGAACCAGGGGCCACAGTTTAAGAATAAGGGGTAGGCCATTTAGAACGGAGATGAGGAAAAACTTTTTCAGTCAGAGAGTTGTGAATCTGTGGAATTCTCTGCCTCAGAAGACAGTGGAGGCCAATTCTCTGAATGCATTCAAGAGAGAGATAGATAGAGCTGTTAAGGATAGCGGAGTCAGGGGGTATGGGGAGAAGGCAGGAATGGGGTACTGATTGAGAATGATCTGCCATGATCACATTGAATGGCAGTGCTGGCTCGAAGGGCCGAATAGCCTCCTCCTGCACCTATTGTCTATTGTCTACAATGTGGAAGCAAGGAACCACCGATGCTGGTTAAAGGCCCTGTCCCACTTAGGCGATTTTAAGGCGACTGCCGGTGACTAGGCTGTCGTTGAATGTTTGCCGGGGTGTCGCGGGCATGATCGTGAGGAGTCTTCAATGAATCGTAGTGGATCTCGGCGCGGCGCGGCGCGGAAATATTTTCCAGATAGAAATTTCTCGGCGACAGCTGGCTTGTCGCCAGGTATCGTAGCTTATTGCGGGCGCTGTCTGTCGCACGCTGTCCCCAGGTTTGCTAGGCTGTCGCAGATGCATTTAGAAGCACGTAATATTAAATTAAGAAAAGGCATTTGAAGATACCAGAAGATAATTTTGTTTAACCAATTTATTTACCGTCAGGACATTTGACAGGTAGATTGGAGGCGACAATTTGACGGTCAGGTAAGCGTGGGAATTTCGCGATGTTTCCGAAGACGGTGTAATCTCTTAGCCAGGTGCTAGTTTCACAAAAAAAGTAACTTGTATCGACCTGACTCGGCATTGTCGTGGTCATTGTCGTGGTCATTGTCGTGGTCATTGTCGTAGGGTAAAAGAAAATTTCGGCGATCTGCTACGACTTTGACAGTCGCCGGCAGTCGCCTTAAACATCGCGTAACTAGGACAGGCGCTTAACACACAAAGAGACACAAAGTGCTGGAGTAACTCAGCAGGTCAGGCAGGATCTCTGGAGAATGTGGAGAGGTGACATTTCAGGTAGAGAGCCATCTTCAGAAACCAGAAATGCCGGAAATATTCAAGACGTCAGGCAGCATCTGTGAAATGTCATGGAATGAAAGATTTAGACTGGTAACGTGCCCTTCAGCCCACTGACTCCACATCGATCAATCGTTCGTACCATTTCCATGTTGTCCCACTTTCTCATCTACTCCCGGCACACGAGAGAGCAACTTACAGAGGCCAATTAATCTACAAAGCCGCACGTCTTTGGAATGTGGGAGGAAACCGGCGCGCCTGTTCGTACTAGTGCTATAGACACATGGATGGCAGATGCTGGTTTACAGGAAAAGAAGCAGAGTTCTGGAGTAATTCAGGCAGCATCTGTGGAGAACATGGATGGCACACTCCTTCAGACTCACTAGCTCTATGTTATTCCACTTTCGCATCGACTCCCGACACAAAAGGGACAATTTACAGAGGCCGTGTAACCTACAAGACCACACGTCTGTGGGATGTGGGAGGTAACTGGAGCACCCGGAGAAAAGCCACAGAGTGAACGTGCAAACTCCACAGAGACAGCAGCCAAGGTCAGGATCGAACCTCGGTCTCTGGTGCTGTGAGGCAGCACTGTGTGCCAATTATAGGCTGCACGTACTTTGAAGCATTCATTCTGCTTCTCTTTTCACAGATGCTGCCTGACTTACTGAGTGTTTCCTGCACTCTCTGCTTTTATTGTCAGGATCTAAGATGGGTCTGTCCCATGAGACAGCAGCTCCACCAACAGCTCACAGCACAGACCCATCTTAGATCCTGAGGCCAGGTGCTGTCTGTGTGGAGTTTGCACGTTCTCCCTGTGACGGCGTGGGTTTCCTCTGGGTGCTCCAGTTTCCTCCCACATCCCAAATACATGTGGGTTTGTAGGTTAATTGGCCTCCATAAATGGCCCCTTTTATAGAGTTATAGTCACACAGTGTGGAATTAGGCATTTGGCCCAATTTGCCCCACCGACCAACATGTCCCATGTACACTGGTCCCACTTGCCCACATTTAGCCCATATCCCTCTACACCTGTCCAATCCATGTACCTGTCTAATTGCTTCTTAAACGTTGAAATAGTCGCTGCCTCAACTACCTCCTCCGGCAGCTCATCCCATACACCCACCACCACCCTCTGTGTGGAAAAAATATAGAGAGTGGGTATGAAAGTGAACATAGAACTAGTAAGTCTGAGGAAGAGTTCTGCCGTGAAACATCACCAATCCGTGTTTTCCACAGATGCTGCCTGATTTGTTCCAGAGCTTTGTTTCTTATTTCGGAAGCCAGCATCTGTGTTCCATCTTTCCATAAAACTGGTATGAATGGGTAGGAAAGAACTGCAGATGCTGGTTTAAATCGAAGGTAGACTCAAAAAGCTGAAGTAACTCAGCGGGTCAGGCAGCATCTCTGGAGGGAAGGAATGGGTGACGTTTCGGGTCGAGACCCTTCTTGGGACTATAAAGACTCTGAATGGGTCATCGCTGATCAGTTGTGATTTAGTGGGTCGAAAGGCCAGTTTCCACACTGTATCTTTCAATTAATTTAAAAAAACAGATATTCGGATCTTTACCATCTCTTTGAACTCACTTTGACTTCAAAGCTTCCAATAGCTTGTAACGTTTGCAAAACTGGAGTCAAAGGTGCCGTACAAAGGAGAGTCTTTCTAGTGAATGGATTTATTAGAACTATTGAAGTCAGAAGCAACAAGTAGTATAAGAAAATAACTGCAGATGCTGGTACAAATCGAAGGTATTTATTCACAAAATGCTGGAGTAACTCAGCAGGTCAGGCAGCATCTCGGGAGAGAAGGAATGGGTGACGTTTCGGGTCGAGACCCTTCTTCAGACTGATGAAGGGTCTCGACCCGAAACATCACCCATTCCTTCTCTCCCGAGATGCTACCTGACCTGCTGAGTTACTCCAGCATTTTGTGAATAAATACCTTCGAAGTCAGAAGCAAATAGATACTTCCAATTATATGAGAAAGAAGAGTCACAAGTAGATTTGCTATCTTCACACATCTCAGGGACAAAGTCGAGACAAGCTGTCTCCAGTGTTATACTTTCAACATGGCCAGTTATAAACATGGAAAGGTCTCAGTATGATATATCCAGGAGGTTTAAAAATAAACTAAACACTAAAATAAGTTTAAATAGTAACCCTGTTCAGCTGAGTCCACACTGAGCCAGTTCCAGTAGAGATTGCATCAAGGGCATTGTCAATAGGAGGAGAAAAATCAGCCATGAGCTCATCATTACTTGAAAAAGCCCACTCCGCCATCTTTCCAAAAAGGTTTTACAGTTTCTGGTTTCGCTTCCGAGAAGTTGCTCAATAAACTCACAGCATTTTGCTTGTCCCACTCTACCATTGCCACATAGGGCAGTGCAGCGGTAGATCAAGTCAAGTCAAGTCAAGTTTATTTGTCACATACACATACACGATGTGCAGTGAAGTGAAAGTGGCAATGCCTGTGGATTGTGCAAAAAAAAGAATTACAGTTACAGCATATAAATTAAAGTTAATACAGAGAAGACAAAATTTAGTCCCTGCAGTTATAAAAGTTAACAGTCCTGATGGCCTGTGGGAAGAAACTCCATCTCATCCTCTCCATTTTCACAGCGTGACAGCGGAGGCGTTTGCCTGACCGTAGCAGCTGGAACAGTCCGTTGCTGGAGTGGCAGGGGTCCCTCATAATCTTGCTTGCTCTTGATCTGCACCTCCTGATGTATAGGTCCTGCAGGGGGGCGAGTGTAGTTCCCATGGTGCTTTCTGCCGAACGCACTACGCTCTGCAGGGCCTTCCTGTCCTGGGCAGAGCTGTTCCCAAACCAGACTGTAATGTTGCCGGACAGGATGCTCTCTACAGCCCCAGAGTAGAAGCAATGAAGGATCCTCAGAGACACTCTGAATTTCCTCAGATGTCTGAGGTGGTAAAGGCGCTGCTTTGCCTTACCCACCAGTGCGGCAATGTGCGTTGCCCATGTCAGATCCTCTGTGATACGGACTCCCAAGTAAAGCTGCTGCCTTACTGCGCCAGAGATTTGGGTTCGATCCTGACTACGTCTGTACGGAGTTTGTACGTTCTCCCCGTGACCTGCGTGGGTTTTCTCTGAGATCTCCGGTTTCCTCCCACACTCCAAAGACGTACAGGTTTGTAGGTTAATTGGCATTGGTATAACAATGAAAAAATTTTCCCCAGTGTGTTTGGGGTTGTGTTAGTGTGCGGGGATCGCTGGTCGGCGTGGACTCGGTGGGCCGAGGGGCCTGTTTCTGTGCTGTATCTCTAAAACTAAAACATCTCGGTCATTCCTTCAGTATCTTTAGGACTAGGAGCTGGAAGGTTGAGTTCAGTGCGGAACTTGTGGTGCTCCAGTTTCCTCCCACATCCCAAGGATGTGTGGGGTTGTAGGTTAATCAGCCTCTGTAAATTGCCTCTAGGGTGTAGGGAGTGGATGATAAAATGGGGCAACATCATGGAAGCTGCTGATCTACTCCTATCACTTATGACCTTAGGATCTTATGATCTATGGTCTTATGAATCCAAACCAATTGCTCAATCTCCTGGTTCTTGCTGGCTTCACCTGCGGCATTTGAATGATTGCCCTATGTGACCGTGGGCAGAGATGGATCAATGAGCAGCCCACTAAGAGCAACACGTGGCCTGAGACGCTGTGCGCAGGAAGGAACTGCAGATGCTGGTTTATACCGAGGAGAGGCACAAAATGCTGGAGTAACTCATAAGGTCATGAGGTCATAAGGAATAGGAGTAGAATTAGGCCATTCGGCCCATTAAGTGTACTCCGCCATTCAATTATGGCTGATCTATCCCTCCCTCCTAGCCCCGTTCTCCTGCCTTATCCCATAACCTCTGACACCCGCACTAATCAAGAATCTCTGTCTTAAAAATATCCACTGACTTGGCCTCCACAGCCTTCTGTGGCAAAGAATTCCACAGATTCACCACCCTCTGACTAAAGAAATTTCTCCTCATCTCCTTCTTAAAAGAATGCCCTTTAATTCTGAGGCTGTGACCTCTAGTTCTAGACTCTCCCACCAGTGGAAACATCCTCTCCACATCCACTCTATCCAAGCCTTGCACTATTCTGTATGTTTCAATTAGGTCCGCCCTCATTCTTCTAAACTCCAGCGAGTACAGGCCCAGTGCCAACAAACGCTCATCATGGGATTCCTGGAACTCAGCGGGTTAGGGCCAGCATCTCTGGAGAAAAATAAATAGGTGCCGCTTTGCATCAGAAACCTTCTTGAGATTGTGCCACAGATGGCCACCAGATTAGTCTCACTCAGCTGCCAAACCAATTTTCTCTTGAAGACCTGATGTAATCCATTTTCATTAGACTTGCAAGATCACAGCTGTTTTCCATTTAAGAGCATTAACCTCAAACAGCACCTGCACTTTTTAACTGAATTTGTGCCTCTTGGTCCTTAATCCATTCACTAATGGGAGCACAGGAGGTTGGTGAACCTGTGCTTTGAGGATGTCAAGTGTGAGGTCCATTCTCTTAGAAACATAGAACACAGGTGCAGGAGTAGGCCATTCGGCCCTTCGAGCCAGCACTGCCATTTAATATGATCATGGGGCTGATCACCGACATCAGTACCCCGTTCCTGCTTTCTCCCCATATCCCTTGATTCCGTTAGCCCTAAGAGCTAAATCTAGCTCTCTCTTGAAAACATCCAGTGAATTGGCCTCCACTGCCTTCTGTGGCAGAGAATTCCACAGATTCACATTTCTCTGGGTGAAAAGGCTTTTGCTCATCTCAGTCCTAAATGGCCTTCCCCTTATTCTTAAACTGTGACCGCTGGTTCTGGACTCCCCCAACATCGGGAACATATGTGGTCCAGTACCACAACATATGTAGTCCACATGCGGTTAAATGCTCCAGTGGTGACCTGAAGCTCTGCAAACATCAAGATCCTCCATCAACCTGCTTTCCAGTAATAAACATCTCCAACAAGAGGCAGCACAGTGGAGCAGCTGGTAGAGCTGCTGCCTCCCAGTGCCAGTGACCCAGGCTTGATCCAGCCCTCGGGTGCTGTCTGCGTGGAGTTTGCATGTTCTCCCTGTGACCGCACCGGTTTCCTTTGGGTGCTGCAGTCTCCTCCCACCTCCCAAGGATGTTTGTAGCTTCATCGGCCTCTGCAAATTGTCCCCATTGTGCAAGGAGTGGTTGTGCAAGGAGTGATTGCACAGAACTAGTGTGAATGGGTGATCGATGGTGGGCATGAGCTCGTTGGGCCAAAGGGTCTGTTTCCACGCTGTCAATCTGTAAACTAAAGACAGAAGTGCTTCCTATTTCTTGAAAGCCATCTCCCAACAAAGGCAATTAGACACAAAAAGCCAGAGTAACTCAGCGGGACAGGCAGCATCTCTGGATGAAGGAATGGGTGATGTTTCGGGTCCAGACCCGTCCCCACAAAGACAGGCAGCTATCAACACAGAGAGAGCATTTTGCCATCTGAATAAATGAACATTTGGATTTCAGAATCTCAAAGCCTCCACAAAGCTCATGGTCTTCTGGCCAGCAGTGACTCCCATCCTCCCACGCCATCCTGTGCCGTCCTACCTACGGCATGCCCCTCAAAGGTGACACGGTGGCGTAGCGGTAGAGTTGCTGCCTTACAGCGAACGCAGCGCCGGAGACCCGGGTTCGATCCCGACTACAGGTGCTGTCTGTACGGAGTTTGTACGTTCTCCCCGTGACCTGCGTGGGGTTTCTCCGAGATCTCCGGTTTCCTCCCACAATCCAAAGACGTACACGTTTGTAGGTTAATTGGCTTGGTAAATGTAAAAATTGTCCCTGGTGTGTGTAGGATAGTGTTAATGTGCGTGGATCGCTGGTCGGCGCGGACCCGGTGGGCCGAAAGGGCCTGTTTCCGCGCTGTATCTCTAAACTAAACTAAACTAAACAAAGCTCGCGAGAAGGACCATCATCACAAATTCTGCAAAATCCTTCCAATCCACTGGAAGAAGCCACAGACCAGTACCAGTGTCCTCCCCCAGGCCAACATCTTCACCGTGAAGGTCCTATTAACCATCATAGGTCTGTTGGGCCGGTTATTTTTTTATTTAGATTTTTAAATTTAGAGATACAGCACGGAAACAGGCCCTTCGGCCCACTGGGTCCGCGCCGCCCAGCGATCCCCGCACATTAACACTATCCTACACCCTAGGGACAATTTTTTACATTTGCCCAGCCAATTAACCTAGATACATGCACGTCTTTGGAGTGTGGGAGGAAACCGAAGATCTCGGAGAAAACCCACGCAGGTCACGGGGAGAACGTACAAACTCCGTACAGACGGCGCCCGTAGTCAGGATCGAACCTGAGTCTCCGGCGCTGCATTCGCTGTAAGGCAGCAACTCTACCGCTGCGCTATTCAACAAGAACAACATCACAAAAATGTCCTTGCCTAACTTTTTATTTCAGTACTGAGTTAATGCTCAGTTGCCAACGGTTGCTGGAAGCTGAAACCATGCACCTCAAAGAGCATTTATTCACAAAATGCTTGGTATCTCTGAAACTTGGGACCAATAAAGAGTTGACCTTACAAAAAAGGGGGAAGGGGAACAAAAAAAGAGAAATGACAGTGGGGCAGAAACAGAAGCTATAACTTGAACATAGATACTCTGTCGACTCGTCAGACTCTGTTGAAGGGTCTCGACCCGAAATGTCACCCATTCCTTCCCTCCAGAGATGCTGCCTTTCCCACTGAGTTACTCCAGCATTCTGTGTCTACCTTCGGGTTTCAACCTGCATCTGCAGTTCCTTCCTACACTTGAACTCATAGATGTGTTGAACAAATGGTTTGCATAGCAACCCAACCAAATATACAGCAGAACACACACTGCATCAATCTACTCCCCATAATCACAAGCACATATTTTTCTCCTTTCAATTTTCTCAATATTATACATGTCGAGTAAATTGCATGTTTTATATTTAGCAATCTAAGGGCAACTTAAGCTGAAGATATCATATTGCTCATAAAAACCTTCCATTTCTTTTTATTTAAGTACATGATAATATTATAAACCTGCTCATCAGGTTTGGTGTGTGTCATTAAAAAAAACCCATATGCTCCACATGTTAATGAGTGCCATCTTCTAAACTTTTCCTGTTTAAACGTGACCTCCACAGAAGTGTTGGGGCAGATGGGTGGATATTCAGATAGTGAGCCATACTCTTTGAGGTATAAGAAAATAACTGCAGATGCTGGTACAAATCAAAGGTATTTATTCACAAAATGCTGGAGTAACTCAGCAGGTCAGGCAGCATCTCAGATGCTGCCTGACCTGCTGAGTTACTCCAGCATTTTTGTGAATAAATACTCTTTGAGGTGCATGGTTTCAGCTTCCTGCAACCACTGGCAACTGAGCATTAACTCAGTACTGAAATAAAAAGTTAGGCAAGGACATTTTTGTGATGTCGTTCATTGTTGAATAGTACATATTAATACTCATTGTCTTGTCATAAATCAAAAACTTGTCCCACCCCTGTTATTCATTCTTCCCGCTCCCGTCCGGCAGAAGGTACAGAAGCTTGAAAGCGCATACCACCAGACTCTGGGAGAGCTTCTTCCCCTCTGTTATCAGGCTTCTGAACAGTCCTTGCGTAAACTAGGGTTCTGCCGATTCACCTCTACCCCAATGCGGACATTGGACTTTGTCTCTGGACCTGGTGCGCTACAATGCTGAGAGCTGTATTCTGCACTCTGTATCTTCCTCTTTGCTCAACCTATTGCACTTAAGTCTGGCTTGATTGTATTAATGTGTAGTATCATCCGATCTGTTTGGATAGCACGCAAAATAAAGCTTTTCACTGTACCTCGGTACACATGACAATAATGAACCTAAACCTAACCTTGGCTCAATCCAGATAATGCACTAGATCAAGTCAAGTCAAGTCAAGTTTATTTGTCACATACACATATACGATGTGCAGTGAAATGAAAGTGGCAATGCCTGCGGATTGTGCACAAAAAAGAATTACAGATACAGCATATAAATAAAGTTAATATAGAGAAAACAAAATTTAGTCTCTGGAGTTATAATAGTTAACAGCCCTGATGGCCTGTGGGAAGAAACTCCGTCTCCACAGCGTGACAGCAGAGGCGTTTGCCTGACCGTAGCAGCTAGAACAGTCCGTTGCTGGGGTGGTAGGCGTCCCCCTTAATGTTGCTGGCTCTGGATCTGCACCTCCTGATGTATAGGTCCTGCAGGGGGACGAGTGTAGTTCCCATTGTGTGTTCTGCCGAACGCACTACTCTCCGCAGAGCCTTCCTGTCCTGGGCAGAGCTTAATACTTTATTTTCAATAAACTGATGTTAACTAGGAAATTAGCAGCCTCCTTATTATTATTATTAAGTGATGTGATAATATTTATGTGATAATTATTATTGAGTTACATGTAAAATTACACAGATTGGCTGTCGCAAGATAGTTTTCCTTGAATTATTATCGATGTACACATTATATAATAATCTATCTGTAATAAGAAACTGATAAAGCTCCTGAATTTGCTCTCTGCGTTACATTTTAACTGAAGATAGACACAGAATGCTGGAGTAACTCAGCGGGACAGGCAGCAAATCTGGGGAGAAGGAATGGGTGACGTTTCGGGTCGAGACATTGGCCTGAAACGTCACCTATTCCTTCTCTCCAGAGATGCTGCCTGTCCTGCTAAGTTCCTCCAGCATTTTGTGTCTATTTGGTTTAAACCAGCATCTGCAGCTCCTTTCTTACATTTTAACTGTACAGTTTAATATATTAGAACTGATTTGAGATCCATGGCAGGAAAACTGGAATTATTATTATTATTATTATTCCAGTTTAGTTTAGTTTAGACAGTTTATTCCAGTTTAGTTTAGTTGAAACAGGCCCTTCGGCCCACAGAGTCCGTGTTGATCAACGATCTACATGCACTAGCACGGTCCTACACACACAAGGGACAATTTACAATTTTTACCAAAGCCAATTAAATTACAAAATTGTATGACTTTGGAGTGTGGGAGGAAGCCAGAGCACCCGGAGAAACCCACGCGGTCACGGGGAGAACGTACAAACTCCGTACAGACAGCACCCGTAGTCAGGATCACACCCAAGTGTCTGGCGCTGTAAGGCAGCAACTCTACCGCTGCGCCACCTTGGAACAGTTGTAGATGTACAATTGGGTGTTCTCAACAATATCCCCCCCCATTTGTTTCAGATATTTTGGCTCAAATTATCTAGCATGTGTCGGTCATTATTGATAGACGTTCCAAACCAAACACTGGCAGTCCGAGGATGTTTCTTTTAGTTTAGTTTAGTTTAGTTTATTGTCACGTGTACCGAGGTACAGTGACAAGCTTTTGTTGCGGGCTAACCAGGCAGCGGAAAGGCAATACATGATTACAATCGAGCCTTTCACAGAGTTCACAGGTACGTGAGAAGGGGGTAACGATTAGTGCAATGTAAGTTTCTGTACTGCAATTTAGCGAGAGACAGATCTCTTTTTGTGCACAACCCGCAGGCATTGCCACTTTCATTTCACTGCACATCGAGTATGTGTATGTGACAAATAAATTTGACTTGACTTGACTTGACTTGACCACTGGATAGGGGTCTCACGTCACCCATTCCTTCTCTCCTGAGATGCTGCCTGACCTGCTGAGTTACTCCAGCATTTTGTGAATAAATGCCTTCGATCTCACCACTGGAAACAGTCATCCACTCTCTCCGACGAAACATTAAAAATGAAAGGGGGCTCTGATTCAAACACTGATTGGTTTTATTTATTTCAATAACACTGATTCGGCAATCAAATGATGAGCTGATAACTTCAGCTCCACTCTTGGCATCTGGCCCCACTCACACCGCATTATAACTTGCGACCAGATGCACTCTTGGCATCGAATGCAGCCCTGCCCCGCTGTGTGACACAATGTAGCTCTCAATAGACTGCTGTGTGCATTCTCATTTGCAAATAACTCCCAACATGAGCTAATCCTTGGTATACTGGAGATAAATTAGTCAAAGCAAACACAAATCTTGCAACAAATTATCAGGACAGGGTTACATGCACAGATGTGCTTTCAGTTTCGTTTAGTTTAGTTTAGAGATACAACGCGCGCGGAAACAGGCCCTTCGGCCCACTGACTCCTCGCTAACCAGCGATCCGTGCACACTAGCACTGCCCTACACACTGGGGACAGTTTAGAATTTTACCTAGAAGCCAATTAACCTACAAACCTGCCGGCCTTTAGAATGTGGGAGGAAACCGGAGCACCCGGAGAAAACCCACGTGGTCACAGGGACAACGTGCAAACTACTTACGGACAGCACCCGTAATCAGGATCGAACCCTGTCTCCGGCTCTGTACCCCACTCTACTGCAGTGCCAGGATTTATTCTGAATTCCATGTGGCAAGAATATGAACATAGAAAAGTACAGCTTTCTCTCTTCCAGCTTTCTTCCCCCCACTTCAATGCCTGACTCGAAAAGTTACCTATCCCTGTTCTCCAGGGATGCTGCCTGACCCGCTAAATTATTCCAGCACTTTGTGTCTTTTTTTGTACACCAGCATCTGTAGTTCCTTGTTTCTACTTGGAAAAGTACTGCACAGAAACAGGCCCATCAGCCCACAATGTCTGTGCCCAGCAGGATGCCAAGGCCAACGAATCTCCTCTGATCTCTGTCCCTCCACTCCCTACATATTCATGCACCCTTACAAAAGACCACTGTTGCATCTGCCTCAACCACCAACCCTGGCATCGCGTTCCAGGCACCCAAACCCCTCTGTGTATTTCACTGCACACGTCAACCCAAAATGTCCATTCTTGCTTTCTTCACAGATGCTGCCTGAACTGCTGAATATCCTCAGAATGTTCTGTTTGAAGTTCAGATTTCCAGCATCTGCAGCATTTTCCCTTCGGTAAGTGACCCGATTCACTAGTTGAAGATTTTAATGGGGGATGCAAGTCCCATCTCTGACACCGAGGCTCAGACCCAAGACCAGCTGGTCTCCTTCCTTTGATCTTTGTTCCCGTAGCAGGAGAGGAAGGGTGGCATGGGTGGGGTGGGGTGGTGAGGACTCGTTCTGTGGGAGGTGATAAACACTGTGCCAAGACAGCAGTGTGGGAACCATGCAGCTTCTCTTTCATTAAAACTGCTTTTTAAGTTTGTTTGAACATTATATTTACAAATTAGAGCCGTAGAGATGTATTTGATGGAACAGATGCAAAGTGAACTTCCAAAGGATTGATGCATTGCACTTATGATTATGATCAAAATGAGAAAGAATTCAGATTTTCAACTATCCTACAAATTACAAGGAACACCAGAGAAGCGTTTGTACGAAGAACACCTTTCAAATAACTGTAAAACAATGATTTTGTGCTTTGTGATGCTTCGACTAGCTTTTGAAATTGCCTCCATAGTAGTTTCTGGTTTTATTTCATGTTAAGATTAAAGCTAATTTAATTGTTGGGTTTTGGGCTTGTCTTTGAAACCTCTAAATTATCTCTTGAGCCGTAAAATTTATTTTCTAATCTAACTGTTTACACATCATGTGTTTGGCTGTACAGATCTTATCAGTTAATGCCCCACTCCTTTTTAAACTTGATTTTGACTGTGCCAGCATAGGGCGGAAGCCAAGTTCTTACAAGAAAAACCTACGCAGCAAAACTACAGTTAGTCATACAATTGGTGCCTGAGTTGAATGTTATCGACCGTCGGGTTCATAGCAGCCTTTGTTTACAATGTAAAAGTCTATCTTTGTGTTAAAGTTGTCACATCAGGATTTTCATACGGACGCGTTAAGCTTCAACTTCTGTGCTCGTGTGGCTAAGAGCCGAGTGAGACTGGTAGCTTTCACCCAGGTCCAAAGTAGCTGCTTAGCCACCTCTAGTTTAGTTTAGAGAGACAGCGCGGAAACAGGCCCTTCGGCCCACCTAGTCGGTGCATGCTGACCAGTACACCAGCACCATCCTACACACACGGGGAACAATTTACACATTTTTAAATCGAGGCCAATTAACCTGCAAACCGTTACGTTCTTTGGAGTGTGGGAGGAAACCGGAGCACCCGGGGAAAAGCCACGCAGGTCATGGGGAGAATGTACAACGTCTGTACAGGCAGCACCCCTAGAAAGGATCGAACCCGAGTCTCTGGTGCTGTAAGGAGGAAACTCTACCGCTGCGCCACCGTGCCGCCCTTCCCACCTCGTCAACCCCAGTTAAAACTGGTCTCGTGACTATCAGAGTCCTGTTACCTTCTTCAAGTTCCACTTATCCAAGTACCCACTAACAGACCATGACATTACAAAATCACACATCTGTCATCAATCATTGTATTTTAGTTGGAGAACATTTTCTTCAGAGACGCTGCCTGACCCAAAGAGGTGGAGTAACTTAACGGGTCAGGCAGCATTTCTGGAGAAAGGGAGTAGAGTCGAGACCTTTCTTCAGACCCGAAACGTCATCTATTCCTTTTCTTCAGAGATGCTGCCTCTCCCGCTGAGTTACTCCAGCATTTTGTGTCTATATTCGGTGTCAAACCAGCATCTGCAGTTCCTTCCTACACATGCCGCCTAGCCCTCTGAGTTACTCCAGCACTTTGTGTCTTTTTTGTAAACAAGCATCTGCAGTTCCTTGTCTTTACTGTCTTATCCAGCACAGCAAGAGAGCAGTCATGAACTATTATCTGCATCATTGGTGACCCTCAGACTATCGGACTATCGGGCTTTACCTGGCACTAAACGTTATTCCCTTATTTAGTATCTCTGCACCGTAAATAGCTTGATTGTAATCGTACTGACTTTCCCCTGATTGGATAGCATGCAACAAAAGCTTTTCACTGTATCTCGGTACACATGGCAATAGACTAAGCTAAATACTGACACGTTTCCTCTGTCGAATGCAAAGGACATGGCTTGGTGTGGTCACGTTTCAGATCATGTCCCAAAGGTTTGTTCAAACCTTAACTTCAAAGACAAATCTAATGGTGAAAGCCACAAGGAGGGGTGCCCATGGCTTAGCTTCCAGAGTGTGGTTCAAATACTGTTGGCATATTGATGCACGTTGCCCTTGGTGACGTTCACAAACAGTTATTTTCCACCAATTGCAATTGTTAAAATGATCACGAAAAAGGAATGCCAGCTATCTTCCTCATCCCCGACAAATTCCAGCTGTGGCTCCATAAACAACACGCTGGCCTTTTAGTCCCAGGAACAGTGGTCCCACTACAAGACTAGGCTCTCACTCCAGTGCATCTCTGCACAGCTTGGGTCTACCATCCTTCAGATGGGATAGTCAACTGACTACCTCTCTCAGGTGAAAGAACTAAGCTGGGATGTTAAATATAACTAGACCAAGTTGGGCACAAACCTCTCCTGCATTGGTGCAGCACCCTCTCCTCCCCCCCCCCACCTCACTCTCCCCTTCCCCCTCCCTCCCCCTCCCCTCCCCCACTCCACCCCCCCCTTATCCCCCCCTCCCTCCCTCCTCTCCCCTCTCCCCCACTCCATCCCCCTCAACTCCCTTTATCCCCCCTGCCTGCTTCCCTCCCGCCCCCCTCCACCCTCCCCCTCTGCCCTCCCTCTCACCCCATCCCCCTTATCCCCCCCTCCCTCCTTCCCCCCTACTCCCCCCTCCCTCCCTAGGAGATAGATTTAAACTTTAAAATGTGAATAACTTAAAAAATATAACACAAATTCCAGAAGCCTCTTCCATTAGCACCAAAGGGATGACGGTGAGTAAGGTGGGCCTAAAATTGTCACGCTATCGTGCACCGTTTTGGCTGTAGTTCAGGAACAAACAAACAAACAAACGAGAGTTTTAGTATATAGATGATTAAAAACAGAAAATTATTGGTTTCAGATTTTCAGCATCTGTGTTCTTTGATTATTTTGAGTTTCATCTAGTATCTAGTAATAAAGTGGGACATGGTGTGGAGGGAGGGGAAGGGGGGGGGGTTGTTGAGAATAAAGAGGGACCATTGGAGACTACAATGAATACCTTGTAACTTTGTGGGACAGGCAGCATCTCTGGAGAGAAGGAATGGGTGATGTTTTGGGGCGAGACCAAAGTTTGTCTACTTTGAAGAAGTTCTCCTCTCTCCTACAGAAGGGTCTCGACCCGAAACGTCACCCATTCCTTCCCTCCAGAGATGCTGCCTGTCCCGCTGAGTTACTCCAGCATTCTGTGTCTATCTTCGGTTTAAACCAGCATCTGCAGTTCCTTCCTACACACCTTGTATGTGGTGCGCAAAACAAAGAATCTCACTGTGACATGCCACATGTGATAATAATGTACAAATCAATCAAATGAATCAATCAAGTATCCTGGCCAACATCAATCTCTTAATCAACTTGCTGGATCAAGGGAACTGTTCATTATTATACTGGGGGCTTGGTATGTGTATGTATTCCTTCAGAGAGGGACTACTTAATGTGCAATGACTACAGCACAGTTATTATTGATGATAAAGCACAGGGATGTTCACACTATTTTTTTCCCACAGGAACAGCCTCTTCCCCTCTGTTATCAGCCTTCTGAACATTCCTTCCATTAGCTCGGGTACTGCCCGATTCACCTCTACCCCATTGCGGACATTGGACTTTGTCTCTGGAGCTGATGCGCTACAATGCTGAGAACTATATTCTGCATAATGTGTAGGAAGGAACTGCAGATGCTGGTTTAAACCGAAGACCGACACAAAATGCTGGAGTAACTCAGCGGGACAGGCAGCATCTCTGGAGAGAAGGAATGGGTGACGTTTCAGGTCGAGACCCTTCTTCGGACTGATTCTAATTATATTCTGCACTCTGTACTACCCTTTACCTATTGTGCTTGAGTTCGGCTTGATTGTATTTATGAATAGCATTATATAATCAGATTGGATAGCATGCAAAGCAAAGCTTTTCACTGTACCTCCGTGTTTATGACAACCTTTATACTAATTGTCAACTGACAATATGGAACTGGGTATTTATGAGTGAATATGTATCAACATTTGTTTTTATGGATTGTTAACACCATCGAGGTAGGCTTTTGGGGGACTATAGTTTCTGTTCTTTGGTCATCTAGACTCTGGCAAGGTATGCACGCTTTTGTAACGTCCATTCACAAGCACAAGCAGTTGGAGTCAGTCTATCTATAGTTTTGAATTTTAAAAATAAGCTGGGGAGATCAGGATAGCTTCTCATCAGCCTCCCCCTCCCTGGACGTGTTGGCAGCCTGTTCCTGAGTCACTGTTTTCAGAGAACAGCTCTTCTTTTTGTTAATAACGAGCTGTTTGGTCGCTCACACACAAAAGGCAAAGTATGCGGTTCTCAAAACACAGGAAGGGTTTTCTAAATCCCACCCAAGTAATACCAGACCCTGGCTCTGTCGTGTAGAGCAGCCGGGGGTGAATCACCCCACATGCTCTTGTTAAGACATCTCCTGAATCACTTCTCAAAGCACCCAAAAAAAAACAGGAATAAGAACACTTTCTTCCCCAAGGTCGGTTCAGAGTGGAAACGCCTGAGTGGAAACGCGGCTTATCCGAACTTATATATATATATATATATATATATATATAGACTGCAAATCCGAATTAGCAAGGGGGATCATTTCAATGCAGGGAGGCACTAGTTTACGTTCAGCTACAACCCAGGGCACGTTTCTTTGTTGAAGAAAAGTCAACAACATTAAAAAGAGAGAAGTCCGGGGTGAATTTGCCCAGGACTGCGTTTCTGTGGAGCTTTTTGTGATTCCGCTTCAGAGATGATCTCATCTCAGCCGCTCAACATGTTTGAACAACAAGGGTGGAGGGAATGGGAGATTTAAACCAGGTTATTCCAACTATAAAACGCCCTGCGGAAGGGAATAACGCGACCGGTGAAAGGGTGATTGATCTCAGAGAAAGAGAAGAAGACCTGGTGGGATGTAAAGTTGTTTAAAGGCAAAAGAGCACATGCATCAGACAGGTTGCAGCAGGGCAGCTGCCTTACCGCTGGATGCCTGGCCCAGGGTGGCACTGATGAAGATGCAGAGGAGAGCGATGCCAGGGCTCATCATCTTGCTGCTTGTGTGTGTCAGCGTCTTCCCTCCTTCACTGGAGATGATGCTGCTACTGCTGGCAGAGCGGGCGGCACACAATACACCACATACTACACACACCACACTGCCCTGCCCTGCCCACGCCTCTCCCTGTCGCTCCAATTACAGAGCAAACCCACCCACACCCACACACACACCACCCTGCCCCAGGCTCCGGCACTCAGGCAACTGGGCGCTGGGAGAAGGAGATCACCTCCGGCTGCTGCTGCTGCTGCTCCTTCCACTGCCCGTCACTCCCATTCGCTCTCCTCCCTCTCTCCCTCCCTCTTTCTCTCCCTCCCTCTCTCTCTCCACCCTCTTTCCTCCCTCCCCTCTCTCCTTCTCTCTATCCCTCCCATTCTCCCCCTCTCTTCCTCCTTCTCCCCACCCCTTACTCCCCCTTCCTCTCTCCCATCTTCTTTTCGTTCCCCTCTCTTTCTCCATCCCCTCCCTCTTTTCTCCTCCCTCCCCACTTTGCTCCCTCCCTCTCACTTCCTCCCTCCTCTCTCCCTCTCTCTCCCCCTCCTCTCTCTCCCCCTCCTCTCTCTCCCCCTCCCTCTCTCTCCCCCTCCCTCTCTCTCCCCCTCCCTCTCTCTCCCCCTCCCTCTCTCTCCCCCTCCCTCTCTCTCCCCCTCCCTCTCTCTCCCCCTCCCTCTCTCTCTGCCCCTCAGCCTTAACCCTCCATCTCTCCACTCCCCCTCCCCTCTCCATCTCCTTCCCTTCCCCCTCTCTCCCACTCCCTCTCATGCCCTCCATCTCCCCCCTCCCTCTCCCCCCTCCCTCTCCCCCCTCCCTCTCCCCCCTCCCTCTCCCCCTCCCTCTCCCCCCTCCCTCTCCCCCTCCCTCTCCCTCTCCCCCTCCCTCTCCCCCCTCCCTCTCCCCCTCCCTCTCCCCCCTCCCTCTCCCCTCTCCCCCTCCCTCTCCCCCCTCCCTCTCCCCCTCCCTCTCCCCCCTCTCCCCCCTCCTCCCTCTCCCCCTCCCTCTCCCCCTCCCTTTCCCCCTCCCTTTCCCCCTCCCTCTCCCCCTCCCTCTCCCCCCTCCCTCTCCCCCCTCCCTCTCCCCCTTTCCCCCCTCCCTCTCCCCCTTTCCCCCTCCCTCTCCCCCTCCCCCTCCCTCTCCCCCCTCCCTCTCCCCATCCCCACCCTATCCCCATCCCCACCCTATCTTTCCCACTGTGTATTTTTCTGTTTTCACTTAAAATCACCTCCAGTCTCGGCCTGATTCCTCTACGACCTGTTATTAAGCCAGTATATTTTTAATGTAATCCCAAAAGCTGGCTTAATTAAAAATAATTACCTCTGTTGCTTTTTAAAAATCAAATTCCATTCTCATTACAAGGGATTCCAGAGTTTTTAAATAAATCAACGCTTTGGGAATTGCTTTGAATAATTACATGAAAATCTCAAGTGGAAGTGATGATGAATATAATGGATAATGGTGACAGTTCTGGGGCTATTGTATCATGGCAACAGTAAAAATGTAAACTCGTCTGTAGCAACTTTGAATCTGGAATATAAGATTACATCTGCGTGAAATGGCGCTTCGCAAAGTTCATATTAATGTGTGTCGATAGAAGCAGTTTGGTTCAGATCCGTTTATTGTCACGTGTACCGAGGTACAGTGAAAAGCTTTTGTTGCGTGCTAACCGGCCAGCGTAAAGACAACACATGGTTACAACGGAGCCATCCGCAGTTTACAGGTACATGATAAAGGGAATGACGTTTAGTGCAGTGTAAAGCCACTACACATGCTCCCTGCCTTACGATGCTTCGACTTACGATAGTACGACTTTGCGATGGTGCAAACGGCAGCGACTGCCCCTCGCTTCCGGCCACGTGATCGCACATATTAAATGCATTTCGTCGTACGACATTTTCGGTTTACGATGGGTTTCTCGGAGCGTGACCCCATCGTAAGTTGAGGGGCGCCTGTAATGTGCATAGGAGTAGAAACCCAAAAGTGTGGGCCTGTTGTAATATGTGATTGTAGACCCACCTCTGGGGCTAGCACACAAACAGCCTCCTGGGTTGGGCATCATCTATGAAGCAAGGCAGCAATATCCTAGTCGCACCGGCTTCTCGTTCTCACCTAGCAAACAGCTAATAATGGCCTGCTTCCTTTACCATCGTTACATTTTTATCTTATCTTTCATGCATTTGTTCTGTATCTCTCTCCACCATCACCTATATCTCTCGTTTCCCTCTCCCCTGATTCTCAGTCTGAAGAAGGATCTCGACCCAAAACGTCACCCATTCCTTCTCGCCAGAGATGCTGCCTGTCCCGCTGAGTTACCTCAGCATTTTGTGTCGAAATTTCAATTTAATAACTAGACCAAGTGGGCCCAGACCTCTCCAGCACCCTCTCCTCTCCCCCTCCTCCTCCCCATCCCCCTTCCCCTCCCTCCCTCCCCCCTCGTTCCACCCCCCCCTCCCTCCCTCCCTAGGATGGAAGATAGATTTAAACTTTAAAATGTGAATGTTTTAAAATATAACACCGATTTCAATTAAACTTCTTCCATTAGCACCAAAGGGACGACGGTGAGTAAGGTGGGCCTAAAATTGTCGCGCTATCGTGTACCGCTTTGGCTGTAGTTCAAGAACAAACAAACGAGAGTTTTAGTACATAGACGTTTGTGAACCTTTTAAAATAGCAGAACAATGTGACAGTCAGTGAACTGTGTGTTCCCATGCAATAAAACAAGCTATTTTCCAAGTGGGTTCCTTCAATCAAGGCTGAGATGGGAGTGTGGATGGGGGAGGCCATGTTGTGTTTATGTCTGTGCGGATTGCTGGTGTAGGCATAATTTCCCAGTCTGGGCATGTTGTCAAGTGCAGACTCACGGAAACATATATCACGGGATAGTTGCTTCAGCACTGGCTGATCAAGCACTCAGAGTTCAACGCTTCACATTTCAGATGTCCTTGCAAAATATAGAATCTCCCATTCTCACTGGGGGAGTAAACTGTCTCGTAATATGGATAGCAATCCTGAACTGCTCTCGACCTCATGGGTCACCCTTGGTCTACCTTTGATCGGAAATTTACCGGCTTAACCTTGCACTAAACGTTATTCCCTTATCATGTAAACTGCTCGATGGTAATCATGTATTGTCTTTTTGCCGGCTGGTCAGCACGCAACAAAAGCTTTTCGCTGTACCTCGGAACACGTGACAATAAACTAAACTGAACTAGAGTCACCGAGAGGGATAGCACAGGCCCTTCAGCCCACTGCGTCCCTGCTGACCGCCAATCAGCTATTTACACAAATTTTATATTAATCCCATTTTTTATTCTCCCCAAACATTCTTATTAACTCCCCTCAGATTCTATTGTTCACTTACACACAGAGGGCAACTCAACCTATAAACCTGCATGACTTTCTGAAGTGGAGGAAAACTGGAAGCCACCAGTCACAGGGAGAACATGTAAACTCCACACGGACAGCACCTGACGTTAGTATTGAAACCAGGCCTCTCTGCTGTGAGGGCCAGCTCCACTAGCTTGGGCAGCTGACAACCCAGTGGTATGAATATTGATTTCTCCATCTTTAGATAACCCCTGCATCCCCACTCTCTCCATCCCTCCCCCACCCTAGTCATCGCACTAGTTCCATTGTCTCCCGCTGAATTTCACTGCCAGTATAACTCATTATCACCTACCCCAGAGCCAACAACAGACCATTGTGGGCTCCACCTTTCCTTGATCGTCGTTGCGGGCTTTGATTTGTCCTTTCGTATACCTTTCATTCATTTGTTCTCTATTCCTGTTCATATCTCTCGTTTCCCTATCCCCCGACTCTCAGTCCGAAGAAGGATCTTTTCATGTTCTTGTTCTATGCCTGTATGAAACGTTGCAAGTCTTCAAGGTACAACAGAAATCTTTATTACAGTAACTCAATGCTGGCAGCAAGACAACTAAAATGGCTGCAACCACACAATCTGACTGAACACTCCACACAGTGTACAGCCAAGATAACTATGTACAAAACATCTCCCTTTGTCCTGTGCAGCGCCACCTGCTGCATGGGAGGAGCAATGGGTCCTCCCACCCCACACAGTCCATCAAACATCACACTCCCCCTTTCCAGTTTGAACGTCTTTATTCCTGAATGAGTCGCCTTGGGGGAGTACAACGTGTCAATCGCCGAAGGACCACAGGCAGATCGGCGGGGAGTTCGTCTGGGGAACCTCGTCAAGCCAGGGGAGGGGCAAATCAGGCACTCCAGTGTCCACACGATTCGGCACCGGGGTGTCCGACTGCTTGGTTCTGGTCAGGCTCTACGCATTCGTCGCTGGAGGAACGCGGCTTCTTAATTGGTCATCATGCCGTCGGCAATGTCCTTCTTGTCCTTGGACAGTGTACATTTTGGTTCCAATGTGAGCCATGATCCTGCCAGCGCACCATTTGTTTTGCTCGGTCGTATAATTGCGATAATATTCGTAGTCGCCAATGTCGAATTTGGACTTGTTCGACTTCGTTGGCTGAGAGCGCGCCGTGTTAGAGTTACGGGTCAGGTTCAAAACTGATAGAGGAGAGCACACTTGACGTCCGAGCATCATCTCCGCTGGCGTCCGACCGGTAGTGCAGTTTGGAACGGTTCGATACTGCTGTGAGAAATCGCGCAATGCCAATTGTTTCGATTTCTTTTCAATTTCTACAGCACGTTTCATGGCTTGCTTGAAAACGCCGACGAGCCGCTCCACCTCACCATTTGAGGGTAGATGCAAAGCTGCTGATGTCAGATGCACGATTGAGTGATGTTTGCACCAGACACTGAACATTTGCGAGGCAAATTGGGGTCTGTTGTCGCTTACGATTGTTAAGGGCAATCCCCAAATGGCAAACAAATCGTCGAGGGCAGAAGTGGTTGTTTCGGTGGTTGGATATTTTTGCATTTGGATAACGTGTGGCCATTTTGGATGGGCATCCATGACGACCAGCCACATGTCCTCCAGGAATGGTCCGGCAAAATCTATGTGGATTCGCTGCCATGGTTGGTCGGGGACGGGCCATGCGGAGGTCTTCTCCGGTGGATTCGGCGCTGTTTCGGCACATGGCGTGCAGTCCTTGCAGTGGTCGGCTATATCGGCCTCGATATTCGGCCACCACACATGCATGCGGGCGAGCGCCTTCATTCACACAATTCCAATGTGTGGCTTGTGCAACATTTTCAGAATTGGCAATCGCAGTTCCGTCAGAATGATCACTGGACAGTCGCGGAGCAGAATGCCATCCTTTGAGGAGATTTCCGTTTGCGCATTCCGGAATGAGCGGAATTCCTTGTCCAGCTTGGGACTGTTCAGCCACCCCTGAGTGACAAATGTCGTACCTTTGACAAAATGGGGTCCGTGCTCGTATAGTTGGCGACCGTCATTGCGGAGACAGGGAAATCGGCGATGACCCGCATGTTGAGCAAGTTCACATCCGTCTCAATTTCCATAATTGCCTCCTCTTTATCGAACATCAGGTCGGGTCCAATCGGTAGACGAGACTGTGCATCGGCATTGGCATGCTCGGCAGACTGTCGGTAAATGATGCGGTAATCATATCCCATCATGACCAGGGCCCAACGTTGTAGACGCTGCAACGACATGACAGGCAAACTTTTCTCCGGACTGAAAATAGTCAGCAGCGGCTTGTGGTCGGTGATGAGCAGGAAATGTCGCCCACTCAAATATTGGTGGAACTTCCGGACACCAAACACGATCGCCAGTGCTTCTTTCTCCACTTGACTGTAGTTTTTCTCGGCAGTCATCAGCGTTTTGGATGCGAACGCGATTGGTTCTTCCTTGCCGTTTGGCGCCGTTTGTGAGATTACAGCTCCAAGACCATACGGCGATGCACCGGCGGCCAGCGAGATCGGCTTTGATGGGTCATAGTGGACCAAACGTGTCTTCTGGGCAAGCATCTCCTTCAACCTGGTGAATGCATGGTCACACTCTTTGGACCAGTGCCATTCGACATCCTGTTTTCGCAGGTTGTTCAATGGTGAGCACAAAGTGGAGAGTGTCGGTATGAACTTGCCATAGTAGTTCACCTTGCCAATGAAGCTTTCAAGCTGCTTCACATTTTCAGGCGTCGGTAATTTCACAATGGCGTCCACTCTTTCTTCCAATGGCTTCAGATCACTTGCCGAGATCACATGTCCAAGATATGTGACCTGTTTTCAGAAGAATGCGCACTTGTCCCTTCGCGACTTCATGCCGTAGTTGTTCAGTGCCGTGAGGACCTGTTTTAGGTTCTGCAGGTGTTCTTCCTCTGTCCAGCCGGTGACAATGATGTCATCCAGGTACGTGGCTACGTACGGAATCCCGGCAACCAGATTGTCCACCGGTTCCTGGAAGATGGCCGGCGCCGGTGCCGGTCCAAATGACAACCGGTTGTATCTGAACAGTCTCTTGTGCGTGTTGATCACAAGCAGGTTTTTTGTCTCGTCGTCCAGTTCCATTTGGAGATACGTGTCGGACATGTCCGATTTGGAGAAGTACTGTCCTCCTTGCAGCTTGACGAACAGCTCGTCCACTCTTGGTACGGGGTGTTGATCAATGTGCAATTGTTTACAGTCACTTTGTAGTCGCCACAGATGTGCACCTTGCCACAAGGTTTCTGAATGATAACTATGGGTGTGGCCCATTCTGAATGGTCCACATGAGTGATAATGCCCATTTCTTCAAGACGGCAGAGTTCCTTGTCGACAGTGTCCATCCGACAGAACGGAACTGGTCTTGGTTTGAAGAACTTAGGGCCAGCATCGTCTTTGAATATGAGCCGTGCCTTCATCTTTGTGCAATGCCCGAGTCCAGGTGTGAAAACGTCCGGAAACTGGTCAAGAACCTTCTGCAGGTTGGTCTCACAGTTGCTGACCATGTTGCAGTCCGTGGTAGATGACAATGACATAGTTGGTCCATCGTAGATCAAGGCGTTCATGTCAAGCTTGAAAGCACGGATCCAGTCGATGGCGCACAGGGATGTACCTTCTTTGCCAACGACGATCAGCGGCAACATCTGTGTCAGACCATTACGGGAAACGGCGACAGTGCATTTGCCTTTCGTGGGAATGGCCTGTCGTCCGTATCCGAGAAGGCGGATGTTGGCCGGTTTCAGTTTCGGCGATCCGATCCTCTCCCAGATGTCCTGACCCACTAGCGACACAGCCGCACCAGTGTCCACCTGGAACTGTAGATCAACGTTCGAGACCCGCAGTGAAATCCTCGGCTTGTCGGTGATCGTGGACACACCGAGCACTTCAATAGAAATGGTCTCCGCGATTTGGCCGACTGTATTTTGCACTTTCTTGCCCTTTCTCCGCTTTCCTACGGATTGACACACTGCCTGGAGATGAACAGGCATAACAAACGGACTCGATATACGGGCACTCGCGGTGATGATGAGCAGTCGAGCCGCACCGGTAGCAGGGTCTCGATCCTTCCTCCACAGGGGAGCGGCTCTTCTGAAACTGCCCCTTCTTCTCCGGAGTTGCTCTGGGTCGATCAAATGGTTTCTGGCGTTGCGGACGAGTCTGACGAACTGTGTGCATGGGTTGCGGACGAGTCTGACGAACTGTATGCACCTCTTGAGGGAGCGTTGATGCTGTATCGCCGGCCATTTTGTGCAGTTCTTTACCTAGCAGCTCGGCCATCTTAGCACACTGCAGCACATTCTTCAATGAGGCGTCCGATTCCTTGAGAATCGCCTGCTGGATGAATGCGTGCCTGCAGCCCATGACCAGTCTATCCCACAATGCATTGTCTTGGCAAATGTTCGCTGCATTGAGCTTTAAAATCACATGCCTTTGCTTTGGTGCAAAGTTCGGCAAGAAATTCGGTGATAGATTGCCCTTCCTGTTGCAACGTCTGGTAGAAATCGAGGCGAGCCGCGAGGAAATTTCGACTTTCTTCGTAATGCAGCTGCAAAGTGTATGAAACCAGTCACTCCTTCTGTAAGTAAATTTTGAAGTCGTGCAAAAGTTTCTGGAGACATTGATGAACACAAGACAGCCTTTTTCCTCAGGTCAGTCGTAATTGCTATACTTTCAAAATAAAATACGGCGCATTAAATACGACGACCACCTTTCTCGCTCAAATTGCAGAGACATATTTAAAATAAAAATTAAAATAGGCTCTTATCTGGGTCTTTGGACACAATCCGAAGTATGCCATTCCCGACACAACTTTCATGTTCTTGTTCTATGCCTGTATGAAACTGCTAGTCTTCAAGGTACAACAGAAATCTTTATTACAGTAACTCAATGCTGGCAACAAGACAACTAAAATGGCTGCAACCACACAATCTGACTGCACACTCCACACTGCGTACGGCCAAGATAACTATGTACAAAACATCTCCCTTTGTCCTGTGCAGCGCCACTTGCTGCACGGGAGGAGCAATGGGTCCTCCCACCCCACACAGTCCATCAAACATCACAGATCTCGACCGAAACATCTCCTCGTCCTTTTCTCCAGAGATGCTGTCTGACCCACTGAGTTACTCCAGCTTTTTGTGTCTATTTCCACTAGCTGCATCACTAGAGAAATCAAGAATCATACCGCTGGGGTGTAAGCTGGTCAAGCAAAATATGAGGTGCTGCTGTTCCTCCAATTTGCGCTGGGCCTCACTCTGACAGTGGAGGAGGCCCAGGATAGAAAGCTCAGTGTGGGAATGGGAAGGGGAGGTAAAATGTTTGGCAACCGGGAGATCACGTGGGCCAAGGCAGACTGAATGTTCAACGAAATGATCGCCCAGTCTGCGCTTGGTCTCGCTGATATATAGGAGTCCACACTGAGGACAATGGATACAGTAGATGAGGTTGGAGACCAAGCGCAGACTGAGCGATCATTTCGTTGAACATTCAGTGCTCAGCGCTGAGCTTTGACTCAGTAAAGTTGAGGTCATAAATTCCAGATACTCAGCAGGTTAAGCAGCATCCGCAGAGACACAACCCAGAGATGATGTTCCCTGCAATGATATTTCATGAATATGAATAGGAGTACTTTATTGCCACGTGTGACCAGGCACAGTGGGATTCTTTTCTTGCATACACAATGTATACAAATAGCAGCCTCCTACGGGGCTGACAAAATTACAAAGCCCGCCCGCTCCCACTCTTGTCCCCCCCCACGCCAGGTTCCCCCGCGCTAGGTCCCCATTGCCGTTTGACTTCCCCCACCTCCCTCACGATGGTCCCCCCACACCGGGCCCTCCATTGTTCTTCCCCTCCCCCCTCACTGTGGTCCTCCACCCTCTCACCGAAGGCGTCCATGGGTCGACCCGCGAGGCATCGCTGCGGCCGAGGCTTAAACACCGCCGAGGCCCCACTACACGCCGCAGGCTCTGTCGGCCGCTACGCCGACCACGGGCAAACGATGATTATAGCTGCATCGTTGATGTTGTAAATCTTTTCATTTGTTTCAGAGGTTTTGCAAGAACGTCCATTCTCAGCATAATTTTAGTGTTAAAAAGAAATGAGCATGTCAGACCACAGAAGCAAGCAGCTGACACCAATCCCTACAATACTCTGTTGTCAGCAGAGCCACAAGACAAGGCTACACGGATCAGGAAGGTCCAAGACTGGGTAACTCACCCCGAGGGGAGTTTCAGACTTTAGAAGGGTCTCGACCCGAAACATCTCTCCAGAGATGCTGCCTGACCCGCTGAGTTACTCCAGCACTTTGTGTCTATCTGAGGTTTAAACCAACATCTGCAGTTCCTTCATACACAGGTATTGCACTTTGTTAGGACAAATGCAAGGGGGCAAAGTATGCACTTAATGGCAAGACCTTTAACAGATTTGATGTACAGAGGGATCTCTGGGCCTCATGTCTATAGCTGAGATTTTAGTTTAGTTTAGAGATACAGCGCGGAAACATGCCCTTCGGCCCACCGAGATCATGCTGACCAGTGATCTCCATACACTAGCACGATCCTACACACTGGGGACAAATTACAATCCTGTACTTTTTAGGAGTGTGGCAGGAACAACCCACGTGGTCACAGAGAGAACGTGCAAACGCTGTGCAGACAGCAACCAAGGTCAGGATGGAAGACATTGCCTAATTCTCTTCAAAGATGTTTAAAGCTGTGGATTCTTCATGAAACAATTGTGATCGATGGCCCAGTTGTTTTGCATTTTGTCAGGATGTTTCCAGAAGTGCAAAAATGAGCTGACATCATGTATGTATTTCAGGGTGTTTAAGAGATAGTGGTCTCTCTGTGATCAAGTAAATCACAGCTGGAACGATTGGGGGCATTTTGCGTTATTTGGGGAATAAATGTAAACTTTTTTATGGATGGAACCCGGCTCCCTGGCGCTGTGAGGCAGCAGCAACTCTACCGATGTGCCATTGTGCCACCCTAAACGCTTCCTGAAAGTGGCAACACGAGCAGAGAGAGTGGCAAAGAAGGAATGTGGTAAGCTTGGCCACATTGACCGGGACATTGGGAAAAGTCAGGAAGTTTTGACACAGGACTTTGGTTAGGCCAGATTCTCGCTATTGCGCGCTGCACTGTTTCTATGTTCTATAATTGATGCCAATTCAATGTCCAAGGGGACTATTATGTGCTGAAGGACTCCGTGACTAATATGAATGTTATGACAAGCAAGGATCAACATCTCCAAACAAGGACAAGTCCAACATTGAGAGTAAGCAACAATATGAACTAGGTATCGCAAAAAAACTGGAGTAACTCAGCGGGTCAGGCAGCATCTCTGGAGAGAAGGAATGGGTGACGTTTCGGGTCGAGACCCTTCTAAAATCTGAAACTCCCCTCGGGGTGAGTTACCCAGTCTTGGACCTTCCTGATCCGTGTAGTCTTGTCTTGTGGCTCTGCTGACAACAGAGTATTGTAGGGATTGGTGTCAGCTGCTTGCTTCTGTGGTCTGACGTGCTCATTTCTTTTTAACACTAAAATTATGCTGAGAATGGACATTCTTGCAAAACCTCTGAAACAATTTAAAGGATTTATAACATCAATGATGAGGTATAATCGTCGTTTGCCCGGGGTCGGCGTAGTGGCCGACAAAGCCTGGGGCTCGGGCCCGGGCTGGCACCACAGAGGCCTGACGTTGTGAAGCCTCGCGATAATGGAGCCTCGACGTTTCCTTCTCTCCAGAGATGCTGCCTGACCCGCTGAGTTACTCCAGTTTTTTGTGATACCTTCGATTTGTACCAGCGTCTGCAGTTATTTTCCTACACTGTATGAACTAGCATTTGCAGTTCCTTCCTACACACTGTGAAACATTTGCCAGGCCTGAATTTGCCCGGCTTTCACTTTGAACGCCCAGTCTGCAGTAGCCAACCTCTCATCGTGGCTTCAGTAACCTCACTCAGAGTTATGCCACTCAGCAGTGCGTTCTTGCTTACTCCAGTTTAGAGTGTTTTTGCAATGAGTAGTAATTACAGGGCAGACACAAACCACAAACAGGCACAACCCACTTTGTGTGTTGGTCAGCACAACAACACCCAGTGGAAAAGATAGACACAAAATGCTGGAGCAACTCAGCGGGACAGGCAGTATCTCTGGAGAGAGGGAATAGGTGACGTTTCGGGTCGAGACCCTTCTTACCCAGTTGGAAAATGTGCAGGAAGGAACTGCAGGTGCCGGTTTAAACCGAAGATAGACACAAAAAGCTGCAGTAACTCAGCGGGTCAGACAGCATCGCTGGAGAAAAGGAATAGGTCGACTCTGAAGAAAGGGTCTCGACCCGAGACGGAGTCTGGTGCGAGTGCGGACGGCTTTCTGACTGTTCGGGCGGACAGGGGCTGCAGAGAGAGTGACAAGCGGTCAGGGACAGGGACAGGGACAGGGACAGGGACAGGGACAGGGACAGGGACTGCAGAGAGAGTGACAAGCGGTCGGTGCAATCATGGTGAAGGAGCGCGTGTGTGGCCCGGACATTGGACTGATGGCTGTGGGTCTCTGCTTTAGTTGTGTACCTAGGGATTCAGTCTGAAGAAGGGTCTCGACCCGAAACGTCACCCATTCCTTCTCTCCTGAGATGCTGCCTGACCTGCTGAGTTACTCCAGCATTTTGTGAATAAATACCTTCGATTTGTACCAGCATCTGCAGTTATTTTCTTACACTAGGGATTCTCACAGGTGGATGTTCATGTTTAATTTTGATGTCATATTGTGTCTTGTTGCTTTTTTTGCACGGTAAATCAAATTCCATTGTACCTTAGGGTACATGTGACAACAAAGGACTATTGAACTATTGAAGATCTCCCGACATCCTCTTGCACTCCAAGGAATAAAGTCCTAGCCTGCCCAACCTCTCCCTCATGCCCTCAAGTCCTGGTCTAGAAATCGTGAACGCTTTGGTGATCATTTTCCAATGTTCGATAGATTCAGGATCAGTTCCTGTGGATTGGAGGGTAGCTAATGTTATCCCACTTTTCAAGAAAGGAGCGAGAGAGAAAACGGGGAAATATAAACCAGTTAGCCTGACATTGGTGGTGGGGAAGATACTGGAGTCATTTATTAAAGAGGTAATAACAGCGCATTTGGATAGCAGTGAAAGGATTGGTCCAAGTCAGCATGGATTTTTGAAAGGGAAATCCTGCTTGACTAATCTTCTGGAATTTTTTGAGGATGTGACAAGTAAAATGGATGAAGGAGAGCCAGTGGATGTAGTGTATCTGGACTTTCAGAAAGCCTTTGATAAGGTCCCACACAGGAGATTGGTGGGCAAAATTAGAGCACATGGTATTGGGGGTTGGGTATTGACATGGATAGAGAATTGATTGGCAGACAGGAAGCAAAGAGTGGGAATAAACGGGTCCTTTTCAGAATGGCAGGCAGTGGCGAGTGGAGTGCCGCAAGGCTCGGTGTTGGGGCCACAACTATTTACAATATATATTAATGATTTGGATAATGGAATTAGAAGTGATACTAGCAAATTTGCAGATGACACAAAGCTGGGTGGCTGTGTGAACTGCGAAGAGGATGTTATGAGGTTGCAGGGTGACTTGGACAGGTTGAGTGGGTGTCCTTGTACACCAGTCACTGCCTGAAGTGCAGGTACAGCAGGCAGTGAAGAAAGCTAATGGCATGTTGGCCTTCATAAAGAGAGGATTTGAGTATAGGAGTAAAGAGGTCCTTCTGCAGTTGTATAGACACTGGTGAGACCACATCTGGAGTATTATATGCAGTTTTGGTCTCCTAATTTGAAAAAGGACATCCTTGCTATCGAGGCAGTGCAGCGTAGGTTCACGAGGTTAATCCCCGGGATGGCGGGACTGTCATATGAGGAAAGATTGGAAAGGCTGGGCTTGTATTCACTGGGGTTTAGAAGGATGAAAGGGGATCGTATAAAATTATGAAAGGACTGGACAAGCTAGATGCAGGAAAAATGTTCCCAATGTTGGGGGAGTCCAGAACCAGGGGCCACAGTCTAAGAATAAAGGGGAGGCCATTTAAAACTGAGGTGAGAAAAAACTTTTTCACCCAGAGAGTTGTGAATTTGTGGAATTCTCTGCCACAGAAGGTATTGGAGGCCAATTCACTGGATGAATTTAAAAGAGAGTTAGATAGAGCTCTAGGGGCTAGTGGAATCAAGGGATATGGGGAGAAGGCAGGCACGGGTTACTGATTGTGGATGATCAGCCCTGATCACAATGAATGGCGGTGCTGGCTCGAAGGGCCAAATGGCCTCCTCCTGCACCTATTTTTCTATGTTTCTATGGTCTACATCCTCGTAAATCTTCTCTGCACACTTCCTCTGCACACTCCTCTCCGCAGATGCTGCCTGGCCTCCTGAGTTCATCGGAGCGTAGTTTTTGTTTTTGTTTCGAAGTGGTCAGTTTGACCATTGTTCACAATTAAGGGGATAGCATAAATGTTTTAATTTGCTTCAGAGGTTTTGCGAGATTTTCCACTCTCTGCGTAATTTTAGTGTTACAAAAGAATTTGCGCGTCAACCACAGAAGCAAGCAGCTGACACCAGGCCCTACAAAGCCCTGTTGTCAGCAGTGCCAAAGGCCAGTTCAACAGAAACCACTGGAGATTCCACATTAACCCTGTCAGCAACAGTCCTCTGCTTTTACTTCTGCGCCTTTTCCTCTCACTCCTCTCTTTCCTTACCGTCAATTTAGATTGTTTAGTTTAGTTTAGAGATATAACTCTGAACTACATAGACGATTATTGTTATTATTGCACTATTATTTTTTGTTTGTTATATGTACGTATGTGTGCGTGGGTGAGTATTTACATACACTGTATATATTTATAAATATATCTGAGGAAGGGTCAAACGTCACCTATTCCTTTTCTCCAGAGATGCTGACCGACCCGCTGAGTTACTCCAGCATTTTGTGTCGATCTTCGGTTTAAACCTGCATTTGCAGTTCCTTCCTACATATCTATATATACATATATATATATATATATATATATACACAAAATGCTGGAGTAACTCAGCAGGTCAGGCAGCATCTCAGCAGAGAAGGAATGGGTGGTGTTTCGTGTCGAGACCCTTCTTCAGACTGAAGAACTTCGATTTGTACCAGTATCTGCAGTTATTTTCTTACACTATATATATATATATCTGTGGTATTTATTTCACAAAATGCTGCAGTAACTCAGCAGGTCAGGCAGCATCTCAGGAGAGAAGGAATGGGTGACGTTTCGGACTGAAGAAGGGTCTCGACCCGAAACGTCACCCATTCCTTCTCTCCTGAGATGCTGCCTGACCCGCTGAGTTACTCCAGCATTTCGTGAAATAAATACCTTTGATTCGTACCAGCATCTGCAGTTATTTTCTTACACTATATATATCTCTGTGTGTGTTTATGTGTGTGTGTATATATTTATAAGAAAATAACTGCAGATGCTGGTACAAATCGAGGGTATTTATTCACAGAATGCTGGAGTAACTCAGCAGGTCAGGCAGCATCTCAGGAGGGAAGGAGATGCTGCCTGACCTGCTGAGTTACTCCAGCATTTTGTGTATATATTTATATATACACTAGACAACCGTGGGCCGTTGGATGCAAACCTCTCCTGCGGGCCCGTCAACCCTCCCCCAACTGACAACCCGTGTACCCGTTCCCACCCGGGGAATCTCCCCCCGGGGCCAGGGGTGGATGAGGGGGGAGACTCCCTAAATCCAGGTGACCATTTTATTGCTCATTGGGTTGCAATGTTAATTAGTCCTTATCTAATGTAATTGAAAATGTAGAGTCTTAGCTTGGGCATAAAGGACCGTTGTCCTGGCGGCAGCACTGGGGTGGGGTTGTACGGGTCAGCTAGGCCTGATGATGCTGTCGATATCCTCCACCGCTGCTCCAACGCTCAGTGCCACTGCAGGCCACATCCGATCCAAGCACTTGGCCTCTGGGAGCAGCGCCTGATCCACTCGAGCCCCAGGCTGCTGCAGGGCCTCCAGTGGCCTACTGATACCACGATCGCGGGCAAGTTAACTGCGACTGGTTCGCACGCAACAGAAGCTCTTCGCTGTGCCGCTGAACTCCAAAACTGAACTGAACTGATACGGACACATCAGGTCAGGACTCCCAGTTCGTAAGTCCTTAAGTCACAGGAGCAGAAGTAGTCCATTCGGCCCATCCAGTCTAATCTGTCATTCAATCGTGGCTGATCTATCTTTCCCTCTCATCCCCATTCTCCTGCCTTCTCGCTTACCAACCTACAAACCTGTGCGTCTTTGGAGCAAGGGAGGAAACCGAAGATCTCGGAGAAAACCCATGCAGGTCACGGGTACAAACTCCATACAGACATCACCCGTAGTCAGGGTCGAACCCGGGACTCTGGCACCGTGAGGCAGTGACTCTACTGCGCTGTCCTAAATGAAGATGAAGCTGAAGAATAATGGAGAATATACGGTGTGAGAGAGCAATGATTGCATAAAGATTGTGCTACAATACAAAAGGAACAAATTTGGACTTTGTGAGATTGTAAATCAAGACGGATGTAAAGTGAACTGCTGACTTCCTATCACACAATATGATGTTTAGTTTAGAGGCACGGCAGGGAAGCAGGCCCTTCGGCCCATCGAGCCCATGCTGACCATCAATCACCCGTCCACACTGGCATCCATACCCTACGCGTTAGGAGCAATATTACGGAGGCCAATTAACCTACAAACCTGCACGTCTTTGGGATGTGGGAGGAAACAGGAACCATCCACAGGAAAGCCACACCGGGAGAATGTAGAAACTCCACATAGACAGCATCTGAGGTCAGGATCGAACTTGGGACCCCGGTGTTGTGAGGTGGCCGGGTTTACCTGCTGAGCCACTGTGCCGTCCTTATGAGTCTGGTGTCAGTGTGTGTATTTATAACTGCGTGCGTGACAGTTTTGTTTAATTGTGTAGGAACAGTGAGTACAACAAGGAGAATGTAGCAAAGCCCATGGGATCTTGGACATCGTGCCAACGGAACTTACAGGATGCACTGAAGTATGTCCATGACCTTCTTTGACCGCATCTGAAACCCCCGCAAATTGTTCCAAAGAAATCAGAGTAGCAAGGTCACAAGAACATGTCCACCTCCAGGTTTCTGTCGCTAAAAGAGAAAACAAATATTTGTTGGGGGAGTCCAGAACAGTTTGAGAATAAGGGGTAGGCCATTTAGAACTGAGATGAGGAAAAACGTTTTAAGTCAGAGAGTTGTAAATCTGTGGAATTCTCTGCCTCAGAAGGCTAATTCTCTGAATGCATTCAAGAGAGAGCTAGATAGAGCTCTTAAGGATAGCGGAGTCAGGGGGTATGGGGAGAAGGCAGGAACGGGGTACTGATTGAGAATGATCAGCCATGATCACATTGAATGGCGGTGCTGGCTCGAAGGGCCGAATGGCCTCCTCCTGCACCTATTGTCTATTGTCTATTTGTTAATACGGTACATATTTTGCAAACCCAAACGTTTGAAGAAGTTTTGAAGTCTTCTCTTTAAGGAAGTCCAACACAAAACTGCTCACAGGGAAGTGTCAAAATCAGCAATAAAATAACAACCAGAAAATCAGGGTGGAACCTTTTCCTTGATATCAGTGGAACCAGGACACAGAAGATAAATTTACTTCCAAGTCACTCTCACAGATAGATGCATTTTGCCTGTGATGTCCCTGCTTTTTATTTAAATCTGTGGCGCTGGTCTCAATAAGTAGCTGCACTGCCGGTGGAAGGGGAGGTAGTCAATTTTCCCAATTTGAGAGGAAGACAAGTATGATGTAGCCATCCGCGGTTAGAATTGGCCTTCCCCACCCCTGTAATGAAATCAGATTCCCTTTACTCCTTGCAGAGCTCTCTATTTGAACCATACGTCTGCTTTTGATGAACGGTGTTGCATGTTGAGAGGACCCATTATGTGGCTCCAACAGCAAGGAGGTACACGATGTTGTTGGTTAAAGATCTAAATAAAACCCTACACCGTCTTTATATGAAAGGAGTAGAATTAAAAGCAAACAGTATTAAAGGGGGTGCTTGCTAACGTGCTTATCATCTCACATGCTTAATGGACCTAGTTAGTACTGCTGACGAGCACATTCTATTTCTCTCACCGTGTGGCAAAATCCCAAATGTGACCAGCTAGAAGCAGTCAGATGCTTTGCAATGGTCTTAGAACACTCACGGAGGAACAATATTTTCTCTGTGGCTTGAGCCCTCTGTTACAACAAAAATGAAACTGAGAAAACTCATTAATCCTGCGTCTTGGAGCTCCCAAAGTCGGTCTCTTAACAGGGACCGTGAGCTCCATGACGTTAAGTCCGCAGGCTCCCGTGGTTGGAGCTCCCGAAGTCGATCCCCAGCAGAGGCCACTAGCTCCTTGATGTTAGCCCGCAGTGTGGACGGAGATACGATACGGAAAAAAAATCACATCTCCGTCGAGGTAAGAGATTCCCCCAATCCCCTCCCCCCACTCCCCACATAAAACAAGCTAAAGAACACTAAAACATACAGTTAACACGTACTAATGTTGTTGTTGTTTGTCCTTCGGGTTGGAAGATGACCATGACTTCACTTTCAGTTGGAGGATTGGTGACTGTGTCAAGTCAAGTCAAGTCAATTTTATTTGTATAGCACATTTAAAAACAACCCACGTTGACCAAAGTGCTGTACATCTGATTAGGTTCCAATGGAAAAAAAATGAAACATACAGTAGCACGCAAACAGTTCACAGCGCCTCCTCAATGAGCCTCAAACGCTAGGGAGTAGAAATAGGTTTTGAGCCTGGACTTAAAGGAGTCGATGGAGGGGGCAGTTCTGTGGGTCTGTGGGGACTGTGGGTCCGGAAGTGACTGGTGAGGCCAATCCAGGCCCGGAAGGCATGCCCACACGTAGGACACAAGTGGATGGGTGCTGCAGTGGAAGTGGAGGTAGCCCGGGCCTTGCGCGCGGTGCGTTTCCTCTGGGCCTCTGCAGTGCGTCTGTTCTCTGCTGCACGGGCTCCTGTGGTGAGCTTGCTACGCCAGGTTGGACGGTCCAGAGCAAGAGACTCCCAAGTGCTGAGGTTGATGTCCAACTCTTTGAGGGACACTTTGAGGCAGTCCTTAAACCGTTTCTTCTGTCCTCCTACTGAGCGCTTGCCCTGACACAGTTCTCCATACAGAAGCTGTTTTGGCAGTCGACTCTCAGGCATTCTGACGACATGGCCTGCCCATCTGGCTTGGGCTTTCCGTAGGAGGGTGTGGAAGCTGGGAATTCCGGCCCGTTCCAAGACCTCTGTGTCGGAAATTTTGTCCTGCCACCTGATGTGAAGGAGTCTGCGTAGGCAGCTCAAGTGAAAGTGGTTGAGCTGTTTGGCATGTCTGCTGTAGACAGTCCAGGTCTCACTGGCATAGAGAGGAGTGGTGAGTACCATTGCACGGTAGACCTTCAGCTTGGTGGTAAGGCTCGGTCCTCTCCGCTCCCAAACATTCCCACGGAGTCGCCCAAAGGCAGCGCTGGCCTTGGCAATCCTGTTGTTGACCTCAGCGTCAATGTTCACCACTCGAGAGAGTGTACTACCCAGATAGGTCAAGCTGTTGACTGCCTGTAGGTTCTGCCCCTTCACCGTGATGTGTGGTTCCTGGTAGGGCTTTCCAGGCGCGGGCTGGTACATAACTTGAGTCTTTTTGGTGCTAATGGAGAGACCAAAGTTGTCACAGGCCTGTGAGAAGCAGTCCATTTCATGCTGCATCTTCTGCTCTGTGCTGGCGTTGAGGGCCCAGTCATCAGCAAACAAGAAATCTCTGATGATGGTCTCCTTCACCTTTGTAACAGCTTGCAGGCGCCTGAGGTTGAACAGCCTGCTGTCAGTCCTGTACCTGATGTGTATTCCATCCTAGCAGTCATGGAAGGCATCAGTCAGCATGGCAGGGAAGACCATGCTGAAGAGTGTAGGGGCAAGAACACAACCTTGCTTCACACCGTTTGTCACTGGAAAGGCTTCCGACTCGTCTCCATCATCTAGCGCTTTCACCATCATGCCGTCATGGAACTGCCGGACAATCGTGATGAACATGCTGGGACAGCCAAACTTCTGCATTATCTTCCACAAGCCATCTCTGCTGACAGTGTCGAAGGCCTTTTTCAGATTGACGAAGGTCACGAACAGGTTGCTGTGCTGCTCTTGGCATTTTTCCTGGAGTTGGCGTGCAGCAAATATCATGTCGACAGTTCCACGCCCAGCACGGAAACCGCACTGGCTTTCTGGAAGGAGACCCTGCTCAAGGTGTTGAATGAGACGGTTGAGCAGGATGCAAGTCAAGATCTTCCCAGCTATGGACAGGAGGGAGATGCCTCGATGATTGTCGCAAGACTGGCGGTTGCCTTTCCTCTTGTAGATGTGGACAATGCTGGACTAATAAAACAACAAAGAAGGAAGGGACAGACAGGCAGGCAGGCAAGGCAGCCATTGCTGGCGCCCCCCAGTGGAACATCTTTTGCCACCCTCTCATTATTTTCCCTCGGCTCTTAACTCTTGACGTTCTATTGCTGCATCATTGTGACAATACTCTGTGTAGCGACTCTCACTGTTCCAGTGGGAGAGTTGTTTTGCTGGGGATGGACACATTGATGACCCTGAACCTGTCCTCCCTCACTTCACTAATGCAGTTTACAACAAGGGAGCAAAACAACTGGTGTGCTACAATGCTGAGAACTATATTGTGCAATACCCCTCTGCTCTATCTATTGCACTCGCATTTGGTTTGATTGTATTTATGTATCGTGTATCTGACCTTTACTTCAGAGATACACCGTGGTAACAGGTCCTTTGGCCCACCGAGTCCGGGCTGACCAATGATCACCCCGTACACCAGCCCTATCCTACACACTAGGAATAATTTACAGAAGCCAATTAACCTCCAGACCTACATGTATTTGGAGTGTGGGAGGAGACCGGAGAAAACCCACGCGTTCACGGGGAGAACGTACACACCAAAGATACTAGAGGAACAAGATGGACCACTCCATTGAAATCGCCTATACCGAAGTACGCAAAGGAGCCATTTTAGTAGGCAAAACCCACCGTTCGCTCTGCCTCTCGCAGTGTAATCAGTGTTGTGGGGGAACAGTATATGTGATGATACCATTAAAATGTAGAATATATCTCTTCTATCAATTCACAGATTTTTCTTTGTAAATGTTTCTGCAAGTTTCTGCCTATTAGAATGGCGTCATGACATACTATGGTTTTTAGGGTCGAGTGGTCTATCTTGTTCCTCTAGTATCATTGCTCTATCCAGACGGCACCTGTAGTCAGGATGGAACCCAGGTCTCTGGCGCTATGAGGCTGCAGTTCCACCGCTGTGCCACCAAAATGGCGGCGCTGCCCTAGCAGCTGCAGCTTACCTTTGTGTTTTTGTCTTTGTGATTTTGTTGTTATTTTTGTCTTAATTGTAGATGTGATGTCGTGTTTTTTTTTGTTGTTGTGTACTATGTGTAAGGGGGGGGGGACTGTAAAATTGTAAATTTGTCCGTTCCGAACGGAGACCCGACCTTTGTTTTCTGGGTGGTGTCTCCGTTCCTACTGCGGCCTACCATCGGCCCAACTCCTGGAGCTGGCGGCCTCCACCCGGGACCACCTGGGCTCTGGTTCACAGAGCCCGCGGACCGGACTCACCATCTGCGGAGCCGGCCGTCTTCGGAGGCTGTGGGAGGGGCTGCGACTCGCCTTCGGAGGCTTCGGCTCGGGCCGCGTGGATGCCGACATCGGGAGCTCCAGCAGCGGCAGCGTGTTCGCCTGCCCCGGATCGAGGGGCTTGGGTCGGCCCGCCGCGGACATTTCACCATCCGGCGCGGCCTGAAATAGGCCGCAGGATTTTTTTCTGCTCGGCGGGGGCTTCAATGTCGGGAGCCACGACCGCCCCGACGTGCAGCAGCAGCGGCAGCGGCGGCGGCAGCATCTTCGCCCGCCCCAGATCGCGGGGCTGGGGTCGGTCCGCTGCGGACCATTCACCATCCGGCGCGGCTGGAACGTGGCAACTACAACAGCCTGACCACGGGAGAAGACGACAGGGGAAGAGAAAAGACATTCTGGCCTTCCATCACAGTGAGGAGGTGACTGGAGGAGACTCACTGTGATGGTGGTTTCTTTTTTTTGTGTTTTGTGTTGGTTGGGGTTGTGTAATTTGCTTATTTTATTGCTCTTATTGGTGGACTGTGGGTGACGAAATCTCGTCCAAAAGACTTGTTTTTTGGATGACAAATAAAGGTAATTCTGATTCTGAATTCTGATGCTTCCCCTCTGTTGGATAGCACGCAAAACAAAGCTTTCCACTGTACCTCAGTACACATGACAATAACAAGCCTAAACCAAACCCTAAACCTATCTCATCATTGGTTTTCTAGAGCTTACAAACTCCAAGTGCCTACTAAGAACCTTTCAGTGCCATAACATTGGTTGTGGGATAAACTGTTTAAATGTATTCATGGAAATGCAGGCATCGGTGGAAAGGCCAGCATTTATTGCTCGTGCAAAACTGGACTTTAAATGAGCTGCTCACTGAGCCGTTTCGGTGAACAGTTAAAAGTCCGCTGCCTTGCAGGCTCAAGGTCCACAACAGATCAACAGACGATGCAAAATCACACGCTCCCCATTCTCCGCGGCACTATTTGGACAACAAGACTTATTTCTTCCCAAAAACCAACATGCTCTTAAAGTATCCTGCATAATCCTGACCACCTCCTCCCTCAGCAATGATCTACTGCGGACTTTGCTTCGGTTGTATCACGCACTTCACTTTGCACCATTGTGATCTGGTTACCTAAGATAAATGATCGTTTAATGCATTAACGATCATGGTACTTATTGGTTGTGTTGTTGCATTAATGTGCCTGTAAAGCTTCAACAAGTAAGAGTTTCATTGTTTAATTCCTGGTGCATATGATAATTAAACATTACAACAAAAAAAGACATTAAGTGCTGGAGAAACCCAGTGGGTCAGACACCATCTCTGTAGAACATGGATATGTGACACTGTGGGTCAGGACATGTCAGAGGGGGGAGGAGGGAGGGGGGAGGAGGGAGGGGTAAGGAGAGGAGAGGGGGAGGGGGGAGGAGGATGGAGGAGGGAGGAGGGAGGAGGAGGGAGGAGGGAGGAGAGGGGGGGAGAGGAAAGGGGGAGGGGGAGGGGAGGGTTGGGGGGAGAGGGGAGGGGAGAGGGGAGGAGGAGGAGGGCAGAGGGGAGGGGGGGGGGAGAGGGTACTGCACCAATGCAAGAGAGGTTTTGGCCCAAAGGGTCCACTTGGTCTAGTAGGCCAATAAAACACTCTTGACTCTTGACACGACCTCCCAAAGTGCAGCACCTCACACTTGCTTGGATTAAACTCTACCTGCCATTACTGCCCAATTATCATCAAACAGTAGGAATAAAATGTGGATATTTCTTCTTTCCCACTGCTAATTCCACCCCCTTTTCAAGTTGGTGTTCTAGGTTGAATCAGACTGTAGGCATCACACCATATTTGAACCCTAGGAACCTAGGCATTGCCTTATTCATTAGATGGGTTGTCTCTTTCATTCTGCTAATGTGGTAGCACAGTGGTTAAGCTAATGGACCATGTTAAATTAATGAACTAGTAGAGTTCCAGCCATTGATCTAATGTTTGGGTCGTGCCATGAAGAGTGATGGTATCCACGACTGTTAAAACATTATTAAAAACCTACCTGGTTTACCAAAGTCCATCGGTGAAGGCCATCCCCTGCCTTTACCCAGTGTGGGCCTCACATGTCTCCAGACCATCACACCATTTATTCTGACACAGTGCAATGGCATTTAGGGATGACCAATAACTGCTGGACAAAATTGTGCACAGAGTGTACCATTTTTTGTGTACAAAATTGTTTGCACAGTAAATAGTGAACAAATAAATTGAAAGAAAAACAGCAAGGTTGCCCCTCTCCGTCTCTCATTTCTGCCTGACTTGTGATGCAACCCTCCTCCTTACATTTGGCACCTCAAGAATCTTGCCTTCGAGTGTCCCCTTATGCCTTTTGGAGTTTGTATAAACCTCTGCTCCTCAGGTCCAATCGGCACAGGCCCATTACTCATTCGCACAGATCTAAATGGCTTCCGATCATCTAATGTTTCAATTGTAAAACTAGTATCCTTGCGATTAAAACATAGAAGCCTATTGACCTGATGTGGGTGAATGATATTAGTGTAGATAGATACAGTGGTCAGCGTGGGCATGGTGGGGCAAAGGATCATATCTGTGTTTAGAGTTGAGAGATACAACGTGGAGACAGGCCCTTCGGCCCATCGAGTCCGCGCCACCGGCGATCCCCGTACATATCATATCATATATATACAGCCGGAAACAGGCCTTTTCGGCCCTCCAAGTCCGTGCCACCCAGCGATCCCCGTACATTAACACTATCCTACACCCACTAGGGACAATTTTTACATTTACCCAGTCAATTAACCTACATACCTGTACGTCTTTGGAGTGTGGGAGGAAACCGAAGATCTCGGAGAAAACCCACGCAGGTCACGGGGAGAACGTACAAACTCCTTACAGTGCAGCACCCGTAGTCAGGATCGAACCTGAGTCTCCGGCGCTGCATTCGCTGTAAAGCAGCAACTCTACCGCTGCGCTACCGTGCACTATCCTACAAACTAGAGTAATTTTACAATTTTTACCAAAGCAAATTAACCTACAAGGCAGATGGACATACAGGTGGCACCTGTGGCTGGGTGTGTGTGAGCATGCACATTAAAATAAGATTATAGAAACAGAGAGGTTTAGTTTAGATTAGAGATACAGTATGAAAACAGGCCTACCAACAAACAATCCCCACACACGAATGCTATCCTTCACAGGAGGGACAATTTACAATTTATATACCAAAGCCAATTAACCTACAGATCTGTACGCCTTTGGAGCGTGGGAGAAAAACTGGAGCACCCATGGAAAACCCATGGGGTCACGGGGAGAACGTACAAGCTCCGTGCATACAGCACCCGTATTCAGGATCAAAATGGGGTCTCTGGTGCTGTAAGGCTGCAACTCTACTGCTGTGCTAGTGTGCGCCCTTGCTTTACAACTGAACGAATGAAGCCTGGCACGGTGGCGCAGCGGTAAAGTTGCTGCTTTACAGCGAATGCAGCGCCGGAGACTCAGGTTCGATCCTGACTACGGGTGCTGCACTGTAAGGAATTTGTACGTTCTCCCCGTGACCTGCGTGGGTTTTCTCCGAGATCTTCGGTTTCCTCCCACACTCCAAAGACGTACAGGTATGTAGGTTAATTGGCTGGGTAAATGTAAAAATTGTCCCTAGTGGGTGTAGGATAGTGTTAATGTACGGGGATCACTGGGCGGCACGGACTTGGAGGGCCGAAAAGGCCTGTTTCCGGCTGTATATATATGATATATGATATGATATGGTCCCTCTCCATTTCTTAATGTACATGCTCACCCACCCAGACACTGTTCACTGTGCGTGCAGCTATCTTGAGAAAATATTATGGAATGCCTTTCTGAAATCTCTACACCTCCATCGCCTGTTTTAAACCCAGCCAAGAATACCATCTCTCTCATTATAGTTTTGTTTTACATTTTCCTCTCTAACAGTTTGAGCAGCACAGTGACACAGCGGTAGAGTTGCCGCCTTACGGTGCCAAACCTTAGGGTTTGATCCCGACTACGGGTGCTGTCTGTACCGAGATTTTACATTCTCCCCATGACCATGTGGATTTTCCCAGGGTGCTCCGGGTTCCTCCCACACTCCAGAGACATACAGATCTGTAGGTTAATTAATTGGCTTTGGTGTAAAAATTGTAAATTGTCCCTCCTGTGTAGGATAGCATTAGTGTGCGGGGATTGTTGGTCAGCGCGGACTCGGTGGGCTGGTTTCATGCTGTATCTCTAAACTAAACTAAACCTCTCCATTCCTATAATCTTCTCTTAGTGTACATGCTCACACACCCAGCCACTGTCACCACCTGTATGTTCATCTGTCTTGGAGACAATATTACGGAATGCCTTTCTGAAATCTCTACACATCCTTCACCTGATGTCAACACAGCCAAGAATACCATCACTTGGGTTGTTTCCAAGATGGCGCCCAACCCAGGCGACTGTTTGCATGCTATGCACAGAGACAGATCTACAATCACATATCACAATCGCTCCACACTCTTAAATCTCTATTCCAACATCAACATTTCTTACTTTAACTAAGATCTTCTTAACCTTGCACTAAACATTATTCCTTTATCATGTAACTACACATTGTAATGGCTCGAATGTGATCATGTATTGACTTTCCGCTGACTGGTCAGCACGCAACAAGAACTGAACACTGTACACATGACAATAAATTAAACTGAACTGAACTGATAATAAGGTTTTTTTAAACATTTCTTCTCTCAAACAGTTCCTCTTTTCACTGCGCCCTTGGGAAACTCCTTGGCGTGTTTGTGTGTTTTTTTAACATTATCGCACCTACATAAATCCCGGTTGAGAATAATCAACTGATACATTTGTGGGATTAAAGATTTATCATGGGACAATCATATGACTTTCAATTAACGAGCCAATTGGAAAAAAAGATTCCAATTTAAGGAGTAGCTCCGACAACACTGAGTTCCCATCACAGCCCCAGCCTTGTTCTACAACGTGCCTCAAGGCCATGTATAATGCTGATTAAACGCTGTGCTTAAAGATTGGGATGGAAAAAAAAGTTTTCCAGCTAATGGCACGGAAACCACTCTGACTCATTATTGTTCTCGGCACTGTTGGGTTAAGCGACCATTTGAAGCTAGTGCTACAAGCCACGTTGGACTGGGGTGGACGATGCAATGGGGTCAGCACTCTCCCCAACACCACCTACAAGTGCCTTCAAAGAAACGTGAATAAATCACAGCCCACCACCCGCTAACCTTCCACTCCAGTGATTTATGTGTGAATTAAACATCTTTTAGAAAACATCTCAAAAAGATCTTTTTCTAAGCTTGAATGATTATTATTTCCATGCTGCGGGCTTCCAGCGAACATATATCATTAGAGAAATGACCAGGGGAGGGGAAAGTACAACTTGGCCTTGAAGAAAAGGATCATTAGTATCTGCGCATTAAACCAAGGAGAAGGCAGCCTTGATAAGCCAGTAAAGAACTGAACCTTGCAGGCCTGGAGGGTTTGAGGTTTTTTAATTCATAACCTGTGTTGCTTGATTTTAGTCAGGAAACAATTGCACCGTTAAATTTGAACTCGGTTGCATTGCCCTGCTCACCCTGCTCAGTGAAAGCGCTCATCAGAAGGTTTAATAACAACGGGACCCCACCACTGGCCACATCTTCCCATCCCCTCCCCTTTCTGTGTTCCGCAGAGACTGTTCCCTCCATAACCCCCTGGTCCACTCGTCCCTTCCTACCCAAACCACCCCATCCCCGGGCACTTTCCCCTGCAACCGCACGAGATGCAACACCTGTCCCTTTACCTCCCCCCTCAACTCCATCCAAGGACCCAAACAGTCTTTCCAGGTGAGACAGAGGTTCACCTGTACCTCCTCCAACCTCATCTATTGTATCCGCTGCTCTAGATGTCAACTTATTTACATCGGCGAAACCAAACGCAGGCTCGGCGATCGCTTCGCTCAACACCTTCGCTCAGTCCGCCTTAACCAACCTGATCTCCCGGTGGCTGAGCACTTCAACTCCCCCTCCCATTCCCAGTCTGACCTTTCTGTCATGGGCCTCCTCCAGTGCCATAGTGAGGCCCACCGGAAATTGGAGGAACAGCACCTCATATTTCGCTTGGGCAGCTTGCAGCCCAGTGGTACGAACATTGACTTCTCCAACTTTCGATAGTTCCTCTGTCCCTCTCTTCCCCCCCCCCCCCCCCCACCCCCTCCTCCCCCTTCCCAGATCTCCCTCTAACTTCCTATCTCCACCTATATTCTTCCTTTGTCCTGCCCCCTGACGTCAGTCTGAAGAAGGGTCTCGACCCGAAACGTCACCCATTCCTTCTCTCCTGAGATGCTGCCTGACCTGCTGAGTTACTCCAGCAATTTGTGAATAAATACCTTCGATCAGAAGGTACTCCAAGTTGGGCGCATTGTCCAGACTGTCACTTAGTTACATGCGATATAGAGAGAGTGATGCACTTTCTGGAGTGTCCTCTTTCAGTTGAGATGTAAATCTGAGGTCCCATCTGCTCTATTCGGATGTGTATCAGGTCCAGTGGACAGCACAAAGAGGAACAGCGGTGTTTCGTACAGTGGCCAGGCAAAGCAGATGCAATATTTTAGTGACAGGTATATGGATAGGACAGGTTGTTAGAGATATGGGCCAAATGCAGGCAGGTGGGACTGTAGATGGAACACGTTGGTCAGTGTGGGCAGGTTGGGCCAAAGGGCCTGTTTCCACGCTGTATTCTATGACTCTATGGAAGGGTTAGAAGGTAATGGGCCAAACACGGGTAGGTTCAATGGTCATTGTCATGTGCACAGGGTGCAGTGAAATACATTTTTCTGTATGCACCTCGGCAAGAATATCCTGGTATATAAACAAAATCGCCCCGGGTCACTACAGAATATACAGAACAGCCCACTGAGTCCATATGCACGAGGCTTTTGATTCAAAAGAAATGAGTGGCATTAAAGAAGCTGTTTAATGTTTATCGGTCTTCTGTATAAGGAAAAAATGCCAACTCTCAGGGCAGCCTGGTGTGGGGCTAATGGAGCAGAGAGTAACGGGAAAGGAGTGGAAGACGAGGGCTCTTGTTTGGCACGGGAAATTGGGCCGAAGGGCCTGTTTTTATGCTGTATGACTCTATGACTGTGTCTCTGGATGGAGTTTAGACTAACGATCAAGGAAATTGAGTTCAAATCATATTACAGCTGCTCTGAAATTTATATTCAGTGACGATAATTAATAAAACGCTAGTTAAAAAAAAAAAGAACTGCAGATGCTGAAACGTTAGAAAATGTTTGGAAACATTCTGCTGGTCAAGCAGCATCTATGGGAATAAAAATAGAGTCAAGTGACCCTTCTTCAGAACGGGGATAGAGAAGCACATGTGCAGGAAAGAGCTGCAGATGCTGGTTTAAATCGAAGATAGACGCAAAATGCTGGAGTAACTCAGCGGGACAGGCAGTATCTCTGGAGAGAAGGAATGGGTGACGTTACCTTCTCTCCAGAGATGCTGACTGTCCCACCAGCAGTTTGTGTCTGTCGTACAGAAGCAAGTGGTGGGTTGCTTCATCTTTACCGACCATCTCCCTTCATTGCAAGAAAGAGAGAAGCAACATCTATCCTTTTAGGTCTTGCCTCCAACCAAGAACCCAACCAAACTTTCAAGAGAAGTAGAGATGGACTTGCACCTCCTCCACTCCAGGGCACAGTGCCCAGCTGGTGGAGCTGTTGCCTCACAGGGCCTGAGACCCGGGTTTCGGTCCTGACATCAGGTGCTGTCTGTGTGGAGTTTGTACGTTCTCCCTGCAACTGCGTGGGTTTCCTCTGGGTGCTCCCGTTTCCTCCCACTTCCCAAAGACGTGTGGGTTTTTAGGTTAATGGCTTCTGTAAAATGCTCCTCGTGTGCAGGGAGTGAGTGAGATAACATAGTTACGTTCTGTGGTAGCGCAGCGGTAGAGTTGTTGCTTTACAGCGAATGCAGCGCCGGAGACTCAGGTTCGATCCTGACTACGGGCGCTGCACTGTAAGGAGTTTGTACGTTCTCCCCGTGACCTGCGTGGGTTTTCTCCGAGATCTTCGGTTTCCTCCCACACTCCAAAGACGTACAGGTATGTAGGTTAATTTGACTGGGTAAATGTTTTTTTTTAAATTGTCCCTAGTGGGTGTAGGATAGTGTTAATGTACGGGGATCGCTGGGCGGCGTGGACTTGGAGGGCCGAAAAGGCCTGTTTCCGCGCTGTATATATATGATATGATATGATATGATATGATATGAACTGTTCCGGATTGGCCTGGAAGGACCTAGAGTTAGAGGCTAGCTGCAAAATGTTGGTGTAACTCAGCAGGTCAGTTCAGTTTAGTTCTCGTTTGGAGATACAGCGCGGAAACAGGCCCTTCAGCCCACTGAGTCCGTGCTGAACAGCGATTCCCCGCACACTAACACTATCCTACGTACACTAGGGACAATTTACAATTTTACCGAAGCCAATCAATCTACAAATCTGTACGCCTTTGGAGTGTGGGAGGAATCCAGAGCTCCGGGAGAAAACCCACGCAGGTCACGGAGAGAACGTACAAACTCCGTACAGACAGTAACCATAGTGGAGAATGGGAATCAAAAGGTCAAAATCTGTGTGTTTCATCACCTAACCGTGTGGGTTTTCTTTGAGATCTTCGGTTTCCTCCCACAATACAAAAACCATACAGGTTTGTATGTTAATTGGCTTGGTATAAATGTGAATTGTCCCTAGTGGGTGTAGGATAGTGTTAATGTGCGGGTATCGCTGGTCGGTGCGGACTCAGTGGGTCGAAGGGGCTGTTTTCACGCTGTATAAACTAAACTAAAGAATGTGGAGACTCAGTGAACCACATAAAAGACCGTGAAAACAATGGATTTGGGGATGCATTTTTTTCCGTACTTGGTCTGAGAATGTTCATTCTTCTCTACACCGCAGTGGACCAGTTATCAAAGAATGACGAGACGGAGAAGTGTCTCTGTTCTTACTGTTTATTTCCCCAGTGTTGCCTTATCTTCAGTAACAGGCTGAGGTGCGTCAATCTGACCCTGTCTCCTGACCACTTAACCCCAGCGCTACAGCAAATGATTATGCAGACATGCTGCCAAAGGGTGGCAACAGCAAGACTGTTCATTTTGATAATTATAGATAAAAGAGAAAGATCTGTCCTTGCGAGGATGGAACGATGCCAAAGGCAATATTACCTTCTCCTGACGAGAGAAGGAAAAGGGGAGGTGTAATGAGACCTGGGTGTCCTTTTCCATCACTGAAACAAACCATGCAGGTACAGCAGGCCGTAAAGAAAGCTAAAGGCATGGTGGCCTTCACAGCGAGACGATTTGAGTTTAGGAGCAAGGAGGTCCTACTGCAGTTCTACTGGCCCCTGGTGAGACCGCACCTGGGGTATGGTGTGCAGTTTTGGTCTCCTAATTTGAGGAAGGACATTCTTGCTTTTGAGGGAATGCAACATAAGTTCACCAGGATAATTCCCGGGATGGCAGGACTGACATATGATGAAAGAATTGATGGACTGGGCTTGTATTCACTGGAATGTAGAAGGATGAGAGGGGATCTTTTAGAAACATATCAAATTCTTAAAGGATTGGACAGGCCAGATGCAGTAAAAATGTTCCCGATGTTGGGGGAGTCTAGAACCTGGGGTCACAGTTTAAGAATAAGGGGTAGGCCATTTAGGACTGAGATGAGGAAGAACTTTTTCACCCAGAGAATTGTGAATCTGTGGCATTCTCTGCCACAGAAGGCAGTGGAGGCCAATTCACTGGATATTTTCAAGAGAGAGTTGGATATAGCTCTTAGAGCTAACGGAATCAAGGGATATGGGGAGAAAGCAGGAACGGGGTACTGATTTTGGATGATCAGCCATGGTCATATTGAATGGTGCTGGCTCAAGGGCCGAATGGCTTACTCCTGCACCTATTAGCCTACGGAATCAATATACCTGCGAGGCAAAAGGATGGGTTTAAGTAGGAACACCTTTGGGCGGCACGGTGGCGCAGCAGTAGGGTACACACCAGAGATATAGCGCCAGAGATCCGAGATCGATCCCGACTGCGGCTGCTGTCTGTACGGAGTTTGTACGTTCTCCCCGTGATCATGTGCGTTTTCTTCGAGATCTTTGGTTTCCTCCCACACTCCAAACACTTACAGGTTTGTCGGTTAATTGGCTTGGTATAAATGTAAACTGTCCCCAGTGTGCGTCGGATAGTGTTAATGTGCAGGGATCGCTGGTCGGTGCGGACTCAGTGGGTCGAAGGGTGTAGGAAAATAACTGCAGATGCTGGTACAAATCGAAGGTATCACAAAATGCTGGAGTAACTCAGCGGGTCATGCAGCATCTCTGGAGAGAAGGAATGGGCGACGTTTCGGGTCGAGACCCTTCTTCAGACTGATATCAGGGGAGTGGGCAGGTCTAATCTAGTTTAGTTTAGCTTAGCTTAGTTTAGTTTAGTTTATTGTCATGTGTGCCAAGGAATAGTGAAAGTTGTGTGTTAACCAGTCAGCGGAAAGACAATGCATGGTTACAATCAAGCCACCCGCAGTGCAGACATGATAAAGGGAATACATTTTAGTACGAGATAAAGTCCAGCAAAGTCAGATTAATAGACAATAGACAATAGACAATAGGTGCAGGAGTAGGCTATTCGGCCCTTCGAGCCAGCACCGCCATTCAATGTGATCATGGCTGATCATTCTCAATCAGTACCCCGTTCCTGCTTTCTCCCCATACCTCCCTGACTCCGCTATCCTTAAGAGCTCTATCTAGCTCTCTCTTGAATGTATTCAGAGAATTGGCCTCCACTGCCCTCTGAGGCAGAGAATTCCACAGATTCACAACTCTCTGACTAAAAAAGTTTTTCCTCATCTCTGTTTTAAATGGCCTACCCCTTATTCTTAAGATAATCCAAGGGTCTTCAATGAGGTAGATAGTAGCTCAGGACTGCTCTCGAGTTGTTGATAGGATGATTCAGTTGCCTAATAACAGCTGGGAAGAAACTGTCCCTGAATCCGGAGGTGTGCATTTTCACACTACTGTTTCTCCTGCCTGATGGGAGAGGTGAGGAGAGAGAGTGATCGGGATGAGACTGGTCCTTGATGATGCCGCTGGCCTTGCCAAGGCAGCGTGGTGTAGATGAAGTCAATGGAAGGGAGGTTGTTTTGTGTGATGGTTTAGGTTGTGTCCACCATTCTCTGCAATTTCTTGCAGTGTTGGATGCTGCTGTTCCCAAACCATGCTGTGAAGCACCCTGATAAAACGTTTTCTATGGGGCATCTGTAGAAGGCACAACACACACACACACACAGATTTGGAGTTTATAAATGGAAGTGTTGCCTCTGATCTTTAGATTTTTTAGATTTAGAGATACAGCGCGGAAACAGGCCCTTCGGCCCACCGGGTCCGCACCGCCCATCGATCCCCACACATTAACGCTATCCTATACACACTAGGGACAATTTTTTTTATTTTTACATTTACCAAGCCAATTAACCTACAAACCTGTACGTCTTTGCAGTGTGGGAGGAAACCGAAGATCTCGGAGAAAACCCACGCAGATCACGGGGAGAACGTACAAACTCCGTACAGTACAGCACCCGTAGTCAGGATCGAACCTGAGTCTCCGGCGCTGCATTCGCTGTAAGGCAGCAACTCTACCGCTGCGCCACCGTGCCGCCCTTAATGGAGCAGAAGATAGACACAAAATGCTGGAGTAACCCAGCGGGTCGGGCAGCACCTCTGGCGAGAAGAAATGGGCGACGTTTCGGGTCAAGACCCTTCTTCAGACCCGTTAGGGATAAGGGAAATGAGAGATATAGACGATGATGTGGAGAGATAAAGAACAATGAATGCAAAAAAGTAACGATGATAAAAGAAACAGGCCATTGTTAGCTGTTTGTTGGGTGAAAATGAGAAGCTGGTGCGACTTGGGTGGGGGAGGGGTAGAGAGAGAGGGAATGCCGGGGCTACCTGAAGTATACTACCTGAAGTGAGAGAAATCAATTCATATTCCACTGGGCTGTGAGCTGCCCAAGTGAAATATGAGATGCTGTTCCTCCAATTTGCGTAATGGAGCAGGATTTGCTGGTTGAAATTATTAGTCGGAACTGCAGATGCAGTTCTTGTCTCCAGAGATTCCTTCTCTCCAGGGATACTGCCTGCCCCGCTGAGTTTCCCTTGCATTTTGCGTCTATCTTTGGCTGAAATGATTGTTGGACGGTGGAGTGGGATGGGATTAGTGGAATGGGGCATTGTGATGGAGATGGGAAGATGATGGGGTGGGTGAGGGTTTGGTCACAAGATGGTCGTGCCGTGCTTCTGATTGGAACAGGTTTGCTTGGAGCGCAACTGAGGGGAAATATTCCTGTTCCCCCCCCCGATTGACAAGCGGTACCACACAGTTATAGTAAACCCCAACAATCCCCAATGCAATCCTAATGGTTCAGCTTCTAGCTCAGAATCTGCTCATTCCTGCCCTTTAAAATCATGTGTAAAATCATGAGAGGAATTGCATAAAATCATGAGAGGAATAGATCGTGTAGATGCCCAGAGTCTCTTGCCCAGAGTAGGGGAATCGAGGACCAGAGGACATAGGTTCAAGGTGAAGGGGAAAAGATTTAATAGGAATCTGAGAGGTGACTTTTTCACATAAAGGGTGGTGGGTGTATGGAACGAGCTGCCAGAGGAGGTAGTTGAGGCAGGGACTATCACAACATTTAAGAAACAGTTAGACAGGTACATGGATAGGACAGGTTTGGAGGGATATGGACCAAGCGCAGGCAGGTGGGACTGGTGTAGATGGGCCATGTTGTCCGGTTTGGGCAAGTTGGGCCGAAGGGCCTGTTTCCACACTGTATCACTCTATGACTCTATGCCTCTTGTCCTCCCGGTAACAGGAGCCCCAATTCCTCTGCTCTCTTTATCACACTGACACCCTGGGTGCCTTGCTCCCTTTAAACTCACCCATGCCCACATCCTGTGCTTCCTTCGAAACTCACCTGGTCTTGTTTGCTACACACTCTTTAAACTTACTAGATTTGCTGGAAAATGCATTGCACTGCCATGTAACAGTGAAATAAAACTGAATTAAAAGTGTGTCAGCATTTCAATGTCAATGATATCCAACAGTCCAGAAAATCTGCAATTCTGGCACCACTTCAGTCCAGGATTCTGTTTAAGTTTTAGTTTTAGTTTGGAGATACCGCATGAATACAGGCCCTTCGGCCCACCGAGTCCATGCTAACCATCGGTCACCCGTTCACACTAGTTCTATGTTATCCCACTTTCCCATCCATTCCCTGCACACTAGGGGGCAGTTTACAGAGGCCAATTTAACCCACAAACCTGCAACGTCTTTGGGATGCAGGAGGAAACAGGATCACCCGGGGATAAGAGACGCAGGCACAGGAGGAATGCACAAACTCCACACAGACAGCACCCGAGGTCAGGATCGAACCCGGGTCTCTGGCGCTGTGAGGCAGCAGCTCCACCATTGTGCCAGTTTTACCACAGATTATCTTGATTGCAAAAGTCTTTGTCTCCCTTTGGCTACTGGGGGCACCTGGCTGGGACTGGTCATCGGGACAGGTAACCACCACCCTCCCTCCAAACCCCTTCCCGAAGGCTCGGCGGGGGCGGGGGCGGGGCGGGGGCGGGGGCGGGACCGGGAGGGAGCGCGGTGGGATGTGGGGAGGGTGAACCGGGGCGATGCCTCCAGCTCCTTCAAGGTCGGCTGCACGAGGTGCCCCGGAACACAAAGATGGCCGGGCGAGAGGAGGAGAAGGACGACAGTTCACAGGAACTGCTCCAGTACATTGGCCGGTCTTTGGACATTGAATAATGGTGCCCTTTAATGTTGGCGCCCCCATGTGTAACATATGCTAAAGGAATTTCACTGGGCAGGAGCATATAGAAACATAGAAACATAGAACATAGGTGCAGGAGGAGGCCATTCGGCCCTTCGAGCCAGCACCGCCATTCATTGTGATCATGGCTGATCGTCCACAATCAATAACCCGTGCCTGTCTTCTCCCCATATCCCTTGATTCTACTAGCCCCTAGAGCTCTATCTAACTCTCTCTTAAATCCATCCAGTGATTTGGCCTCCACTGCCCTCTGTGGCAGAGAATTCCACAAATTCACAACTCTCCGGGTGAAATAGTTCCTTCTCACCTCAGTTTTAAATGGCCTCCCCTTTATTCTTAGACCGTGGCACCTGGTTCTGGACTTGCCCAACATTGGGAACATTTTTCCTGCATCTAGCTTGTCCAGTCCTTTTATAATTTTATATGTTTCTATAAGATGCCCTCTCATCCTTCTAAACTCCAGTGAATATGGGACAAATAAAGAACGATTGAATAAAGCACCATAAAGCTGGCAGTTTGTTCGTCTTTTTTCCGTTTTTTTGTTGTGTGTCGGTGTTGGGATGGTTTTTGTTTTTGTTTTTTGGCTGTGTATGTGTGGGGGGGGTGGGGTGGGGGGTGGTGGGGGAAACCTTTCCTTTTTAGGTCTCTTCCTCACGGCGCGGGGCGTGGCTCGGCCGCAGGCCTTCCATCGCCCGGTGCGGCTCGGCCGCTGGACTTTACACCGCTGGTGCGGCTCGGCCGCGGGGCCTTCCATCGCACGGCACGGCTCGGCCGCGGGACCTAACATCGCCCGGTGCGGCTCGGCCGCGGGACTTTACACCGCTGGTGCGGCTCGGCCGCGGGACCTAACATCGCCCAGTGCGGCTCGGCCGCGGGACTTAGCAGCGCACGGTACGGACGCGGGCCCTTCCATCGCCCGGCTCGGTCACGGGACGTTTCAGCACCCGGTACGGCTCGGTCGCGGGGCCTTCAATCGCCCGGCTCGGCCGCGGGACTTTTCAGCGCCCGGTGCGGCTCGGCCGCGGGGACTTCCATCCCCTTGCGGGGACTGTACGGGTCGGTCGGGGACGAGCTGTCTGTCCGTGGGCGTGGGGAAGAGAGTGGAAGTTTTGTTGCCTCCATCACAGTGAGGGGGTGTTTGGAGTCACTGTGATGGACGTTTGTGTTGGGGTCGTGTGTCTTGTGTTCTTTTTTTTTGTGTGACTGCTATGTAATTTTGTTCGGTACCTCGGTACCGAATGACAAATAAAGCTCTGTATTCCTGTATTCCTGTAAACAAGGCTGACCAGAATTAAACCTGGGATTGAGTTCAATCCTGAGGCACTGAACTTCATTGAAATCACTTAAACAACTGCCTCCTGGGGGAGGGTTTATTGTCCACAACATCTCCCACATTCCGTGAAACTGAAAGCCGATGGGAATGAAGGCAACTGGCTTTAAATTTTGGAATTTAAAATACTTCTTACTTGTTGCAAACCCTGTAATTTTTGGAGATTATAGCTTTCTGCGGCATGTTTATTATGTGCATGTGATTGCTGCTCATCTATAAACAGCTTGATCGACACAAAATGCTGGGGTAAGTCTGGAGAGAAGGAATGGGTGACGTTTCTGGTCGAGACCCTTCTTCAGACTGAAGAAGAAGACTGAACAAACTTGAGGTTGAAGAAGGCTCTCGACCCCGAACGTCACCCATTCCTTCTCTCCACAGATGCTGCCTGACCCGCTGACTTACTCCAGCATTTTGTGTCTTAAACCAGCATCTGCAGTTCCTTCCCACACCATGGTAATGCTTGGATTAATTCACTGAGGTGCATTTCCAAGTACATGCACGTGATTAGGTTGCCCGGCGGTTCCATGACCGTGATCAATTGACCCAGTGATTGATTACCCCAGGAAATAACCGGTTTAGTTTAGTTTAGTTTATTGTTGGCACGTGTACCGAGGTACAGTGAAAAGCTTTGTATTGTTGCTTGCCATCCAGTCAGCGGAAAGACAATACACGATTACAATAAAGCCGTCCACAGTGGACAGATATAGGATAGAGGGCATAGCGTTTAGTGCAAAACTAGACCAAGTGGAACCTCTCCTGCATTGGTGCAGCACCCTCTCCCCCCCAGTCCCCTCTGCCACCCCCTCCCCCTCTCCCTTCCCCCTCCCTCCCCCTCCCTCCCTTCCCCCTCCCTCCCCCTCCCTCCCTTCCCCCTCCCTCACTCCTCCCCCTACCTTGTCCCTCCCTCCTCCCCTCCCCCCCTCCCTCCCCTCCCCCTCCCCCCACTCCATCACCCTCAACCCCCCCTTATCCTCCCTCCTCCCCTACCCCGCCCCTCCCTCCTCCCCTCCCCTCCCACCTCCCTCCACTCCCCTCCCCTTCCCCTCCCCCTTCCCCTCCCCCCACTCCATCACCCTCAACCCCCCCTTATCCTCCCTCCTTCCCCCCTCCCTACCTCCCCCCTCCCTCCCTCCTCCCTCCCGAGGAGATAGACTTAAACTTTAAAATGTCAATAACTTTTAAAATTTAACACCAATTTCAATGAAACTTGTTCCATTAGCACCAAAGGGACGACGGTGAGTAAGGTGGGCCTAAAATTGTCGCGCTATCGCGTACCGTTTTGGCTGTAGTTCAGGAACAAACAAACAAACAAACGAGAGTTTTGGTATATAGATAAAGACCAGTAAAGTCCGATTAAAGATAGTTTGAAGACCTCCAATGAGGTAGACGGGAGGTCAGGACCTCACTCTAGCTGGTGAAAGGCCGGTTAATTTGCCTGATAACAGCTGGGGTGTAACTCAGCGGGACAGGCAGCATCTCTGGAGAGAAGGAATGGGTCGAGACTTGGACTTGGTGGGCTGAAGGGCTTGTTTTGATGTTATATTATTCAATCTATCTGTATGCCCAATGGAATAATTTCATGGGTGATGGTGTGGGCAGATTATAGCAAAGCTGAATGATTTGTTGTTTCGGTGATGGAGGAGGTAGGTAATCATATGACTCGGAAATTGAGTGATCAAACAATCACATGGCTGAGTGGTCTACTGGCCGGTGATTATCTGGCTGGTTGGTCATGTGAGCTGGTTTCTGCACGGCAGGGAGATTGTAATCAGCGAGCACAGGTTCAGGTGATGGAACGAGTGTGGGGACTGAGTGGATGACTCGGCAAAGGGCAGTTCAGGCAATACTTTGATGTGGGAAATGCCGACAAAGGAACCTTGAGCCATCAAAATCAGGACATAGTCTTTCTGCAAAAGAACATGAATTCTGCACATGTCCTGGAATAGTTGGATTTGCCTTTCCATCTCTGTGTATTCCTGTGACACACACACAAAATGCTGGAGTAGCTTAGCGGGACAGGCAGCGTCTCTGGAGAGAAGGAATGGGTGATGTTTCGGGTCGAGACCCTCCTTCAGACTCTGAAGAAGAAGGGTCTCAACTCGAGTTTCGAGTTGAGACCCTTCTTCTTCAGAGTCTGAAGGAGGGTCTCGACCCGAAACATCACTCATTCCTTCTCTCCAGAGATGCTGCCTGTCCCCCCGCTGAGTTACTCCAGTTTTATTGTGTCTACCTTTGGTTTAAACCAACATCTGCAGTTCCTACCTACATGCTCCTGCACTGCACAGCTCTGTTCTACAGTATGTTCTATAAATATTGGTGTCTTAGTGAATGGAACATTAGCTGACATCATCCGGCAAAGAGATAGTATTGAGGCAGCAGAATATTTAAGGTTTTCGTTTTTTTAGTTTTAGAGATACAGTGCGGAAACAGGCCCTTTGGCATAATGAGCCCGCACCAACCAGCAATCCCCACACACTAACACTACCCTACACGCACTCAGGACAATTTACATTTATACCAACCCAATTAACCTACAAACCTGGACGTCTTTGGAGTGTGCGACGAAACCAAAGATCTCGGAGAAAACCCACGCAGTCACAGGGAGAACGTACAAACCATACAAACAGCACCCGTAGTCAGGATCGAACCCGGCTCTCTGGTACTGTGCACTGTAAGGCAGCAACTCTACCGCTGCGCCACCGCGCCGCCCTTAAGGTGATGGTCACGAAGTTGCTATCAATACCCTCTGTGTTTCTTTTAACTTAGAATGTCAACATTAAACAAAGAACCACTTTTGTTTTTCAGTGTTACAGTATTTAGTTCCTCTTTTCTTCTTTCAATCCCCCAAAGTTTATCCATATCTGAAACAAAAACAGAATGCTGGAAGTATTTAAGAGGCATCAGTAGACAGGGAAGGTAGATGTTAGTCATAAAATCTCAGCCCTGTTTCTAATCCCACTGTTGCTTTCAAATCTTCCAGACGTTTCCGTTTTTGTTTTGGATGTCGAGCATCTGTAGATTTGTCCTCCAATTGTTAACATCTGCACTGTTCAATGTTTGACCAGAGTTTTTACTCCAACCCTCACGTTCAGTTTAGTTTAGTTTAGTTTAGCGATACAGCATGGAAGCAGGCCCTTCAGCCCACCGGGTCCGCGCCGAACCATCGATCGCACGAGTTCACACTAGTTCTATATTGTCCACTCCTTGCACACTCAGGGTGCAATGTTCACAGAGGCCAATTAACCTGTGAACCTGCACGCCTGACTTTGTGAAGTGTTATCATTCCAGATGTGGGAACTTGGATATCACAAGCATGATCAGACATATGGTTAGTAAAAAACATCAATAGAACTCTTATTCACAAAATGCTGGAGTAACTCAGCAGGTCAGGCAGCATCTCAGGAGAGAAGGAATGGGTGACGTTTCGGGTCGAGACCCTTCAATAGAACTTTTATGATTTTCCATGCCTGAATTTGAAGCCATGCTCAACAAAAAAAGCCCAACATGATGGAGCATGGGTGACAGCCACGCTCAGTAAAGCCATTATGTAATAGGTTTTGACAACAGATGGTAATGTTTGACTTTGGAACTATTTTCACCTCAGGTCATTTAGATCATCGGACAATACAGGCTGTTTCAGGAGTATTTTTAAACCATCAATTCCTGCCTTTTATATCATCCTTTTCATTTTCACCCCGAAGCGTGAAGTCTAACACCCAATTTGGGCTGGCATGGCGGTGCAGCAGTGGAGATTCTGCCTCACAGCTCCAGAGACCTGGGCTCTGGGCGCTGTCTGTGTGGAGTTTGCACATTCTCCCCGTGACCGCATTGGGTTTTCTCCGTGTGATCTGGCTTCCTCTTACATTCCAAAGACATGCATGTTTGCAAGTTAGCTGGCTTCCGTAAATTGTCCCAAGTGTGGACTTGGTGGGCTGAAGGGCCTGTTTCCACGCTGAATCTCTAAACAAAACTAATCACTGTCGGTAGCTTGGGAAGACTAGAGGAAAGAGAGTTATATCGACCAGAACTGCTTTTCCTCGCACTATCTCCCATCAGGTGAAAGTAAAACTGCTTTTACTTTCCCTCTGCCAGCTCGGATCATCTAACTCGGTGTCTGAAGAGGGGTCTCGACCCGAAACGTCACCTGTTCCCTTTCTCCACAGATGCGGTCTGACCCGCTGAGTTACTCCAGCTTTTTACGTAGAAACAAAGAAACATAGAAAATAGGTGCAGGAGTAGGCCATTCGACCCTTCAAACCAGCACCACCATTCAATATGATCATGGCTGATCATCCTAAATCAGTACCCCTTTCCTGCTTTCTCCCCCTATCCCTCGATTCCATTAGCCTTAAGAGCTATATCTAACTCTCTCTTGAAAACATCCAGTGAATTGGTCAATGACCCATTAATGAATTCCTTAAACAAACACAGGACATGTCCTGTGTTTGTTTAAGGAATTCATTAATGGGTCATTGACCTCCTTCGTAGAAAGGACAGCTCATATTTTCCATCTGCTTTCTCTCATACTTGTCTGATCCACAACACTGATTGAAAGATAAAGCATGGAAACAGGCCCTTCGGCCCACTGAGTTCAGGCCGACCATTGATTATCTGTTCACACTAGCTCTGTGTTATCGCACTTCCTCATCCACTCCAGGGCGGCACGGTAGCGCAGCGGTAGAGTTGCTGCTTTACAGCGAATGCAGCGCTGGAGACTCAGGTTCGATCCTGACTACGGGTGCTGCACTGTAAGGAGTTTGTACGTTCTCCCCGTGACCTGCGTGGGTTTTCTCCGAGATCTTCGGTTTCCTCCCACACTCCAAAGACGTACAGGTATGTAGGTTAATTGGCTGGGTAAATGTAAAAATTGTCCCTAGTGGGTGTAGGATAGTGTTAATGTACGGGGATCGCTGGGCGGGACGGACTTGGAGGGCCGAAAAGGCCTGTTTCCGGCTGTATATATATGATATGCACACTGGGGGTGATTTGCAGAGGGCCAATTAACCAACAAACCCACACGGTCATTGGGATGCGGGAGGAAACCCAAGCACCCGGAGGAAGCCCACGCGGTCACACGGAGAACGTGCAAACTCCACGCAGACATCATACGAGGTCAAGTAATGTTGGTACAAATCGAAGGTATTTATTCACAAAATGCTGGAGTAACTCAGCAGGTCAGGCAGCATCTCAGGAGAAAAGGAACGGGTGACGTTTTGGGTCGAGACCCTTCTTCAGACACGAGGTCAAGGTTGATCCTTGGTCTCTGGCGCTGTGAGGCGGCAGCTACGATACGATACGATATAATACGATGCGATACGATACGATGCGATAGAACTTTATTTATCCCAGGAAGGAAATTGACCTGCCAACAGTCATAAAAACACAAAATACTTGAAACGTGAATGACGAGTGGAAAGGTTTGGGGGATGTGCAAAGATTGAGTAGGTGGGGGGGGGGGGGGATTGGGGAGGGGGTGTCAATCTGAGTCTCAGTCTACCCCACATCAAAAGACCGAGACTGACTCCCCCTCCCCCCAGCTCTACCAGCTCTACCAGCTGTGCCAGCTGTGCCAGTTCTGCCAGCAGAGCCAGCTCTACCAGCTGTGCCAGCTCTACCAGCTGTGCCAGCTGTGCCAGCTGTGCCAGCTGTGCCAGCTGTGCCAGCTGTTGCAGGTGTGCTGCTTGTTGTATGTTGGGGCATTGGGCATGAAGCCGGGTTCGACGGTGACCAGACCGGCGCTCACTGTGGAGTGAACTCGCATATGTTTCATGTACAGTGACAAGCAAGTCCGGGACCACATGGGGGCGCTGTCCCTCGTCGCCAGGCCCTTCGTGAGGCAACGTTGGCGATCTCGGGCTTGTCCCGGCAGCTCAGCCCTGGTCTTGAAGGAGGAGACGTGGCAATCTCAGGCTTCTCCCTGCAGTCCACACTTGCCTGGAGTGGAGGTGTGGCAGTCTCTGGGTTAACCTGGCAGCTCAGTCTTTGCCTCTGTTTGTGGGCTTAGACCCTCTTTGTCCGTGGGCAGGAAGAGGCACTGGCATCTCAGACTTACCCCGGCTACTCAGTCTTAGCCTCAGTGGAGGCGCTGGCTGTCTACGGCTTCTTCCGGGCAGCCCAGTGTTGACCACACGGGGTGCTGGTGGTGTCTGGTTTGCCCCAGTGGCTCAGTCTTCCTCGAATCTGTGATAGGTGAACACAACTAGCAGGGAGGCTTCCTACTTTCTCCCCCTTCCATTTCCCCTTCCACCATCTATCGCGTGGAGTCAACAGTATACGTGGAGTAATGATAAATATGACCACAAATATAACATTTGTGCAACACAGCAGAATGGTTGTAAAGCAATCCACCGTGAGGCATAGCAAAAATACTAAAACGTACAATAATGGAATAACCAAATGAGGCAGCATCCAGGGTGAGATTAGGTGGCAGCATCTCCAGGATGGGGGTGTGAATAATGTGCCTTTAAGTACTTCCACCTCTGACTCATGCTCCGGAATTTTCCGTCCTGGGCCTCCTCCATTGGGAGAGTGAGGCCCAGCGCATCATTACATAAGATACATCATTATATTACCACAGTATGGAACATAACATACATATTTAAAATGCATGAATATAAAAACAAGTATACAATGCATGGGTCGATATGCCCCTGTACATATATATATATATATATATATATATTCACGCAATACATTTATAGCCTTTTATTGATTGCTACTCGTTCTTGCAGTTGTAAACTGTACAGCAAGGTAGCACGTTTATTTGCTCGATATTAATTTTCTTAGTGTCAATTTATGTATGTGTGTATGTGCACATGTTGGTCATTCACTGTCTCTCAGGTTGTGGCATGCTGTTACATATTGTGCGCCAAGATGTGCCGTATTTCCTTCGCCAAAGATTATTCTTAGTTTTGATATATCATCTAGTTCTTTAAAATCTGGGGTTGCCAGACTGAGTTTTTCAAAATATATTTTTCTTATTTTATCGAATTTTTTACATTTTAAGAGGAAGTGCATCTCTGTTTCAACCTCATCTGTCAAACAGTGACCACATATTCTATTTTCTCTTGGTTGCCAAGATCTCTTCTGTCTTCCTTTTTCAACTGCCAAATGGTGGTCACTTAACCTGTCCTTGGTGAGGGTCTGTCTCTGCTTTATGTCTCTAACAGTTGAGAGATAGTCTGCCAATTTATAATCTCTTTTTAGGGCACGGTAGCACTCTAGTCTGCTTTGACTTTTAGTTACTTTATCCCAATGTTCCAAATAGATTTCTTTGCATTGTTTAATAATTTGGTTCACCCTAACTGGTGATTGGAAAGCAGTGTTGATCTGAGACTGGTCAAGGTTTAACTGAGTAGGAGTAGTTAGTCTCAATACCAACTGACACAGGGAGCTCTTTTCTGAGTTCCCCTCTTGGGTTTGGAGGGCTTTGAACTGGAGGGTGTCTGGTGAACTAGATTTAAGGTGATTCCAAAAATTTAGTGCTTGTTTCTGGATATTTATTATCAGTGGGTATCTACCTAATTCCGCCCGACATGCGTTTGTTGGTGTTTTCCTTTGGATGCGGAGGATGTTCCGACAAAACTCCGCATGTAGGGCCTCTGTTGTGTGTATTTCCCATTTAGTATAGTTATGGTGACTGAGCGGACCCAATACTTCACTACCATAAAGCGCAATGGGCTGAATTACACTGGCAAATATTTTAAGCCAGATTTTAATTGGAATTTGGATGTTTTTATTGCATACAGGGTTCTTCAAGCTTTCTCTTTTAGTGCATTTACTGCCATGATAAAGCTCCCTGATGCTGTAACAGTTAGACCAAGGTAAGTGTAGCTCACTTACACTTTGGTGTTTCTGAGGTGTTTCAGACTAGGGCTTCCGAGATGTCCTCGTTCTTCAGAAAACGGGGCTTCCCCTCCTCCATTATAGATGAGGCTCTCACTAGGGTCTCTTCTACATCCCGCAGCACCGCTCTTGCTCCCCCTCCCTCCACTCGTAACAAGGACAGGATCCCCCTCGTTCTCACCTTCCACCCCACCAGCCAGCGGATCCAACATATCATCCACCAACATTTCCGTCACCTACAACAGGACCCCACCACTGGCCATATCTTCCCATCCCCTCCCCTCTCTGCGTTCCGCAGAGACCGTTCCCTCCGCAACTCCCTGGTCCACTCGTCCCTTCCTACCCAAACCACCCTAACCCCGGGCACTTTCCCTTGCAACCGCACGAGATGCAACACCTGTCCCTTTACCTCCCCCCTCAACTCCATCAAAGGACCCAAACATTCTTTCCAGGTGAGACAGAGGTTCACCTGCACCTCCTCCAACCTCATCTATTGCATCCGCTGCTCTAGATGTCAACTTATTTATATCGGCGAAACCAAGCGCAGGCTCGGCGATCGCTTCGCTGAACACCTGCGCTCGGTCCGCATTAACGCAACTGATCTCCCGGTGGCCCAGCACTTTAACTCCCCCTCCCATTCCCAGTCTGACCTCTCTGTCATGGGCCTCCTCCAGTGCCATAGTGAGGCCCGCCGGAAATTGGAGGAGCAGCACCTCATATTTCGCCTGGGCAGTTTGCGGCCCGGTGGTATGAACGTCGACTTCTCCAACTTCAGATAGCTCCTCTGTCCCTCCCTTCCCCTCCTCCTTCCCAGATCTCCCTCTATCTTCCTGTCTCCACCTATATCCTTCCTTTGTCCCACCCCCGACATCAGTCTGAAGAAGGGTCTCGACCCGAAACGTCACCCATTCCTTCTCTCCCGAGATGCTGCCTGACCTGCTGAGTTACCCCAGCATTTTGTGAATAAATCGATTTGTACCAGCATCTGCAGTTATTTTCTTATACTAAGTGTAGCTCACAGTGTGTTCGATAATGATACCATTGAGAGTGAATTGGTATTTGTCTTCCTGACATCTGGGTCTTTTTTGAAAAATCATGATGTTGGTTTTCTTTAGATTTACTGTCAGGGCCCAATTTTGGCAGTAATGACTTATCTGTGTATCTTCCACTCCCCTGACATCAGTCTGAAAAAGGGTCTCGACCCGAAACGTCACCCATTTCTTTTCTCCAGAGATGCTGCCTGTCCCGCTGAGTTACTCCAGCATTTTGTGTCAAAATCTGGAATTTAACCCCTGTTAAACCTTTCCCTGTCTGTGTCAAAACCAGCTTGCATTTATTCCGTGTCAGTGATCCTGGTGAATGTCCCCAAGTTGTTCATGTCTGTTAACATTCTTATTCAGCCTCCATTAGAGGTCCATTTGGATCTGGTTCTTCACCTGAAATACTAACCTGCCATTTCAGACCGAAAACACTATAAACACTCAGCAGGTCAGACAACATCTGTGGGAAGAGAAAAACAGATAATGTTTCCTGTCTACGATCCTCCAGCACAACTAGGAACTTGAAAAACGAGTTGGTTAAGTGTCCGAGGAAGTGGAGGAGGAGGATGGATGGAAGAAAGGAAATTTCTCGACTGGTTAGGACAGGTTGACTGTTGGGAGGCAGTTAAAGTCAGATGAAGCTTCTTTATGTCTATAATATGCTGTTAATGGCAGGACTGAATGGGGCCTCCTTCCTCAGATGATTGAGGAGATTTGCTATGTTGGCCAATTCTGTCTTCACAAGTTCGTAAGTGATAGGAGAAGAATTAGGCCGTTCGGCCCGTCGAGCCTACTCCGCCATTCAATCATGGCTGATCTATCTCTCACTCCGACCCCATACTCATGCCTTTTCCCCACAACCCCTGACACCTGTACAAATCAAGAACCTACCTATCTCTGCCTTAAAATCTGTGATCCACCACTCAAACTCCAGGTCCCTTAGGTCAATAGACAATAGACAATAGGTGCAGGAGTAGGCCATTCGTTCCTTCGAGCCAGCACCGCCATTCAATGTGATCATGGCTGAGCATTCTCAAGCAGTACCCCGTTCCTGCCTTCTCCCCATACCCCCTGACTCTGCTCTCCTTAAGAGCTCTATCTAGCTCTCTCTTGAAAGCATTCAGAGAATTGGCCTCCACTGCCTTCTGAGGCAGAGAATTCCACAAAATTACAACTCTCTGACTGAAAAAGTTTTTCCTCATCTCCGTTCTAAATGGCCTACCCCTTATTCTTAAACTGTGACCCCTGGTTCTGGACCCCCCCCCAACATTGGGAACATGTTTCCTGCCTCTAACGTGTCCAACCCCTTAATAATCATATGTTTCAATAAGTTCCTCTCTCATCCTTCTAAATTCCAGTGTATACAAGCCTAGTCGCTGCAGGTCGGCCGACTTGGGGCTACTGACTGTCCCGCGGTCTAGGATTAAGCTCAGGGGTGACCGCGCTTTTGCGGTTGCAGTTCCTAGACTGTGGAACTGCATCCCACTCCCCATCAGAACTGCCCCCTCCATCGACTCCTTTAAGTCCAGGCTCAAAACCTACGTTTGAGGCCCTCTGAGGGGGTGCTGTAAACTGTTTATGTCTGTGTGCTTAGGTTTGTGTGCTATTGTATGTTCTGTTTTAGTACCTGCACTGATGTACAGCACTTTGGTCGAATTGGGTTGTGTTTAAATGTGCTATACAAATAAAATTGACTTGACTTGACTAAAAATATCCATTGACTTGGCCTCCACACCCCTCTGTGGCTTGAACCTGTCTTGAACGTCTATCGGTGTGCTGTGGAGAGGATATTGACTGGTTACGTCGCGGCCTGGTTCAGCAACTCAAACGCCCAGGAACGCAGGAGGCCTCAGACAGTGGTTGACGCTACCAGGGCCACCACATGTACTGACCTCCCCACTGGCTAACACCAAACCCATTCTCCTGCCTTCTCCCCATAACTCTTGACATCCTTACAAATCACAAAGCTGTTAATCTCCACCTTAAAAATACCCAATGACTTATAATGTACATTTTAGCATCACTTTCAAGGGATTTTACGCACCCATCGGAACAAGTCTTGATGTCAATAAGCTGGTGTCTGCAGGGGTGGGCCATTGTTCCAGATACGTCAAACAGAAGATGAATTGTTTAATCCCGCATGGTGCTGCCCACTCATTGCCAACTTTATTTGGGATGTTAACTGTATCCCTTACCCACAACATTGTCAGCACTAAGACTCTATTTCAGCCTTTCAGTTTAGTTTAGTTTAGTTTCGAGATACAGTGTGGAAACAGGCCCTTCAACCCACCGAGTCCGCCTCGACCAACGATCCCCGTACACGAGTTCCATCCTACGCAACAGGGACAATTTACACAAGCCAATTAACCTACAAACCTGTACGTCTTTGGAGCGTAAAAAGAAACCAGAGCACCCGGAGAAAACTCACGCTGGTCACGGGGAGAACGTGCAAACTGCATACAGACAGCACCCGTAGTCAGGATCGAACCTGGGTCTCTGGTGCGGTCAGGCAGCATCTCTACCGCTGTGCCACTGCGCTGCCCCGCTCTTTCTCGTTGTTCTGTCGCTGAGCAAACCTTGATGTGCTGGAAAATAACTGCAGATGCTGGTACAAATCGAAGGTGTCACAAAATGCTGGAGTAACTCAGCGGGTCAGGCAGCATCTCTGGAGGGAAGGAATGGGTGACCCTTCAGAAGAAGGGTCGAGAGACCCTTCTTCAGACCCTTCTTCTGAAGCGTCACCCATTCCTTCCCTCCAGAGATGCTGCCTGACCCATTCCTGGATGGGTGAGATGCTGCCTCAACCATTCCTTCTCTCCAGAGATGCTGCCTGTCCCGTTGAGTTACTCCAGCATTTTGTGATGTAAACCTTGATGTGCTTATCGTTGATGCTTCCTGACCTCCCTGACTCCTCTCCCACTCTATGTCTGGCTTTGTCACCATCTCCACTCGCTTCCTGGGTCCACTTGGAGTCGCTCCTCATCCCTCTCCCTCCCCCTCCATTCCTTCCTCTGGCTTCACAATTCACAACTCATCAATCCCCTTGTATCACACCTTCTGTTTTTCATCCAATCATCTACCTATCATCAGCCACCTCTGCCAGTGTTCACCATGCTTTTCCCTGCAACCCTTCCAGCTTTCCTTCCCCGCACCCCACCCGTACAATCAGTCTGAAGAAGGGTCCCGACCCGAAACGTCTCCTATCCACGTTCTCCCGGGATGCTGCCTGACCCGCTGAGTTACTCCAACACTTTGTACGTCACAGCCAACCTGTTTAGCTCCACTAACACTGAAATGGAGAATGCACCAAAGTTCACCTTTTAAACCTCATATTTTATTTATTTTTGAGCCCCAAACTTCAAGACTTGGTACATTTTCTCTTTCATGTAGCAGGAATGCCTCCGTTTCATGCATTTAGCTTCCTTTTTATTTACAGCTAACTATATGTGGCTGTACAAATGTGCACTAATGTGACCACAGCATCCCCTTGTGATCTGCTTTAGTCACTGTTGTCTTTTTGCCTTTAATGCATCTTCAATCTCTTCCCCCTTTCAGGCTGCCAGCTACTTAGTCTGTCAATAAATCATAATATAATCAAATGCTCAGAACTGCTCAGTTGTAATTCCATATTTCATATCCCCATAAAGATACCAAAAGAAAACAATGCTATATGATTGGGTGGTGAATCTGTGGGATTCTTTGCCACACAGGGCTGTGGAGGCCGTCAGCAGATATTTTTAAGGCAGAGACAGATAAATTCTTGATCAGTACGGGTGTCAGAGGTTATGGGGAGAAGGCAAAAGAATGGGGTTAGGAAGGAGAGATAGATCAGCCAAGATTGAAGGGCGGAGTAGACTTGATGGGCCGAATGGCCTAATTCTACTCTCATCCCTTACGACCTGATGACCTTGTCAACGGGTTTCAGAATCCTCCTGCCAGTGAAACAATTTGTTCCTGTCATGTTGTCAAACCCCATTGTTAAGTGCTTCTGTAAATCTCTCTCCAGACTCCCTTGCCCTCAGGAGCTTCTGCAGACTCTCCACATAGTTGATATGTCCCATGTGCTGCCTTCAGCCAGCCGAGCGAGCTGTCCGTGGGGGAATGTTGCCGACTGGCCCGTTCCAGACTGCAGGAGTACGTGCTGAGGGACGCACTGAAGCTCCGTGCAGCCAACGCCAAGGCTCTGTGGGGGAGGACCACAGTCTAGGGTCCTTCGCCAGCCTCCTGCCACTGTAGCACGCTGGAAGAGTCTGTGTTCCACGTGTACATGCAGTGTGTGAGTCTGTGTTCCACATGTACATGGACTGTGTGAGTCTGCGTTCCGCGTGTACATGGAGTGTGTGAGGTTGCAGCCCCTGTTCCAATACCGAAATGGGCTGCTCCTTGCCTTCTGGCTGCACTTCTCACCCACCACCCTCATCTCTGGACACCCTGAGCGTAGGGGAGAGGGTGGGGCTGAAGATGTCGTGGTTGGGTTGGTCCTGGGCCTGGCCAAGCTGGCCATCCGCGAGTCATGTTGCCAGATGGAAGAAGGCTCTGCCCGAGCCGGCTGCCTGCCTCTTTTCCGGGGTTACGTCCGCGCCCGGTAGGGTTGCCAACTTTTTCACTCCTAAATAAGGGACAAAAGGTGATGTCACCATCCCGCGCCCCACGTTTCCTCACCCAGCCAGCAGCCACGTACTCCCGCTCTACCAATGGTGGCCGCCCGGGCCGAGAGGCGGGTTGCTATGCAACCTCCGTCAGGCGGCGCCCGGGCCTCCGGATCTACACTGTCCGGGCCTACAGCGATCCCCCGGGCCTACAGTGTCCGGGCCTACAGCACCCTCCGGGCCTAATATGGGAAAAGGGCGGTCCCGTACGGGACAAACCAAATTAGCCCAATATATGGGATGTCCCGGCTAATACGGGACAGTTGGCAACTCTAGCACCCGGGTGGTTTTATAGAGGGACTACGCGCTGTCCACGGGCGCCTTGGGGTATTTCCGGGACCGCTGGGCACCACGAGGGGTGGAATGTATCCTCAATAAGGATGGGATAATAGTGACTTAATATTGAAGAATATGTGCTTTATTTTGTATTTTGGTGGTGGGGTTGTTTTTTTTGTACTGTATTTTTAAAAATAGTTGATTAAAATTATTTTTGGATTAAATAGGGGCGGCACGGTGGCGCAGCGGTAGAGTTGCCGCCTTACAGCGAATGCAGCGCCGGAGACTCAGGTTCGATCCTGACTACGGGCGCCCTCTGTACGGAGTTTGTACGTTCTCCCCGTGACCTGCGTGGGTTTTCTCCGAGATCTTCGGTTTCCTCCCACACTCCAAAGACGTACAGGTTTGTAGGTTAATTGGCTGGGCAAATGTAAAAATTGTCCCTAGTGGGTGTGCGGGGATCGCTGGGCGGCACGGACCCGGTGGGCCGAAGGGCCTGTTTCTGTGCTGTATCTAGGGTCCTTCCATTGGTCATTGGGGGGCAGGGTGTGGTGGAGACGCCCCTCAAAATAAGGGAAGGGATTTCAGGCCAGTGGGCCACATGAGTGGTAAGGGTGTGGGGTAAAAATTGTGTTCGGGTAAAATGCATTGAATGTATGTCTAGCCTCCGTGAATGTCAGATGGAGTTTATTGCATGGTACATGTATTGTATATATTTATTACTCGACTAAAGTCTATTTTGATTTTTTTTTAAATTTGCTGCCTTTGGGAAATCGCTGCCTGTACAGATGGTGCCAAACGGTGCTATCAGGGTGAGGCACTGTAAGGGAGCTCATTTTAGTTTAGAGATACAGCGCGGAAACAGGCCCTTCGGCCCACTGGGTCCGTGTTGATTGAACGTTCTGTCGGTCTGCCTTGGAGTGCTCAGAGATAGAGGGGGGAGACTTATGTGAACTTCCACCCCACCACCCCTGTTAATAATCAATCTACGAAGAATGTGCAGCCCTTCAAAAGCAGTCAAATTTCAACTCCTGTGTCTCCAGGTAAATCTCCCTTCAATCTTCCCGAGACCGTGAGAGACAGCACGGTGGCGCAGCGGTAGAGTTGCTGCATTACAGCGCCAGGGACCTGGGTTCGATCCCGACTACGGGCGCTGTCTGTACGGAGTTTGTACGTTCTCCCCGTGACCTGCGTGGGTTTTCTCCGAGATCTTCCGTTTCCCCCCACACTCCAAAGATGTGCAGGTTTGTAGGTTAATTGGCTTGGTATAATTGTAAAAAATGTCCCAAGTGTGTGTAGGGTAGCGCTAATGCACGGGGATCGCTGGTCGGCGCAGACCCGGTGGGCCAAAGGGCCTGTTTCTGCGCTGTATCTCTAAACTAAACTAAAAACAAATCTTCACATTGTTCTGAAAAACCTGGTGCCCAGAAATGAGCAAAATATTTCAGCTAAAACTGAACCTAAAGCTGTAATGCATCTTTTATTTTCGTACTCCTTCCAACTGGGATATTGAGCTTTAGCAATTTAGTTTAGAGATGCAGCATGTAAACTGGCTCTTGAGGCCATCGAGTCAACACCGATCATCAATCACCCATTTGCACCAGTTCTGTGTCATCCCACTTTCTCATCCACGCCCTACTCATTTAGAGGCAACGTACAGAGGCCAATTAACTTACAGACCCACAAGTCTTTGGGATGTGGAAGGAATAGGGAGAATAGGGAGAACGTGCAAACTCCACACAGATAGCCGCTGAGGTCAGGATCGACCTGGGTCTCTGGCATCGTGAGGCAGTAGCACTACCAGCTGCACCACCGTGCCACCTGATCTGCAACCATATCCCCTTATTCCCCACGTTCAGAGAATGCGTTGAAGAGCAGCAGGTCCTGCACACCATGCACAACTGCACCCGCGTTCTTCTCTCTGGAGTGCATTGCCACATTTCTCCGCATTAAACTTCATCGACCTCAAGCAAGACGATGCAGGTTTACTTTAGTTTAGTTTAGTTTAGAGATGCAGCACGGAAGCAGGCCCTTCGGTCCACCAAGTCCGTGCTGATCAGTGATCCCCATACACTAGCACTATCCTACACACACAAGGGACAATTTACAATGTTACCAAGTCAAGTATGGACGGCACGGTGGCGCAGCGGTAGAGTTGCTGCCTTACAGCGAATGCAGCGCTGGAGATTCAGGTTCGATCCTGACTACGGGCGCCGTCTGTACGGAGTTTGTATATTCTCCCCGTGACCTGCGTGGGTTTTCTCCGAGATATTCGGTTTCCTCCCACACCCCAAAGACGTGCAGGTTTGTAGGTTAATTGGCTGGGCAAATGTAAAAATTGTCCCTAGGGTGTAGATAGTGTTAATGTGCGGGGATCGCTGGGCGGCGCGGACCCGGTGGGCCAAAGGGCCTGTTTCCGCGCTGTATCTCTAAAAAAATGTTTACAAATAAATAAAAATTAACCTGCAAACATGCACGTTTTTGGAGTCTGGGAGGAAACCGAAGCTCCCGGAGAAAACCCACATGGTCACAGGGAGAACGTACAAACTGCGTACAGACAGCCCCGCAGGCAGGATCGAACCTGTTTCTCTGGCACTGTAAGGCAACAACTCTACTACTGCGTGACCGTGCCACCCTTGTCGGTTCTGAAAATCTGACATAAATGCACACGATGTAAATGTTCTGCAGGCCAGGCTGCATCTTGGAGATAGAAACTGAGTGAAAGAGTCTAAGACCTGTCAACACTTCCATGTTTCCCCATTCTGCCACGTTGACAATGCAATGCAATGCAAATACTGAAAATGTTATTATCCAAACTGCAATAGATTAATGATAAACTAGCAACATCATCCGTGGCAAAAATAAGAATGAAATGCATCTATATAAAAACCTCTGACACTTTATATAAACCTTTCAAAGAATTTTATCTTACTGACTTTTGATCTAAACATCTATAAAATTATTCATTTACACCATTAAACTAAATAAGCGGCACGGTGGCGCAGCGGTAGAGTTGCTGCTTTACAGCGAATGCAGCGCCTGAGACTCAGGTTCGATCCTGACTACGGGTGCTGCACTGTAAGGAGTTTGTACGTTCTCCCCGTGACCTGCGTGGGTTTTCTCCGAGATCTTCGGTTTCCTCCCACACTCCAAAGACGTACAGGTATGTAGGTTAATTGGCTGGGTAAATGTAAAAAAATGTCCCTAGTGGGTGTAGGATAGTGTTAATGTACGGGGATCACTGGGCGGCACGGACATGGAGGGCCGAAAAAGGCCTGTTTCCGGCTGTATATATATGATATGATATGATATGATATAAGTATTACTTTAATTAAAGTTTAGAACCTTTTAGAGCCAAAGAAATTATATAGCACGTAAATATGCCCTTTGTTTCAATTGTTCTTTGCCTACAGAAATGCCCATCTATACACATCTACTTGTTCATGTTGGTCCTACGCTCCTCAAGACCTTTCTGATCCCTGTACCCATCCAAATCTATATACTAAAACTCTCGTTTGTTTGTTTGTTTGTTCCTGGATTACAGCCAAAACGGTGCACGATAGCGCGACAATTTTAGGCCCAACTTACTCACCGTCAACCCTTTAGTGCTAATGGAAGAAGTCACATTTTAAAGTTAAAATCTATCTACTCGGGGCGGAGGGGGGAAGGACGGAGGGGGGAGGGAGGGAGGGGTGGGGGGGAGGGAGGGGGGTGGATGGAGGGGGTAGGGAGGGGGGAGGGATGGGGAGGAGGGGGGAGGAGGGAGGATAAGGGGGGTTTGAGGGGGATGGAGTGGGGGGAGGGGAAGGGGAAGGGGAGAGGAGGGAGAGGGGGAGGAGGGAGGGAGGGGGGGAGGGGGGAGGAGGGAGAGGGAGATGGGAGGTGCGAGGAGAGGGTGCTGCACCAATACAGGAGAGGTTTGGGCCCAAGGGGTCCACTTGGTCTGGTTTCCCTTAAATGTTGTTATTATACCACTTCCCACTTCCACTGGCAGCTCATTCATATACCCACCACCCTCTGGAGTGAAAAGGCTCGCTCTCAGGTTCCTATTAAATCTTGCCCAGCTCATCTCATGCCCTCTACTTCTTTATTACCCAAACCTGGGAAAAAGATTGTGTGCATTCACCCAATGTCTGCCCTCATGATTTTCTACACCTGTATATGATCACCTCCTCAGTCTTCTCTGCTCCAAGGAATAATGCTGGCCCAACCTCTTGATATAATTCAGTCCCTCAAAATAATGGAAACCCTCCAAAGTCCTTTCTGCACTCTTTCTAGCGTAATGGTATCTCTCCTATGAATGGGTGTCCAAAACTTGGGTTGCACAGTGGCGCTGGGGTAGAGTTGCTGCCTTACAGTGCCAGAAACCTGGGTTTGATCCTGACTGCCAGTGCTGTCTGTACGGAGTTTGTAAGTACTCCCTGTGACCGTGTGGGTTTTCCCCGGGTGCTCCGGTTTCCTCCCACATCCCAAAGACGTGCAGCAGGTGAGTTGGCTTCTGTAGATTGTAAATTGTCCCTAGTGTGTAGGATACCACTAGTGTACAGGTGATCGCTGTTCAGCATGGACTCGGTGGGCCGAAGGGCCTGTCTCCATGCTGTATCTCAAAAAGAAGCGAAATATTCCAAGCGTGCCTGAACCAACGTCTTGTACAACTGTAACATAACGTCCCTACTTCTAGATTCAGTGCCCTCACTGATGACAGCCAGTGTGCCAAAAACCTCCTCCATCTGAGGCACCACTTTCAGGGATCTGTATTAATTTTCTAAAACTCAGCACACAGTCTTCGATACTATAGTGTTTCGAGTGCTCATCTAACTGCTTCTTAAATGGTTTGAGGCAACTTAAGTACAACATTGCATCAGTCAATGTGTTTCAGGTTTCAACCGTGTTCTAGGTTAAACATTCTACCTCAAGTTCTTTCTAAATTTCCTCGCAATATCACCTGTGGCAAAAAAAAAGAATGAAATAGATCTATATAAAAACCTCTGAGACTTTACCTAAACCTTTCAATTAATTTTATGTTACTGACTTTTGGTCTAAATCAATTTTTGGATTCCCAAAAGGTTAATTTGCAAATTGAATCAGGAGTGAGGAAGGCAAATACAATGTTAGCATTTATTTTGAGATGACTGGAATGTAAGGGATGTAATGCTGATACTTTATAGGCCACTGGTCAGACTGTATTTGGAGTATAGTGAGCAGTTTTGGGCCCCATATCTGAGGATCGATGTGCTGGTGTTGGAGAGGGTCCCGTGGAGGTTTATGAGAATAATCCCAGGGATGATTGGGTTAACGTATGATGAATGTTTGAAGGCACTGGGCCTGTATTCGCTGGGGTTTGGAAGGATGAAGAGGGAGATCATTGATACCTACTGAACAGTGAAAGGTCTGGATAGAGTGGATGTGGCACAGTGGCGCAGCGGTAGAGTTGCTGCCTTACAGCGAATGCAGCGCCTGAGACTCAGGTTCGATCCTGACTAGGGGCGCCGTCTGTATGGAGTTTGTACGTTCTCCCCGTGACCTGCGTGGGTTTTCACCGAGATCTTTGGTTTCCTCCCACACTCCAAAGACGTACAGGTATGTAGGTTAATTGACTGGGTAAAATGTAAAAATTGTCCCTAGTGTGTGTAGGATAGTGTTAATGTGTGGGGATCGCTGGGCGGCGCGGACCCGGTGGGCCGAAGGGTCTGTTTCCGCGCTGTATCTCTAAATCTAAAAAATCTAAAAATCTAAATCTAAATCTAAATGTGGAGAGGAAGTTGCCACTAGTGGGACAATCTAGGACCAGAGGCCACAGCCTCAGAAGGAAATGAGGAAGAATTTCTTTAGTCAGAGTTTGATGAATCTGTGGAATTTATTGTCACAGATGCTTGGAGGCCAAGTCATTTGGTATCTTTAAAACAGAGATTGACTTATTCTTTGTGATTTGGAAGGGTGTCAGGGGTTATGGGGAGAAGGCAGGAGAATGGGGTTGAGAGGGAAGTACAGATCAGCCACGATTGAATGGTGGAGGAGACTCGATGGGCCAAATGGCCTAATTGTGCACCTATGACTTAGCTAGTTAATAGCAAAGATACTAGAGGAACAAAATGGACCACTCCGTTGAAATCACCTATACTGAAGTGTAGCACGCAAAGGAGCGTAAGTCCGCCATTTTAGTAAGCAAAACCCGCCATTTGCTGTGTCTCTCGCAGTGTAATCAGTGTTTTGGGGGAACAGTATGTGTGATGATATCATTAAAATGCAGAATTCACAGATTTTTGTTATTTTTCTTTTTAAATGTTTCGGCAAGTTTCTGCCTACTAAAATGGCACCATGACATACTACGCTTTTTAGCGTCGAGTGGTCTATCTTGCTCCTCTAGAACCTTTGGTTAATGGTTCCATTGGTGAGCTGTGATGCACACGTCAGTGCTCTCTGGACTTACACATCTGTTCACTGCAACATAGAAGTCCAACCCACTGGCAGATCCATCCAAGGAGCCAGACATACTGTTGCCTACTAACAGGTCAGGTGCACTTCGTATCTGGCCCCTCAGCATAATGCCACCCATTGCTGACATATCTCGAAGGGCAATGCAAGACTCTGCAGATGTTGGAATCTTCAGTAAAACTCAAGGCACTGGAGGAACACAGCGGGTTCGGCAGCACCTGCGGAGGGAAATGGACAGCTAACACTTCAGGCTGGAACCCACTTTCAGACCATGAACAGAACGGCATCATTCGTATGAATGAAACACTAGATCTTCACTGTAAAAGGCACTGAAGATGAGTAATTAATTTTAATTTTTTTTTTTAAATTAACATTTATATTTTTTAATTAATTTATGACTGTTAAATTTAGTTTAGTAGTTCAGGAGTATGGCTGCGCGTACCACCAGACTTAAGAACAGTTTCTACCATCAGGCCATCAGGATTCTGAACTCATAAACACATTTCAAATCATATATGTTGATTATTTTTAATATTGTCTTTTAACCTATTTTTAATATTTGTCTTTTTACCTTACTAATGTCATTTAAAAATCTTATTTATCCTTGGAATATTACTGCTGAGGTGACCCGTTGTCTTGTCAAGTACATTTCATTGTATCGTTGACCCTGTGCCAACCTACATGTGACAAATAACATTTATTATTATTATTATATTATAGTTTAGAGATACAGCGTGGAGTCAGGTCCCTCAGCCCACCAAGTCCTCGCCAACAAGGGTCTCGACCCAAAACGTCGCTCATTCCTTCCCTCCTGAGATGCTGCCTGACCTGCTGAGTTGCTCCAGCATTTTGTGAATAAATACGATCACTAGCACTATCACTACCACCCGTACACCAGCACTATCCTGCCCACTAGGGACAATTCACAATTTTTACTGAAGCCAATTAACCTACAAATCTGTACGTCTTTGGAGTGTGTGAGGAAACTGGAGCACCTGGGAAAAACCCACGTGGTCACGGGGAGAATGTACAACCTCCATACAGACAGCACCCATAGTCAGGATCGAACCGAGTTCTTTGCTGCTGTAAGTCAGCAACTCTACCGCTGCAACACCATGCTACCCATTTCCCTTTATGTGAAATTATTTTAACAGTATTTAAATTATTTATGTCTTTCGAATCACGGAAAGATAGACAATATTAGTCAGAGGCCATTTATCTCATCGAGTTTGCTCCAGCATTCCACCCAACAATGACCGATCATCTATCTCGATATCGTATGTCTTTAATACCTTTAAAATTGTACCTGGCTCCTTTGAAATATTCAGTAAATTGGCCTCAACAGTCATCTGTGGTAGTAAATTGAACAGAAGGTGGACACAAAATGCTGGAGTAACTCAACCGGATAAGCAACATCTCGAGAGAGAGAAGGAATTGGTGACGTTTCGGGTCGAGACCCTGAAATTGAACAGGTTCCCCAACTATTGGGTGGAGATATTTCTCCTCAGTTTAGTCCTAGTTATCTTGTCCTGTAACCCAAGACTGTGAACCCCTCATTCTAGACACCCCATTCTCAGTTAAAGATAACACGAACCCTATGTCCAGGCTGGCTGGCATTGTCAAAATGTTTTAGGCTTCAATTAGATCCTTTATCATTTGCCTCACCCCTCGTTGTTTCATTCTGTGATGACACTACTAACGTAATTGTATCAAGAAAATGGTAGTTCATGTGAATGGATTTGCATGACTGATATACTAAGGAGATGTGCAAGCACATAAGGTTAGTGCTGCTGCTGGGGCAAGCACAGAGTCAACCAGATGATGTGGGCCAGGACAAGTGCAATCGAGCCCATTATTGTGCTTGTGTGAGGTACCAGTGTCAGCATTAGAATTTAAAGATACAGCGCGGAAACAGGCCCTTCGGCCCACCGGTTCCGTGCCGACCAGCGATCCCCGCACATTAACACTATCCTACACCCACTAGGGACAATTTTTACATTCACCAAGCCAATTAACCTACAAACCTGTACGCCTTTGGAGTGTGGGAGGAAACTGAAGATCTCGGAGAAAACCCACGCAGGTCACGGGGAGAACGTACAAACTCCGTACAGACAGCGCCCGTAGTCGGGATCGAACCCTGGTGTCCGGCGCTGCATTCGCTGTAAGGTAGCAACTCTACCGCTGCGCCACCGTGACCGCCCATACTTTCTGGAAGTAGACTTAAACAAAGGCCAGAAACCCATGTGGTGAAATGGTTGAGTGGATTCACTATTTTGCTTGAGGTTTTCCTTGGTGGGTGGTCCTTGGAGGTACTGGGATGCATAATGCAAACAAGAAATATTGTTAGAATTTGAAGAGTACTTTTTAGTTTAGATTTGGTTTAGTTTAGTTTATTAATGTCATGTGTACTGAGGTACAGTGAAAAGCTGAATAACGTCACCCATTCCTTGTCTCCAGAGATGTTGCCTGGCCTGTTGAGTTACTTCAGCATTTTGTGTCTATCGACAGTGAAAAGCTTTTTTGTTGCGTGCTATCCAGTCAATGAAACGACTATACATGATTATAATCAAGCCGTCCATGGTGTACAGATAAAGGATAAAGGATATAATAATTAGTGTAATACAACGCAAGGGATATGGGGAAAAAGCAGGAACGGGGTACTCATTTTAGATGATCGGCCATGATCATATTGAATGGTGGTGCTGGCTCGAAGGGCCAAATGGCCTACTCCTGCACCTATTTTTCTATGTTTCTAAGGTCCAATAAAGTCCAATTAAAGATAGTTTTGAAGTCGATGGGAGGTCAGGACTGCACTCTGGCTGGCAAGAGCACAGTTCAGTTGCTGGGAGGCAACTGTCCCGGAATCTGGAGGTCGGCGTTTTTAAACTTTTGTAGCTCTTGCTTGATGGGAGAGGGGAGGAGAGGGATCAACCGGGTGCTTGATTATGCTGGTGGCCTTGCCGAGGCAGCGTGGTGTAGATGGAGTCAATGGAAGGGAAGTTGGTTTGCGTGATGGTCTGGGCTACGTCCAGACCGCTCTGCAACTCTGCAGGTTCTCATTCTCCTTCATGTAGTCGGCCTCGTCATTGTTTGAAATTCGGTCCACTACGGTGCTGTCATCTCTGCACTTTTATTAGAATTTGCATTTTCTTCTTTATTGCTCCCACGCCTTTAACATGTCGATTCGCGTCTCGAGCACTATTCCAGAGAGAGTTAGATAGAGCTTGAGGGACTAGTTGAATCAAGGGATGTGAGGAGATGGCAGGCACGGGTTACTATTGTGGATGATCAGCCATGATCACAATGAATGGCGGTGCTGGCTCGAAGGGCCGAATGGCCTCCTCCTGCACCTATTTTCTATGTTTCTATGTTTCTTGTGGTCTTGGATGAAGCTGTTCCAAAAGCATGCTGTCATGCATCCTGATGAAGTGCTTTCAACGGCACCAGTAGAAGTTGGTGAGGGTGGTTGGGGACATGCTGAACTTCCTAAGTCTTCAGTTCAGTTTAGTTCATTGCCACGTGTCCCGAGGTACAGTGAAATGGTTTTTGTGGCGTGCTAACCAGTCAGCAAAACAGCAATGCATGATTACAGTCAATCCATTTAAGGCCTTCTCAGGAAGTAGAGGCATATGTGCGCTTCCTTGGCCATTACTTTGATGTGACTGGTCCAGGACAAATTGCTGGTGATATTTATTCCTTAGAACTTGAAGATATTTATTCACAAAATGCTGGAGTAACTCAGCAGGTCAGGCAGCATCTCAGGAGAAAAGGAATGGGTGACGTTTCGGGTCGAGACCCTTCTTCAGACTGATGTCAGGGGGGCGGGACAAAGGAAGGATATAGATGGAGACAGGAAGATAGAGGGAGAACTGGGAAGGAGGGTCTGAAGAAGGGTCAGGGTGTAGCGACCATAGAGAGTGGTTCTAGGTGTCGAACCCTCAGATTGGCCAGCAGGGTCACGTGTGGGTGCGACCGTAGGGATTGGTCCAGGGAGTGAGGCCGCTGATTGGACCGCGTCGTCAAGTGTGGTTTTGGCGCCCAAAGCAGTCAGTTGAGAGACTCCATCGAAGGGAACAGTTAGTTTTAATGGTTGTCTGCAATCTCGTTATGTAAACTTTGTGATCGAATATTGCTGTCGCAATAAACTTCTTCAACAAAGAACGAGCCTCCAGACTCGCCATATTGGTGACCCCGACGTGATCCAGCCGATCACGTACCATGAGTGAACATGACGCCTCGTTTTTGGCTTCTATGCCCGGCGCACCGGAGCTAAGCGCGGTCAGCGTTCACCTTCCGTCGTTTTGGAAGTTTCCGCCTACATGGCGCCATGACATACTACGGTTTTTAGCGTCGAGTGGTCCATCTTGCTCCTCTAGTATCTTTGGTTAATGGTTCCATTGGTGTACGTCTTTGGAGTGTGTGAGGAAACTGGAGCACCCGGGAAAAACCCATGTGGTCACGGGGAGAATGTACAAACTCCATACAGACAGCACCCATAGTCAGGATCGAACCGAGTGCTTTGCTGCTGTAAGTCAGCAACTCTACCGCTGCAACACCGTGCTACCCATTTCCCTTTATGTGAAATTATTTTAACAGTATTGGTGAGCTGTGGTGCACATGTCAATGCACTCTGGACTTACACATCTGTTCACTGCAACATAGAAGTCTAGAGTAAGCCCAACCCACTGGCAGATCCATCCATGGAGCCAGACATACTGTTGCCTACTAACAGGTCAGGTGCACTTCGTATCTGGCCCCTCAGCATAATGTCACCCGTTGCTGACATATCCCGAAGGGCAATGCAAGACTCTGCAGATGTTGGAATCTTCAGTAAAACTCAAGGCGCTGGAGGAACACAGCGGGTTCGGCAGCACCTGCGGAGGGAAATGGACAGCTAACACTTCAGGCTGGAAGCCACCTTCAGACCACGAACAGAACGGCATCATTCGTATGAATGAAACACTAGATCTTCACTGTAAAAGGCACTGAAGATGAGTAATTAATTTATTTTTATTTTTTTAAATTAACATTTATATTTTTTAATTAATTTATGACTGTTAAATTTAGTTTAGTAGTTCAGGAGTATGGCTGCGCGTACCACCAGACTTAAGAACAGTTTCTACCATCAGGCCATCAGGATTCTGAACTCATAAACACATTTCAAATCATATATGTTGATTATTTTTAATATTGTCTTTTAGCCTATTTTTAATATTTGTATTTTTACCTTACTAATGTCATTTTAAAAATCTTATTTATCCTTGGAATATTACTGCTGAGGTGACCCGTTGTCTTGTCAAGTACATTTCATTGTACCGTTGACCCTGTGCCAACCTACATATGACAAATAACATTTATTATTATTATTATATTATAGTTTAGAGATACAGCGTGGAGTCAGGTCCCTAAGCCCACCAAGTCCTCGCCAACAAGGGTCTCGACCCGAAACGTCGCCCATTCCTTCCCTCCTGAGATGCTGCCTGACCTGCTGAGTTGCTCCAGCATTTTGTGAATAAATACGATCACTAGCACTATCGCTACCACCCGTACACCAGCACTATCCTGCCCACTAGGAACAATTCACAATTTTTACTGAAGCCAATTAACCTACAAATCTGTACGTCTTTGGAGTGTGTGAGGAAACTGGAGCACCTGGGAAAAACCCACGTGGTCACGGGGAGAATGTACAACCTCCATACAGACAGCACCCATAGTCAGGATCGAACCGAGTTCTTTGCTGCTGTAAGTCAGCAACTCTACCGCAGCAACACCATGCTACCCATTTCCCTTTATGTGAAATTATTTTAACAGTATTTAAATTATTTATGTCTTTCGAATCACGGAAAGATAGACAATATTAGTCAGAGGCCATTTATCTCATCAAGTTTGCTCCAGCATTCCACCCAACAATGACCGATCATCTATCTCGATATCGTATGTCTTTAATAGCTTTAAAATTGTACCTGGCTCCTTTGAAATATTCAGTAAATTGGCCTCAACAGTCATCTGTGGTAGTAAATTGAACAGAAGGTGGACACAAAATGCTGGAGTAACTCAACCGGATAAGCAACATCTCGAGAGAGAGGGAATTGGTGACGTTTCGGGTCGAGACCCTGAAATTGAACAGGTTCCCCAACTATTGGGTGGAGATATTTCTCCTCAGTTTAGTCCTAGTTATCTTGTCCTGTAACCCAAGACTGTGAACCCCTCATTCTAGACACCCCATTCTCAGTTAAAGATAACACGAACCCTATGTCCAGGCTGGCTGGCATTGTCAAAATGTTTTAGGCTTCAATTAGATCCTTTATCATTTGCCTCACCCCTCGTTGTTTCATTCTGTGATGACACTACTAACCTAATTGTATCAAGAAAATGGTAGTTCATGTGAATGGATTTGCATGACTGATATACTAAGGAGATGTGCAAGCACATAAGGTTAGTGCTGCTGCTGGGGCAAGCACAGAGTCAACCAGATGATGTGGGCCAGGACAAGTGCAATCGAGCCCATTATCATGCTTGTGTGAGGTACCAGTGTCAGCATTAGAATTTAAAGATACAGCGCGGAAACAGGCCCTTCGGCCCACCGGTTCCGTGCCGACCAGCGATCCCCGCACATTAACACTATCCTACACCCACTAGGGACAATTTTTACATTCACCAAGCCAATTAACCTACAAACCTGTACGCCTTTGGAGTGTGGGAGGAAACTGAAGATCTCGGAGAAAACCCACGCAGGTCACGGGGAGAACGTACAAACTCCATACAGACAGCGCCCGTAGTCGGGATCGAACCCTGGTATCCGGCGCTGCATTCGCTGTAAGGTAGCAACTCTACCGCTGCGCCACCGTGACCGCCCATACTTTTTGGAAGTAGACTTAAACAAAGGCCAGAAACCCATGTGGTGAAATGGTTGAGTGGATTCACTATTTTGCTTGAGGTTTTCCTTGGTGGGTGGTCCTTGGAGGTACTGGGATGCATACTGCAAACAAGAAATATTGTTAGAATTTGAAGAGTACTTTTTAGTTTAGATTTGGTTTAGTTTAGTTTATTATTGTCATGTGTACTGAGGTACAGTGAAAAGCTGAATAACGTCACCCATTCCTAGTCTCCAGAGATGTTGCCTGGCCTGTTGAGTTACTTCAGCATTTTGTGTCTATCGACAGTGAAAAGCTTTTTTGTTGCGTGCTATCCAGTCAATTAAAAGACTATACATGATTATAATCAAGCCGTCCATGGTGTACAGATAAAGGATAAAGGATATAATAATTAGTGTAATACAACGCAAGGGATATGGGGAAAAAGCAGGAACGGGGTACTCATTTTAGATGATCGGCCATGATCATATTGAATGGTGGTGCTGGCTCGAAGGGCCAAATGGCCTACTCCTGCACCTATTTTTCTATGTTTCTAAGGTCCAATAAAGTCCAATTAAAGATAGTTTTGAAGTCGATGGGAGGTCAGGACTGCACTCTGGCTGGCAAGAGCACAGTTCAGTTGCTGGGAGGCAACTGTCCCGGAATCTGGAGGTCGGCGTTTTTAAACTTTCGTAGCTCTTGCTTGATGGGAGAGGGGAGGAGAGGGATCAACCGGGTGCTTGATTATGCTGGTGGCCTTGCCGAGGCAGCGTGGTGTAGATGGAGTCAATGGAAGGGAAGTTGGTTTGCGTGATGGTCTGGGCTACGTCCAGACCGCTCTGCAACTCTGCAGGTTCTCATTCTCCTTCATGTAGTCGGCCTCGTCATTGTTTGAAATTCGGTCCACTACGGTGCTGTCATCTCTGCACTTTTATTAGAATTTGCATTTTCTTCTTTATTGCTCCCATGCCTTTAACATGTCGATTGGCGTCTCGAGCACTATTCCAGAGAGAGTTAGATAGAGCTTGAGGGACTAGTTGAATCAAGGGATGTGAGGAGATGGCAGGCACGGGTTACTGATTGTGGATGATAAGCCATGATCACAATGAATGGCGGTGCTGGCTCGAAGGGCCGAATGGCCTCCTCCTGCACCTATTTTCTATGTTTCTATGTTTCTTGTGGTCTTGGATGAAGCTGTTCCAAAAGCATGCTGTCATGCATCCTGATGAAGTGCTTTCAACGGCACCAGTAGAAGTTGGTGAGGGTGGTTGGGGACATGCTGAACTTCCTAAGTCTTCAGTTCAGTTTAGTTCATTGCCACGTGTCCCGAGGTACAGTGAAATGGTTTTTGTGGCGTGCTAACCAGTCAGCAAAACAGCAATGCATGATTACAGTCAATCCATTTAAGGCCTTCTCAGGAAGTAGAGGCGTATGTGCGCTTCCTTGGCCATTACTTTGATGTGACTGGTCCAGGACAAATTGCTGGTGATATTTATTCCTTAGAACTTGAAGATATTTATTCACAAAATGCTGGAGTAACTCAGCAGGTCAGGCAGCATCTCAGGAGAAAAGGAATGGGTGACGTTTCGGGTCGAGACCCTTCTTCAGACTGATGTCAGGGGGGCGGGACAAAGGAAGGATATAGATGGAGACAGGAAGATAGAGGGAGAACTGGGAAGGAGGGTCTGAAGAAGGGTCAGGGTGTAGCGACCATAGAGAGTGGTTCTAGGTGTCGAACCCTCAGATTGGCCAGCAGGGTCACGTGTGGGTGCGACCGTAGGGATTGGTCCAGGGAGTGAGGCCGCTGATTGGACCGCGTCGTCAAGTGTGGTTTTGGCGCCCAAAGCAGTCAGTTGAGAGACTCCATCGAAGGGAACAGTTAGTTTTAATGGTTGTCTGCAATCTCGTTATGTAAACTTTGTGATCGAATATTGCTGTCGCAATAAACTTCTTCAACAAAGAACGAGCCTCCAGACTCGCCATATTGGTGACCCCGACGTGATCCAGCCGATCACGTACCATGAGTGAACATGACGCCTCGTTTTTGGCTTCTATGCCCGGCGCACCGGAGCTAAGCGCGGTCAGCGTTCACCTTCCGTCGTTTTGGAAGTTTCCGCCTACATGGCGCCATGACATACTACGGTTTTTAGCGTCGAGTGGTCCATCTTGCTCCTCTAGTATCTTTGGTTAATGGTTCCATTGGTGTACGTCTTTGGAGTGTGTGAGGAAACTGGAGCACCCGGGAAAAACCCATGTGGTCACGGGGAGAATGTACAAACTCCATACAGACAGCACCCATAGTCAGGATCGAACCGAGTGCTTTGCTGCTGTAAGTCAGCAACTCTACCGCTGCAACACCGTGCTACCCATTTCCCTTTATGTGAAATTATTTTAACAGTATTGGTGAGCTGTGGTGCACATGTCAATGCACTCTGGACTTACACATCTGTTCACTGCAACATAGAAGTCTAGAGTAAGCCCAACCCACTGGCAGATCCATCCATGGAGCCAGACATACTGTTGCCTACTAACAGGTCAGGTGCACTTCGTATCTGGCCCCTCAGCATAATGTCACCCGTTGCTGACATATCCCGAAGGGCAATGCAAGACTCTGCAGATGTTGGAATCTTCAGTAAAACTCAAGGCGCTGGAGGAACACAGCGGGTTCGGCAGCACCTGCGGAGGAAAATGGACAGCTAACACTTCAGGCTGGAACCCACCTTCAGACCACGAACAGAACGGCATCATTCGTATGAATGAAACACTAGATCTTCACTGTAAAAGGCACTGAAGATGAGTAATTAATTTATTTTTCTTTTTTTAAATTAACATTTATATTTTTTAATTAATTTATGACTGTTAAATTTAGTTTAGTAGTTCAGGAGTATGGCTGCGCGTACCACCAGACTTAAGAACAGTTTCTACCATCAGGCCATCAGGATTCTGAACTCATAAACACATTTCAAATCATATATGTTGATTTTTTTTAATATTGTCTTTTAGCCTATTTTTAATATTTGTATTTTTACCTTACTAATGACATTTTAAAAATCTTATTTATCCTTGGAATATTACTGCTGAGGTGACCCGTTGTCTTGTCAAGTACATTTCATTGTACCGTTGACCCTGTGCCAACCTACATATGACAAATAACATTTATTATTATTATTATATTATAGTTTAGAGATACAGCGTGGAGTCAGGTCCCTCAGCCCACCAAGTCCTCGCCAACAAGGGTCTCGACCCGAAACGTCGCCCATTCCTTCCCTCCTGAGATGCTGCCTGACCTGCTGAGTTGCTCCAGCATTTTGTGAATAAATACGATCACTAGCACTATCGCTACCACCCGTACACCAGCACTACCCTGCCCTCTAGGGACAATTCACAATTTTTACTGAAGCCAATTAACCTACAAATCTGTACGGCTTTGGAGTGTGTGAGGAAACTGGAGCACCTGGGAAAAACCCACGTGGTCACGGGGAGAATGTACAACCTCCATACAGACAGCACCCATAGTCAGGATCGAACCGAGTTCTTTGCTGCTGTAAGTCAGCAACTCTACCGCTGCAACACCATGCTACCCATTTCCCTTTATGTGAAATTATTTTAACAGTATTTAAATTATTTATGTCTTTCGAATCACGGAAAGATAGACAATATTAGTCAGAGGCCATTTATCTCATCAAGTTTGCTCCAGCATTCCACCCAACAATGACCGATCATCTATCTCGATATCGTATGTCTTTAATACCTTTAAAATTGTACCTGGCTCCTTTGAAATATTCAGTAAATTGGCCTCAACAGTCATCTGTGGTAGTAAATTGAACAGAAGGTGGACACAAAATGCTGGAGTAACTCAACCGGATAAGCAACATCTCGAGAGAGAAGGAATTGGTGACGTTTCGGGTCGAGACCCTGAAATTGAACAGGTTCCCCAACTATTGGGTGGAGATATTTCTCCTCAGTTTAGTCCTAGTTATCTTGTCCTGTAACCCAAGACTGTGAACCCCTCATTCTAGACACCCCATTCTCAGTTAAAGATAACACGAACCCTATGTCCAGGCTGGCTGGCATTGTCAAAATGTTTTAGGCTTCAATTAGATCCTTTATCATTTGCCTCACCCCTCGTTGTTTCATTCTGTGATGACACTACTAACGTAATTGTATCAAGAAAATGGTAGTTCATGTGAATGGATTTGCATGACTGATATACTAAGGAGATGTGCAAGCACATAAGGTTAGTGCTGCTGCTGGGGCAAGCACAGAGTCAACCAGATGATGTGGGCCAGGACAAGTGCAATCGAGCCCATTATCATGCTTGTGTGAGGTACCAGTGTCAGCATTAGAATTTAAAGATACAGCGCGGAAACAGGCCCTTCGGCCCACCGGTTCCGTGCCGACCAGCGATCCCCCCATATTAACACTATCCTACACCCACTAGGGACAATTTTTACATTCACCAAGCCAATTAACCTACAAACCTGTACGCCTTTGGAGTGTGGGAGGAAACTGAAGATCTCGGAGAAAACCCACGCAGGTCACGGGGAGAACGTACAAACTCTGTACAGACAGCGCCCGTAGTCGGGATCGAACCCTGGTGTCCGGCGCTGCATTCGCTGTAAGGTAGCAACTCTACCGCTGCGCCACCGTGACCGCCCATTCTTTCTGGAAGTAGACTTAAACAAAGGCCAGAAACCCATGTGGTGAAATGGTTGAGTGGATTCACTATTTTGCTTGAGGTTTTCCTTGATGGGTGGTCCTTGGAGGTACTGGGATGCATAATGCAAACAAGAAATATTGTTAGAATTTGAAGAGTACTTTTTAGTTTAGATTTGGTTTAGTTTAGTTTATTATTGTCATGTGTACTGAGGTACAGTGAAAAGCTGAATAACGTCACCCATTCCTTGTCTCCAGAGATGTTGCCTGGACTGTTGAGTTACTTCAGCATTTTGTGTCTATCTACAGTGAAAAGCTTATTTGTTGCGTGCTATCCAGTCAATGAAACGACTATACATGATTATAATCAAGCCGTCCATGGTGTACAGATAAAGGATAAAGGATATAATAATTAGTGTAATATAACGCAAGAGATATGGGGAAAAAGCAGGAATGGAGTACTAATTTTAGATGATTGGCCATGATCATATTGAATGGCGGTGCTGGCTCGAAGGGCCAAATGGCCTACTCCTGCACCTATTTTTCTATGTTTCTAAGGTCCAAGAAAGTCCAATTAAAGATAGTTTTGAAGTCGATGGGAGGTCAGGACTGCACTCTGGCTGGCAAGAGCACAGTTCAGTTGCTGGGAGGCAACTGTCTCGGAATCTGGAGGTCGGCGTTTTAAAACTTTTGTAGCTCTTGCTTGATGGGAGAGTGGAGGAGAGGGACCGACCGGGTGCTTGATTATGCTGGTGGCCTTGCCGAGGCAGCGTGGTGTAGATGGAGTCAATGGAAGGGAAGTTGGTTTGCGTGATGGTCTGGGCTACGTCCAGACCGCTCTGCAACTCTGCAGGTTCTCATTCTCCTTCCTGTAGTCGGCCTCATCATTGTTTGAAATCCGGTCCACTACGGTGCTGTCATCTCTGCACTTTTATTAGAATTTGCATTTTCTTCTTTATTGCTCCCACGCCTTTAACATGTCGATTCACGTCTCGAGCACTATTCCAGAGAGAGTTAGATAGAGCTCTATGGGACTAGTGGAATCAAGGGATGTGGGGAGAAGGCAAGCACGGGTTACTGATTGTGGATAATCAGCCATGATCACAATGAATGGCGGTGCTGGCTCAAAGGGCCGAATGGCCTCCTCCTGCACCTATTTCCTATGTTTCTATGTTTCTTGTGGTCTTGGATGAAGCTGTTCCAAAACATGCTGTGATGCATCCTGATGAAGTGCTTCCCATGGCACCTGTTGAAGTTGGTGAGGGTTGTTGGGGACATGCTGAACTTCCTAAGTCTTCAGTTCAGTTTAGTTCATTGCCACGTGTCCCAAGGTACAGTGAAAGGTTTTTTTGTGGCGTGCTAACCAGTCAGCAAAACAGCAATGCGTGATTACAATCAATCCATTTAAGACCTTCTCAGGAAGTAGAGGCGTATGTGCGCTTCCTTGGCCATTACTTTGATGTGACTGGTCCAGGACAAATTGCTGGTGATATTTATTCCTTAGAAGTTGAAGATATTTATTCACAAAATGTTGGAGTAACTCAGCAGGTCAGGCAGCATCTCAGGGGAGAAGGAATGGGTGAGAAGGGGATAACGATTAATGCAAGGCAAGTTTCTGTACTGCAATTTAGCGAGAGACAGATCTCACCACTGGGTAGGAGTCTCACGTCACCCATTCCTTCTCTCCTGAGATGCTGCCTGACCTGCTGAGTTACTCCAGCATTTTGTGAATAAATACCTTCGATTTGTACCAGCATCTGCAGTTATCTTCTTACACTACCTTAGAACTTGAAGCTTTCAACCATCTCTACCTCAGCGCCACCAATGGGTGTGTGTATTGCTTTGCTTCCTGAAATCAATTACAATCTCCTTGGCCTTGCTGACACGGAGGGAGAGGTTGTTGTCTTTGCACCAGATTACGAGGTTCTCATTCTCCTTCCTGTATTCGGCCTCGTCATTGTTTGAAATCCGGTCCACTACGGTGCTGTCATCTCTGCACTTTTATTAGAATTTGTATTTTCGTCTTTATTGCTCCCACGCCTTTCACATGTCGATTCACGTCTCAAGCACTATTCCAGAATTTAATGTTTGCCTTCTGCTGACAAAACCCCAGGCTCTGTGATTCCCTTTTAAAGCCACGTCACCCATTTATCTTTATTTTCCTGCCATCAGCTCTTTATAAACAAAATCTTTGACCAAGCATTTGTGTAGGAGAATAACTGCAGATGCTGGTGCAAATCGGAGGCATCACAAAATGCTGGAGTAACTCAGCGGGTCAGGCAGCATCTCAGAAGAGAGGGAATGGGTGACGTTTCGGTTTCTTTAGACAGATGTCAGGGGAGGGGGCGGGACCCATCCCCTCCCCTGACATCAGTCTGAAGAAGGGTCTGGACCCAGAAACGTCACCTATTCCTCCTCTCCTGACATGCTGCCTTACCCACTGAGTTACTCCAGCATTTTGTTATGACCAATCATTTGGACATCTTTCCCATCTTCTCCTTATGTGGATCTGGATACATTTTGTTTGAGTATTTGTTAAGGGTTTTGTCGTGAATTTTTGCTATGTTAGAAATGCCATTTAAGTCAAAGTTGATGGCTACATTTTTGGTTTATATATGTTGTTTAATTATTATCTGAACGATACTACCACTGTCTCAGAGCTCAAACCATCCACGTTTGATGCTGACCTTCAATGCTGACAGTACCAGCAAATGTTCTGGATAATGTGTGAAGATTGCTGGGTTATTTTTTATCAAATCCTAAAAATGTGCCAGTTGACAGGTAAATCAACCACTGCGCATTGTCCCGACCGTAGGTGGTTTGGGAATTGATCAGCAAGTTGACCAGCTACCTATTTGTACTTGACTTGATAAGAATTCTGCAATGTTTTTCCACTGTGTAGATCTGTCCTGGACCCAGCACATTGATGCAATCATAAAGAAAGCCCGTCAATGCCTTTAGTTCCTTGGAGGATTGAAGAGATTTGGTATGGTGGCAAATACTCTCTTGAACCTCTTTAGATGTACAGCAGAGAGTACAGTAGATCCCAGCAAGTCACACACATGGTGGGAGTATCCCGGCAGTCGAGGCCAGACCCACGAGTCTTCTGGAAGGTCCAACTCGCTCACTGTGGACCGAGGAAGAAGGACCCGCCCGGAAAGCCCGGCTCACCCGCCGCAGACTGTGGACTCGCCCGCTGTGGACAGGGGAGCTGTGCCGCACACCGGAACCACCCGGAAAGACCAGCTCGCCCGTTGCAGACTGGGGACTCCCCGGGCGCGCATCGAGGAGCTGAACCAGCCCCGCTCGCCCGTCTAGAGTGGTAGAAGTCAGAAGGTGGGCAGTTAAGCCGACCGGCTGCGGGAGGGAGTGCACGGCCTCGATCGGGGAGTGGGCCGCTGGAGGCCCTGCAGCAGCCTGGGGCTCGGCTGGACCGGGCGCCACTCCAAGAGCACGAGGTGGAGCAATGGTGGCGGACACCACGGCTACGCCTTGCCAGGCCAACCCTGCAATGCCGCCTTGACAACGGGCCTTCATTGTCAGATTAAGATCCCTGCACTTACACCAACTGGGACTTGAAAATGGTGCCTATCTGGCAACTCTGTGTACTGTCTCAGTGTACTACTGCTGTACACTTGTACTGTATCTGAGATGCTTTATCTAATATGTATCTAAGTGCTTATGTATAGTAATATTTGTACTAAGGTAGACACAAAATGCTGGAGTAACTCAGCGGGTCAGGCAGTATCTCAGGAGAGAAGGAATGGGTCAGTCTGAAGAAGGGTCTCGACCCGAAAAGTCATGCATTCCTTCTCTCCTGAGATAACTCTATGCCTCTATGACCATATGACTAGATGACTATATGACTATGACTACATGACACTACGTGACTCTGTGACTCCGTGACTCTATCACTCCGTGACTCTATGGCTATGACTCTGTAACTATGACTCTGTGAGTTTGTCACTCCATGACTCTGACTATGACTCTGACTACGTCTCGCCTTGGGCTTGGCCCGCTGCGGACCGTCCGGCGCACCTGCAACCACAACAACCTGACCGCGGGAGAAGACAGCAGGAGAAGGGAAAGACATTGTGGCCTTCCATCACAGTGAGGAGAGGACTGGAGGAGACTCACTGTGATGGATGTTTCTTTGATGGATGTTTCTTTTTTTGTGTGTTTTTGGGGTTGTGTAATTTTAATGCCTATTTAATGCTTTTATTGTTGGACTGTGGGTGACTGAATTTCGTCCAATATTGGATGACAAATAAAGCTATCTTGAATCTTGAATGTCTCTATGACTCTTTGACTGTGACTCTGTGCCTCTATGACTATGATTCTGTGACTCTATGACTATGATTCTGTGACTCTATGACTCTATGACTGTGACTCCATGACTTTGTGACTCCGATTCTGTGTCTCTGACTCTGTGAGTCTATGACTCCATGACTCTGTGTCTCTGTGACTCTGTGACTGTGTCTCTGTGACTCTATGTCTATGTCTCTGACTCTGTGTCCATGACTGTGACTGTGTCTCTGTGACTCTGTGTCCATGACTGTGACTGTGTCTCTATGAGTCTGACTCTGTGAGTCCATGACTGTGGCTGTGTCTCTGTGACTCTGTGTCTCTGTGTCTCTATGTCACTGTGGCTCTGTGTCTCTGTGACTCTGTGAGTCCATGACTAACTGTGACTGTGTCTCTGTGACTCTGTGAGTCCATGACTGTGACTGTTTCTCTATGTCTCTGTGTCTCTGTGACTCTATGTCTCTGTGTCTCTGTGACTCTATGTCTCTGTGTCTCTGTGACTCTATGTCTCTGTGACTCTATGTCTCTGTGACTCTGTGTCTCTGTGTCTCTGTGACTCTATGTCTCTGTGTCTCTGTGACTCTATGTCTCTGTGACTCTATGTCTCTGTGTCTCTGTGACTCTATGTCTCTGTGTCTCTGTGACTCTATGTCTCTGTGACTCTATGTCTCTGTGACTCTATGTCTCTGTGTCTCTGTGACTCTATGTCTCTGTGTCTCTGTGACTCTATGTCTCTGTGTCTCTGTGACTCTATGTCTCTGTGTCTCTATGACCCTGTGTCTCTGTGAGTCCATGACTGTGACTGTTTCTCTATGTCTCTGTGTCTCTATGACCCTGTGTCTCTGTGAGTCCATGACTGTGACTGTGACAGTTGCAGCTTCCAGCATCCACAAGACTAAACAAGCACTGGAGTTCCAGCCCTGGCACCTCGCCTCCCATCGGTTGCTCGCGCCGTCAGTCAGGTGTCGTCACTGGGCGGGTCCGACCAATGGGGGAGAGGCGGGGGGGCGGGACCCGCACCTGTGATGCAAGATGCAAGGAAACTCGGCGACGGCTGGACGGGCAGCTGCACCGGCAAATGGGGAGCGGGCAGAGGGGCGGAGAAGGCGGGAATAGGCACCGAGCCGGCCAATGGGGGCAGGGCCGGGCCGAGGGGGCGGGGCGTTGCCAGGTGGAGAGGCGCAGGCGCAGTTGCAGCGCGAGTGAAGACGCCGGTCGTGGAGGAGGTGAGCGCCGAGCGGGTGGGGTGGGAGAGGAGAGGAAAGGGGAGCCGGTGGGCGACGATGGGGTGGGGGGAAGGAGCGATGGTGTGGGGGGAAGGAGCGATGGTGTGGGGGGAAGGAGCGATGGTGTGGGGATCGGTGGGCGGGCGTGAAGCGGGTCGTGCAGCTTCAGGTCAGGCAGGGGTGAGGCGCGGGGCCCCCTGGTTCGTCAGGAAGAAGAGGCGCCGGCCGGCCTTTCCCTCTCCCTCCCCCCACTCCTCCCCCCCCCCCCCCCCACTCCTGCCCCCCCACTGCTCGCCCCCCACTCCTCGCCTCCCACTCCTGCCCCCCCACTCCTCCCCCCCCACTTCCCCCCAACACTCTCCCCCCCACTCCTCCCCCCCACTCCTGCCCCCCCTCTCCTGCCCCCCCATTCCTGCCCCCCCACTCCTCCTATCCCCTCCTCCTATCCCACCATCTCCCCCTCTGTAGATCAACCACATTTACCTCTGTCAATATAACCTTCACAACATATCTTATGCATGATACACATTCCCCCACTCACCCCACCCCCCCCTTTCCCCCCTCTCCCCCACTCTCCCTTCCCCCCTCTCTCCCCCTTCCCCCCTCTCTTCCCTCTTCCCTCCTCTCCCCCCTTCCCCCCTCTCCCCCCTTACCCCACTACCCCCTTCCCCCACTACCCCTTCCCCTACTCTCCCCCCTTCCCCCACTCCCCCTCCCCCTACTCTCCCCCTCTCCCTCTCCCCTTCCCTCCCTCTCCTCTCTCTCCCACTCCCCTTCCCCCCCTCTCTCCCACTCCCTCTTCCCCCCTCTCTCCCACTCCCCCTTTCCCTACAAAGCCACTGGTTGGCCTCTTTTTCTTTCTCTCTCTCACCATCTGTCTCACTCTATCCCCCTCTGTGTCTCTCTCTGTCTCCATCACTCCCTCCTTCTCGCACAACCTCCTCCCCCCCTCCTCCTACTTTTCTCCACCACTTACCCTGCTCTGCAATCCACCTCCATTCTTCCCCCTCACACCTCCACCTCCTCTTTCCCACTGCCTCCCCCCCCCCCATTTCCCCAACTCCTTTTACCCTTCCTCATGTCTTCTTGCCTTTCCCCCACCACCTCATCCTTATTTACTCTTACACCTCTCCCTCTGTACCACCTCCCTTCCACAACATCCCCATCATCTCCACTCGACAACCTCCCAGCACCCTGGGAGCAGAGGGCAATCTCCCTCTGCGAGTAGGTGGAAGCGTGGGCCACAGGCCACCCCGCGCTCCTCTGTACGTTTGGTCAGTTTGAAGCACTAATCGAATTTGCCAGTGGAAGCTTTGCTGTGAACAGTTATTTTGTACTGGACTTTTCAGAAAGCAGAAATGAGAAGCATCATCATAGGTTGTTTTACTGTCAGGAGATTTTCCCCATGTTTACAACTTCCTCATTAACTGTGCTCCCAGTCATTAGTTAAGGAGCATGTTCCATTAAAGCCAATATGCCTGATATTCCAAGTATTACTATATAATCACCTATTCCATTACACTTGACCTTATTCATATCTGTGGAGCCAAGGACAGTTATAAGTTGCCAACCTGGGATCTCGGTCCTCGTTTCTTCATCAGTCATAGAATCATAGAGTGATATTGTGTATAAACAGGCCATTCGGCCCAACTTGCCCCAGCTCACTGCCTGCGTTTGGTTCATATACATCCAAACCTGTCCTATCCATGTACCAAACCTATCCTATCCAGTCTCTCGTTTACTTCTAATAACTCGTGAGGATACTTGATGTGCCACAGTGGACTTGCCTTCCTTGTTATCCTTTGAGTTCTTCCTGCCAAACTGAAGATATCTCCTGTCAAAGTGGTTATAGGGGGTGATACTTGGATTGTCAGAGATCTGCTGTCTTTAATGAAATATGCCCCTTAACAGTTGATCAGAAGCACAGCTTATGAGAAAGTTGGAGAAATTGGGAAATTCTCATTATACCTACTTTTAAGTCAACCTTTGGGGACAGTTTTAGATTCTTGCTTTCTGAAAAGCACTATGCAAAATAACTGTTTACTAAAAACATAAATATTCACTATATTAGACAATAAACAATAGGTGCAGGAGGAGGCCATTGTAGATTGTTGTTATTAATTTAAAATTTATTGAATTGTATCAGTGATCCAACACATGCTAGGTATTCTATCCCCCTTTGGATACTGCCTTAAGATCAAAGGAATCTTGTATTTGTTCATTGTGACAGTTTGGAATACATGATGTGTTTAAACAAACTTGCATAACAGAATGGACAGCTCGAGTGATAGTTTTTTTATGTTTCAAATATTTTGCTTATGGCATGGAATCAAAAGTACTGAATATCAGATGTTCCATGTAAACAGAGACGTATTTATAAGACTATCACAAATTGCTGGAGTAACTCAGCGGGTCAGGCAGCATCTCAGGAGAGAAGGAATAGGTGACGTTTCGTCCCTATCTTTGTCCCGCCCCCTCCCCAGACATCAGTCTGAAGAAGGGTCTCGACCCAAAACGTCACAAATTCCTTCTCTCCTGAGATGCTGCCTGACCTGCTGAGCTACTCCACATTTTGTGATACATTCGATTTGTATCAGCATCTGCAGTTATTTTCCCACACTGTTTATAAGACTGGCTCAGTTGCCCTTGTTTGCACTGAAAAAGCTCTCATTTAACCTTTATCCTATTTCTTTCATCACTTCCTCTGACAGGTAACTGATGATAAATAGATATGGTACAAGATACGGAAGTTAAAATAAACAGAGCAGCTGGAGGAACCCAACTGTCAGGAAGCATCTGTGGAGGGAAATGGACAGTTGACGTTTCGGGTTGAAACCCTTCCGCTAGACTAAGAGTGGAGGGGTAGCAGCCAGGGTAGGCAAGAGCTTATGAAAGTGGATGTTGGTGAGGAGGGATTGGCAGATAAGTGAGGTGGGGAGGGAAGGGTGGAGATAGCAACAGAGGCTGGGAGGTGATAAGTGGAGAACATCAGAGTGGAGATCCTGGAATCTGATGGGAAAGGAAAGAGAAGAATGGAACTGAATGAAGAATTGGGAACAACTGAGAGAGCCGAGAGGTGAGCAGTATAGTGAAAGGAGGTCCAGTGGGAGGTGTGTGTATCTGGAGGGGGGTAAACAGGGTGAAGGGGGTTATGATATGAAGATGGGGGTGCAATAAGGGAACCAGGGTAAATAGGAAGTGAGAAAGGGGCAGTGGGGGGTGTCACTTAACCATATATTGGAGTACTCTGTGTTCATGCCATTAGCTTATAGAATACCCAGGCAAATTCAGAATTGAAGGATGTTCTTTTAGGAAGGAAATGAGGGAGAAATTTCTTTAATCAGAGGATGGTGAATCTGGAATTCTTTGCCACAGAAGGCTGTGAAGGCCAGGTCAGTGGATATTTGTTAAGGCAGAGATAGATTCTTGATTAGTATAGATGCCAGAGGTTATGGGGAAAAGGCAAGAGAAAGGGGTCAGGCGGGAGAGATAGATCAGCTGTGATTGAATGGCGGAGTAGACTTGATGGGCCGAATGGCCTAATTCTACTTCTATCACTTATGACATTATGGATTATGGAGTGCTGTTCCTCCAGTTTACATTTAGTCATACCTGGTAGTGGTGGAGGCAGAGGGAAAGGGAATTAAAATGCCTGGCAACTGGGAGATCCAGATGACCACAGTGGACTGAGCGCAGGAAATCGACGCAGCGGTTGCCTAGTCTTCATTTGGTATCTCCAATCTAAGGGAGGCCACATCACGACAGATAAGAAATGTATGAGCTCTTGCAAAGGGAGTAAAGGTGAATAATCAGCTTATTTATCACATTTGCAATAAAGTGCTACCTTGAATAATAGAAACAGAAAAAGGTGCAGGAGTAGGTCATTCAGCCCTTCGAGCCAGCACCGACATTCAATATCTGATCATCTAAAATCAGTACCCTGTTCCTGCTTTTTCCACATATCCCATGATTCCTTTAGCCCTAAGAGCTAAATCAAACTCTCTTGAAAACATCCAGTGAATTGGCCTCCACTGTCTTCAGTGGCAGAGAATTCCACAGATTCACAACTCTGGGTGAAGTTTTTTTCCTCATCTCAGTCCTAAATGGCCTATCGCTATTCTTAAACTGTGACCCCTGGTTCTGGACTTCCCCCAACATCGGGAACATTTTTCCTGCATCTAGCCTGAACAATCCTTTAAGAATTTTATGTTTCTGTAAGATCCGCTCTCATCCTTCTAAATTCCAGTGAATACAAACCCAGTCGACCCAATCTTTCAGCATATGTCAGTCCCGCCATCCCGGGAATTAACCTGGTGAACCTACGCTGCACTCCCTCAATAGCAAATTAGGAGACTAATTTGGTCTCCTTCCTCAAATTAGGAGACCAAAATTGCACACAATACTCCAAGTGCTGTCTCACGAGGGCCCTGTACAACTGCAGTAGGACCTAAACTTGCTCCTAAACTCAAATCCTCTTGCAATGAAGGTCAACATGCCATTAGCTTTATTCACTGTCTGCTATACCTGCATGCTTACTTTCAGTGACTGATGTACGAGCAAACCCAGGTCTCGTTGCACCTCCCCTTTTCCTAATCTGACACCATTCAGTTAATAATCTACCTTCCTGTTCTTGCCACCAAAGTGGATGACCTCACATTTATCCACATTATTATACTGCATCTGCCCACTCACCCAACCAATCCAAGTCACCCTGCAGCCTCATAGCATCCTCATCGTAGCTCGCACTGCCACCCAGCTTTGTGTCATCCTTAAACTTGGAGATGTCACATTTAATTTCCTTGTCTAAATCGTTGATATATATTGTAAATAATTGGGGTTATCCCAGTCTATCCTAGCCAATTCCCGTCTCATACCTTAAGTCTCCTTTCTTTAAGATTGCCATGTGGAAAACATAGAGCAAGATTTAGGCGCATTTGCTGTAAAATTATTAACTGCATTGTATCAACAAAATGGCATTTGGTGTGCATGGCATTGAATATATGGCATCGTTTATTTCATTCTTGAGATTTAGGCGTTGCAAACAAGGCTAACATTAATGCCTGTGCTGAGATGTTCTTGAGAAGGTGATAACAAGACTTGTTTTTGATATTTCAAAATCCAATATATTTTGAATTACTGGGTAAAATTTTACTGTGATTGTCTCTGCAGTTTGTAGATGCTGTGCTCATAATGACAGTCGTGTAGGTGATGTTTTAACTGCAATTATACCTCAAATGGTTTCATCCATCATGTAAATCCTTTTGTGTGCTCTGACCTGAAAACTGTTTTACTGCATATTCTTCATCGTGATACATTCATAATTAAAATGTTTACTACGGGAATGTTAACTTGAGATAAATGCTAGCGGAATGGATTTGCAAGTGTCCTTCGACCTGTTTACTATCTTTGAAGTAATTTTTTATTAAAACACAAAGCAAAAAATGTTCTGTTTCATAGTGGATTGAAAATTATAGAGACGAGTTTCTTCTGATGCTCAGTGGGTTGAGCTCCAATGTTTTTTGTTTTATTTATTTAGTATTACTATTTGTCCCTGGATCACTGCCATCGTACAAACTAGTTTCATCCACTAGTATTCTATTAGTCGTCAGTGGCTGTTCGTCTTTGTTTGTTATGTAAAAATGTCTAGTCCTCTGAGCTTGGGAATTCAACAGTTTGCAGTCAGGAACTCCTTATTCTGCTTTAATCTAGATTTTCTTGCAGTTTCCTGAGAACAAAGAAAAAAAAGATAATATCGGCCATTTTACTATCTTCCACAACATTTCTGAATCTTCTGAAGTCTTCATTGCTCTAAGTGCTATGTAAAATACACTGCTGGCTAACCCAGTATCTGCATATGCCATTGGCTATTCCATGTGTGAAAGCCAAACAACCTGAAGTGTCTCAACTCGAAATGTCACCTATTCCTTTTCTCTAGATGCAGCCTAACCCGTTGAGTTACTCCAGCATTTTGTGTCTATCAACCTTGGCCTTGGCCTTAGGAGGCCAATTGTACCATTGGCCTCGGAAGCTCCATTGAAGCTCTATCCTGGAACACCATGACAGCTTTAGACCATCACTGCTGTAAAAAGAGCTTTGATCAGAAAATATTGTTCTTTTGTCTGTTTTTAGTCTACTGGCAAATCTTTAGACCAATACGTCTGACCCTATTTTTCTCTAAGTAGTTATCTAGTTACACAGTTCCATTTCCATTTCTAATCTGTATTTTGTCATTTTTGAGAGATAACAGCACGTCAGATGATTTTGTAGCCATTCCATGTTGCAAAACGACAATTTCTTGTTTTGAAGCCAGTTAATTAAAGATTTATAGCCTTAGGCACTCTATCTAGACTTTGCACCATAGTTTTAAAGGTTAGTTCACCATTTCTCAGATTACATTTGTGAAATTTCCAGTTGGTATTATCAAATGAAATTGGAAATTAGATACACCTCTTGGAATTATTCAAAAGCATCTATTGTTAATGATAATGATTAGGTTACAGAGCCCTCCATAATGTTTGGGACAAAGACCCATCATTTATTTATTTGCCTCTGTACGCCATATTTTGAGATTTGTAATAGAAAACAATCACATGTGGTTGAAGTGCACATTGTCAGATTGTTTAAAAGGGTATGTTGGTTTCACCATGTAGAAATTACGCTGTGCTTATACATGGTCCCCCCATTTCAGGGCACCATAATGTTTGGGACATGGCTTCACAGGTGTTTGTAATTGCTCAGGTGTGTTTAAATGCCTCCTTAATGCAGGTACAAGAGTTCTCAGCACCTAGTCTTTCATCCAGTCTTTCCATCACCTTTGGCAGCCTCGCCAATGGTCTGTCTGTCTTTTCGTTTAAATTTTTTTTTTGCGTGTTTTAAAAAGTTCTCTGGTTTGTTTTATGTGGGGGAGGGAGGGGGTTGGGGGAAACCTTTTTTCAATCCCTTACCTTGCTGGAGATGTGATTGTTTTCTGGATCGTATCTCCGGTCGCTCTACGGCCTAATATCATGGAGCTGGCGGCTTTGCTTGAGACTGATTTTAGCCCCACCACGGGGCCGTGGACTTGTTATCGAACTGCGATCCCGCGCCTGGGATCGACGCTCCAACTGCAGCCTGTGGATTTCAACATCGAGGAGCTCACAGTCTCGGGTAGAGACTGATGTCGGGAAGCTCCAAGCCACACAAAGTTTGACTAGCCCCGACCCGGGGTCCAATCGCCCAGCTGAGATCCTCCCGATACGGGAGCTTGATCGCCCCGATGCGGAGGGTCCGACCACCGGCTATGGGAGCCACGGTAGTCCCGTCATCAGAAGGTTCGAGGCCCCCGACCGCGAGAGGACAAAGGGAAGAGATTGAACTTTTTTTTCGCCTTCCATCACAGTGAGGAGTGTGGAAGAGTCACTGTGGTGGATGTTTATATTAAAATGTATTTTGTGTGCCTTGTTGCTTTTTATTGGTATGACTATGGCAAATCAAATTCCTCGTATGTTGCGAAACATACTTGGCTAATAAAGTATGATTATGATGACCTGTTTATCAACACGAGGACCAAAATTATGCCAATGAAAGTCAAAGAAGCCATTATGAGACCGAGAAACAAGAATAAAATTGTTAGAGACGTCAACCAAACCTTAGGCTTACCAAAATCAACTGTTTGGAACATCATTAAGAAGAAAGAGCACTGGTGAGCTTGCTAATTGCAAAGGGACTGGCAGGCCAAAGAAGACCTCCACAGATGATAACAGAAGAATTCCCTCTAGAATAAAGAAAAATCCTCAAACACCTGTCCGACAGATCAGAATCACTCTTCAGGTGTGGATTTGTCAATGACCACTGTCCACAGAAGACTTCATGAACAGAAATACAGAGGCTACACTGCAAGATGCAAACCACTGGTTAGCCGCAAAAATAGGATGGCCAGGTTACAGTTTACCAAGAAGTACTTAAAAGAGCAACCACAGTTCTGGAAAAGGGTCTTGTGGACAGATGAGATGAAGATTAACTTGTATTAGAGTGATGGCAAGAGCAAAGTATGGAGGAGAGAAGGAACTACCCAAGATCCAAAGCATACCACCTCATCTGTGAAACACGGTGGTGGGGGTGTATGGCTGCTGAAGGTACTGGCTCACTTATCTTCATAGATGATATAACTGCTGATGGTAGTAGCATAATGAATTCTGAAGTGTATAGACACATCCTATCTGCTCAAGTTCAAACAAATGCCTCAAAACACATTGGCCGGCGGCTCATTCTACAGCAAGACAATGATCCCAAACATACTTCTAAAGCAACAAAGCAGGTTTCCAAAGCTAAAAAATTGTCAATTCTAGAGTGGCCAAGCCAATCACCTGATCTGAACCCAATTAAGCATGCCTTTTATATGCTGAAGAGAAAACTGAAGGGGACTAGCCCCCAAAACAAGCACAAGCATAAGCAATGCAAATACTAATCACGACCACTTTCATTTACATGACATTGCTGTGTCCCAAACATTACCGTGCCCTGAAATGGGGGCGGGGGGGGGGGGGGGCTATGTATAAACACTGCTGTAATTTCTACATTGGTGAAACCAAAGTGTATAAAATTGGCCTTTATTAAAATCTGACAATGCACTTTAACCACATGTGATTTTTTTCTATTATAAATCTCAAATTGTGGAGTACAGAGGCAAATAAATAAATGATGGGTCTTTGTTACAAACATTATGGAGGGCACTGTATATTTCACTGCACTATTTTTTTTAATGATATTTCCATATGTTGACTACTGGTGTATCATTGTTGATATTTTAGATTTTACTTTTGGATTTTGTGCTGCGTTCTTTAAGAGATATTTTTGATTTGTAAAGTTTAGATTGGAAATTCCTCTGAGACCAGAATTAGTGACAAGAAAGAAACTCCTCGGTTGTTTTGTTTCTTCTTGAAAGGTTTTCGTGTGAATATGTTGTGTACAACTAATATACAAGAGTGGAACGTAAGAGAATGATCAGACAACTTGGCTGTTACTGATAAACGAATGCTTGTTACGATCTATAGAAGCGCACATGCAACTTGTACTAATATTATACTTGTGGTTTCTTGAAACTGGTTTCCAAAAGCAGTCTGAAGAAGGGTCTCGACCCGAAACTTCACCCATTCCCTCTCTCCTAGATGTTGCCCGACCTGCTGAGTTACTCCAGCATTTTGTGATACCTTCCAAGGTCACTTTCTTGTGATTTTAAACCTTTTTAAGTCACTAGTTTGGCACCTGGCATATTTTAACAAACTTTACGTGTAGTAAGAAGAGTTTGGGGTTTACTAAAATGGTACCATATTTGGTGAGAGGTTAAAAAGCTATAAATGTTCTCCATAATGCTCAGAATGGTAATGAGATTTTCCAACTTTGGTCAGATCATGGAAGGTTTTGATTTGAGTGAATGAGGACAATCTGGTTCCTGTGGCAGGAGAGGCAATACAAGCAAGGCAAAGATTTAAATTCCAATGCATGGTCATTGACCTGAAACCTTCATTCTGTTTTTCTCTTGACAGATGCCGCCTGAACTTCCAAATATATCAAGAGGATTCAGTTTTATATCAAATATTTGAGGTATTTTTCAAAAAACTAGATGGGAGCTGTAATTTTTTTTTGTTGAACCAAAAGTTAGGATCTTGGATGCACTGCCTGAAAGGATGCCTCAAGCATATTTGTGGCATCCTTTCAGGCAGTGAATTTAAGATCCTTTACAGGATCGAACTGAGCAGAAATGGTGGGGGGAAAGAAATGAGAGCTATGGAAGGAACAAGCAGGGCTGTGGAAAGAGCCTTCAAAAAGGAAGATGTTCAGCCGGCTTTATGATCACCACTTGTACTGGTTTGTGATGTAACCAAGGTAACTTAAGAAGGGGAGTCTGAAGAAGGGTCTCGACCCGAAACGTCACCCATTCCTTCTCTCCCGAGATGCTGCCTGACCTGCTGAGTTACTCCAGCATTTTGCAAATAAATACCTTTGATTTGTACCAGCATCTGCAGTTATCTTCTTATACTTAAGAAAGGGAGTGTTTTATGAATCGACTGTGATTGTCTGGTAAGGGGATTTAAGGACATGATGACAGGCTTGTTTGTTTTTCTTTGCTAAGGGGGCAGATGTTGGAACTGGGCTGTCTCTTGGGGAGTTTCAATTCTCTTGCACCATGTGTGTAATTTGGAAATCTATGGCATAATTGCCTTTGGGTTCTGCCTCACCAGAAGCATCTCGGCCTGACATCCCCACAAGAATATTGCAAACAATAATCAACGTTGGAATAAACCTCCCCAGTGCATACATCTCCAGTTTCAGTGGCATTGTTACCTACAAATTACTCTTTGACTCTGGTAAACTTAGTGCAGATATTAACATTGGTAATCTCAATGTATAAAATTATTGTAAATGTCTTGGAAGTCTTTTGGTAAAGATTTATCAGACTATTACTTGGAATGACCAGTTTGTTTTAATGAATAAAGATTAGTAAATCTAGGCTATGTGTTTGAAAGAGTATGAGGTAATTTGAATGACATATATATGACTCTGACAGGGTATGGATGTGCTATAGAAAGGACCTTGTGTGAAAGAATCTAGAATTGAAGTCATGGCACCATTTATTTCCAAAGGCCATGAGTCATTAGAGCACTCCTCTTCATAGTCATGTGGAAACAGGCATTGAATATTTTTTAAACAGACGTAAAGGTTATGGTTCGTAGATAAGAATGCAGTATTGAGGTCAGTTCTACCAGTATTTACTGTGACAAAGGGGTTCAGTGGCTTATGTTCGGGCACTCAGCTATTGGGCACAAGCTAAGATTACCTTAAGAGATACCACATGGAAACAGGCCCTTCACCCCACCGAGTCCATTCACACTAGTTCCATGTTATCACTGTCATCCGCTCCCTACACATGAGGGTCAATTGACAGAGGCCAATCAACCTACAAACATGCTGGTCATTGGGATGTGGCAACACCCGGAGGAAACCCACATGGTCACAGAGAACATGCAAACTCCACACAGCATCTGAGGTCAGGATTGAACCCAGGTCTCAGGCGCTGAACCCAGGGTCTCAGCTGCGTCACTGTTCAGAGTGAAGGAAAGTTCATCAACCTGTGATGGTGTTCCCGAAGAGACTGCTGGTTACTGAGTAGATGGATGTAAAAATAATTGTCATTAATGTACAAGGTAAATTCACGCACGTGAATTGATATCACCAAAAATTGGAAATGGGAGCGTGAGTAGAGAGGTGGAGTTTGGAGAGGGAAAAAAAAAACTGTTCAGCAATGTTAAAGAAAGCAAGAAGGTATCCTTAAGCTTGCAGTGTGGCTGGGCAGTTGTTTGCTGTTATAAACGTGAAATATATTTTACATTTAAGAATGGGAAAAGTGGAATTCTCTTTACATGGTGAGTGCATAATGGATGATATCGGTAATGCCGTTATTGAAAAATATATAAAATTTTCTCATGGGACAGTGGCATTAAGAAAAACGGCATGCTTATTTGTAAAATTGCATTTTGGTGCAACACGAATATTGTAGCTTTTGGTTCCAAGAAGAGTGTGCAATCAGTGGAAAAGTGGTAGTAAAGACTTAATGGAATGTTACCAGGGGTGAAGGGGTGTAGTTACAAAATTGCTTGGTAAATTCGGAGTTTGTGCTTTAGCTAATGTGGGAAAGACTGATGAATTAAGTTGCAGTAATAGTTTTGAAATTTCAGAAATGTTCCTTTTGTTGTATATCTGTGAAGTCTTTTTATTCAAGTATTTTACTGAGTAAAAATAAAATGAGAACCCTGGGCATGATTGTTAAGTCTCGGAATGTCAATATTGGTGGCAGTTTTCTTATTAAAGTAATTTTTCTGAGAAGATCCTCAAATTTTCATTGTTAAATTGTTGAAGCTTGCATGTGGTGGTTTTGGAACTATTATATGATGATCTCTTGGCAGTTTGCATCTTTGCTCAGTGGTAGCTACAAAAGTAATCTGACTATGATTTGCTCTTGACGTTCTGAGAATGCCGCTGCAGCCAAGCTGATAACTATCTTAATTTATATGCAACGGCATATTATAATAATAGTTATTTTTAAAATCTGCCTTGTAACTTTCACAGCTTCAATCTTCAGATAAAATAAGACAAAGTGATGGAGTAACTTGGCGAGTCAGGCAGCATCTTTGGAGAACACAGGTGACCTTTCGGGTCAGGGCCCTTATTCAGACCCTCCTTGCGTCTGAAGAAGGCTCTCAACCCGAAACGTCACCTATCCATGTTATCCTTATCCAAAAACATTTTATTGCATGCTATCCAGTCAGCAGAAAGACTATACATGATTGCAATCATGCCGTCCAGTGTACAGATACAGGAAACACAAAATAGCATTTAGTACAAGATAAAATCCAATTCTAGATAGTCTGACTGCTTCCAATGGGATAGATGTTAGCTTGGGACTGCTCTCCAGTTGGTGATAAGATGGTTCAGTTGCCTGATAACACTGGGAAGAAACTCTCTCTGAATCTGGAGGTATGCGTTTTTATGCTTCTGTTCCTCTAGCCTGATAGGAGAGAGGCGAAGAGGTGGTGTCCTTGGTAGCCTTGGCTAGGCAACGTCAAATGTAGATGTGGTCAATGGAAGGGAGGTTGGTTTGCATGATGGTGTGTGGTGCTTCCACAATTCTTTGCAATTTCTTGCAGTCTTGGATGGGGAGATGTTCCAAAACCGTGCAGTAATGCATCCCGATAGAATGCTTTCATATGGCGCATCTGTAGAAGTTGGTGAGAATTGTCTGGGACTGCCGAATTTCCTAAGCCTTCTGTGGAAATAGGGACGTGATGTGCTTTCTTGGCCATTGTTTCAATATGGCTTGTCCAGGACAATTTGCTGGTGTCATTTACTCCTTGGAACTTGAAACTTTCTAACTTCTCTACTTTGGCGCTGTCAATGAATACCAGGGCATGTGTACTGCTTTGTATCCTGAAGTCGACCACAATCTTCTTTGTCTTGCTGACATTGAGAAGGTTGTTGCCTTGACACCAGGTTGCAAGGTTCTCAGTCTCCTTCCGGTACTCCGTCTCGTAATTATTTGATATTCACCCCACCACAGTGGTGTCGTCCACAAGTTTGTAAATTGAGTAGGACCGCCGTTACCATCACTGATAAATGGGTTTAAATGTGGATAAACAAGAATGTACATTGGTAACAAGATGTTGCTATAAAGAGGGAGCCTATGGCTGCTGTGCAGAAAGTTAGTTTGAAAGATTGAGTAAAAGGCATTTATACAGATTCAGGGATCAATGCTACCAGTTACATGGATATAAATAACCTGCATACCGAAAATTACAGGCATGTAATAAAGCCAATAATAAAATAACAAAATGAAGTTCAATTAGCTAAAATTTAATTATTTTATTGCGAGGGAGATCATTAGAATTCACAAGGGGTATTAGGAATTAAATAAGTGTATTGATTGATAAAGGTATCCGTGTACAGAAAGCAAAAGAGTTGCAATATTGTCTTTACTGTGAAAACTCATGGGTATGGAATATTTAACTCTATGGCAATTGAGCAGAATCTTTATCAACATTTAAAAGAAAAGTGGGGAAATTTTGTAGGATGTGGTAATGGAAGGAAAGTGGGATTAGAATAGCTACTCCAGTAGAAACGCCATCATGGAAGGTGACACTAATGTTTTTTGCATTGGTATTTATGTTTATATGCACAACACTAGAGGTTTTACTTCTGCATTTTAAATTGTTGTTCCATCTCTGAGTCACATGTTCTGGCAGTTGTGTCCACACCCATGAATTTCGAAATAAAGTATTAGTAAGCGACAAATTGGGATACGTGATGGAAATAAAATCACACTGTTGTTCCAATAGAAATTACTCTGGTTCTTAAAACAGCTTTGACTGTAAATAGAATATCCTAATATAGCACAGTATTAACAATGATGTTTGACCAATACACCATTCCAAAGCACAACATGCACATCCAGTATTTGGCGTTATAACTTGACAAACATGCCGTCCTAAAGATGAGGTCATAGAGTTTATGGAATATTCATTTGAGAGTTTTAGTGTATCTACCAGGAGCTGATGAAACCTAAACAGTCACAGTTGTTAGGAGAAACAAAGTCACTTAATTTAAATGCTGGAGTAACTCATGGGCCAGGCAGCATCTCTGAAGAAAATAGATAGGTAATGTTTCGGGTTGGAACTCTTCTTCAGACTTAATTAGTATTTCACTTAATTTGATGATTGGCGATGCAAGTTCAGCCTGGTCACCTATGGTGTTCAAAAATTTGGATTTTTAAAATTTATTGAATCCTATTTACAATAATCTTTCACTTTTTGCTTCATCTTTCTAGATACACATTTAATTAGATAAGTGGACAATTTTCAGAGGAAACTGATGCTTGTTATAAAGTTTGCATCGCTTACATTTAGTTTTCATCACATATTTTATAACCACACATGAGATTCAACAAGCTGATATGATTCCTTTTTATGATTATGATTAATCTGATATCCACAAATGGTTTTAATTGTTCAGTTGCAATCCTGATCAAATAAGTATTTCAGTATGCTGTATCAATATGTTAGCCAGCTATTTGGTTGTTAACAGACTGTCATGGTTGACGAAAATCAAAATAATACTGTAGATGCTGGAAACCTAAAATTAAAAATACAAATGCTGGAAAAACTCACCAGGTCAGGCAGCATCTGCAGAGAAAAATGGTTGTCACCCAATGCTGGACGCCATGGAAATGGAATGCAAGAAAGATGTTATTATTTACAAACTAATCAAGGGGTTTAAAACTTTTTTTTTAAAATGGAATTGTAGTTGGGTTGTCAGTGACAGGTACTTATAGACAATAGGTGCAGGAGTAGGCCATTCGGCCCTTTGAGCCCATTCAATGTGATCATGGCTGATCATTCTCAATCAGTACCCCGTTCCTGCCTTCTCCCCATTCCCCCTGACTCCGCTATCCTTAAGAGCTCTATCTGGCTCTCTCTTGAATGCATTCAGAGAATTGCCCTCCACTGCCTTCTGAGGCAGAGAATTCCACAGATTCACAACTCTCTGACTGAAAAAGTTTTTCCTCATCTCTGTTCTAAATGGCCTACCCCTTATTCTTAAACTGTGGCCCCTAGTTCTGGACTCCCCCAACATTGGGAACATGATTCCTGCCTCTTAACGTGTCCAACCCCTTAATAATCTTATACGTTTCGATAAGATCCCCTCTCATCCTTCTAAATTCCAGTGTATACAAGCCTAGTCGCTCCAGTCTTTCAACATATGACAGTCCCGCCATTCCGGGAATTAACCTAGTAAACCTACACTGCACGCCCTCACTAGCAAGAATATCTTTCCTCAAATTTGGAGACCAAAACTGCACACAGTACTCCAGGTGCGGTCTCACTAGGGCCCTGTACTTGTCTGGAAGTTTCCCATTTCCCCTCTGCTCTTCTTTCCTGTACTCCGAGTGAGCACCATAAACTACTTGGCTTCGAGGATGAACTCCTGCCTTTCTTTCCTAATGTCTCAGAAACCCATGCCATTTAAAGTTTCTCTTGAACTATTGTGACGCGTAATTGTAATTAGAAAAGCATAAGGCAGATTGAAAGAAGATCTAATGGTGCTTATGTCTTCTGCAATATTCCTAAAAGGTTGATCAGTTGATCTCGTAGTTAGCTGCAGGATCTTGCTTTGTTAAAATGCCTTTCATTCGCAGCAGCCCTGCGCAGCAGTTGTATTTATTGGATGTGAAGGAATCTGAAATGCCTCTGCGTATTTGTAGGTCTACCTTTACTCATTTACAGTGTAGTGTGTGTATTCCAATGAATGCTGCTCTCATTCTCTTTCTGCAGGTAGAATGTGAGCACAACTTTCTTGTTTATAAAGGAACTTATTTGATATTGAGATGAATTACCACAAAATAAATGAAGGTGGATAACGAGTGGCTGCTTAATTATTATACCGGGGAAAGAAAATAAGAAAGAGAGACACTTCTGTGAGCTAATGGAGAAAGAGTCTGAGAACTAGCCAGAAGAAATGTATGGGCTGCTGTCAGAGGAAGGTTGTCCTTTCCTAAAGTCGTACAGCACAGAAGTAAGGCCTTGGACTCCATGCCGATCTTCACTATTAGCGCAAATACCATTTAATTCTCCCCACATTCTCACTGACATTGTTCTTGTATGTCCTGTAGTCCGTTAATGGTTCTGTCTTCCCAGTTTATTTGATTACAATTTATGTTGCATGGGAGCTAGCGCGGCTGAATTGTGCTGTGCAACCCACCAGCCTTGCTTGTATGTGTAAGTGCTAGTCTTTACCCTCTGGAGCTCTACCTTCCTCACTTCATCTACCTTTATTAACAAACCTTTGTTCTGTCTTAAGCTTCTCATGCGTTTGTGCTATACGCTTGAATGACCCTAAATAGCAAGTTCAATATCGTAACCATTTACTGATTTCTTTTTGTATTTATTAATGACCATTTCATATTAATAGCCTTTAAATCTGTTCAACTTCCTTGTTCCCCTGTACTGCAGCCTCTTGCAATATTTCCTGCCAGCAAACTTTGCAAGACATGCCTCTCATCTCTGCAGTGTTAGGTATCTTAACTCCATACATCGACCTTTCCCCCCCCCTCTTGTTACATTTATTTACACTCTTAGAATCCTGCTTTATTAGCTGCTTTTCACTAGTTCTGCTAACTCCCCCGATGCTCCTATTTAAATGTGACTTCAACGTAAAGCACTGAACTATTGTAAAGCTACCACGTGAATGCATTGTTATTGTTAGATAGCCATAAATATAGCTTGTTATATCATGGCTACATTTGGAAGTTGATGGGATCATTGACAGTTAAAAATAGCAATGTCAATCAATTCAGTGAAGAAGTAAGCGGATGATGGATTATCTTCGTTCAGTTTTGGATGAATCGTGATTATTTTTCAAGAGCTGCAGGTGGTATGTATTGGTTTTAGTGGTGGTTTGTTACGATGTAAATTGGGGTGAAATTTAAATAATTTACAACATCTTTTTAACCCCATGCCATTTGATGCCGATACATTTATTAAAGTAGTGTTTGTTTTAATAGGTTGGCACTCAGAAAACCGTTACGTAAATAGAACCATTTCTCACCTCTACTCTGACTGAATTTGCGTTTGATCAGAGTGAATAACTTAATTGGTAAGTTTATTCGGTAAGTTTATTCAATTTTAATTTCCATAATTTCATTTCACTATGTTGTAAAAGTGGATTATTGCAAAACTGGGAAAAGTGGTTTTAGATTTACCCCCTCTGCTGTTCCAATCCCTTCCCATGTTTGAACTAACCCGGGATGGGATTTTCCTAAAAATATGTTTGCGCTTACTTTTTTATAAAAAAACTTAAGAATCTCTAATGCAGCAGAACATAAGAAAGACAAGTTTTAGTTTCTTGAAACTAAAGATTAGTGGGAAGCTGGCACTAAAAGCAAAGAGCATTTTATTATTTTAGACTTTAGAATACAGCGTGGTAAACAGGCCCTTCGGCCCATCGAATTTGCGCCGACCAGCAGTCATCTGTATACTAGCACTATCCTACACACTAGGGCCAATTTATAGAAGCCAATTAACCTACAATGTCGGTACGACTTTGGAGTGTGGGAGGAAATGCGAGGGGGCACCTGGAGCAAACCAATGCGGTTGACAGGGAGAAAGTATAAACTTCGTACTGACAGCACCTGCAGTCAGGATTGAATCCGTCTCTCTGGCGCTGTGAGGCAACGACTCTACCGCCGCACCACCTTGCCGCTCTGCTGTGAGTCGAGATGGACTGCTGTGGCTCAGCATTTTAGAGTGCAAAAAGTGATGGTTGCAAACATAGAGCTTACTATAGCTATCACTGTATTGTGTATAAGCCTGCAAATATATATTTAAACTTTCCCTTTTCTCTTGAAGATTGCCTCGTCTTGCAATATGTATGTGCATGGAAAATTCTGGTTGTGTGTAGAGCGAGGGAGCGTTAAATCCAACTGCTTCCTCTAGTCGTTTTCCACCAGGGCCTAAATATTCATTTTTCACTCCTGCCGCCCCATAAATCACTTCCAGGGAACTATTATGTGTCAACTAAAACCAAGCAGATTGATTTGAATTGTGCAATCATCAATTTTGCACACTAAGTCATTTTGCGTATTTATTTCTAAGCATTAACTTTTATAACTCCAGGGACTAAATTTTGTCTTCTCTATATTAACTTATTAACTTTATTTATATGCTGTAACTGTAATTCTTTTTTTTGCACAATCCGCAGGCGTTGCCATTTTCATTTCACTGCACATCGTGTGTGTGTATGTGACAAATAAACTTGACTTTTCATTTATGTTACTGGCAGCTGACCATTTTTTTGGTTGAAAAACGAACTTGCAGGTAACGATGGCGGACTCCGAAAGTGTAAGGATTGCTCCGGAAATGCCGGCCATGTTTGATGGGATGAAGCTGGCTGCAGTCGCCGCCGTGTTATACATCATTGTAAGATGCCTGAATCTCAAGAGCCCAACTGCTTCTCCAGAGCTGACATTCCAGGACACCCCACTAACTCGATTCCTGCTGAAATCATGCCCACTGCTGACCAAAGAGTAAGTAAATTAAATGCCTCTCCGCTGTACAGCAATTATGTGCGGCTGAAGACTCATTGTTGCATTTGAAAGGCTCATCAAAGCACATCTTTGAGTTTTTGCTGTAAGGAAATTGCTATTAAATTGCCGCCAACTTAGATCTAATAATGCTGACACCCAGTGATTGTCAAAATTAATCTCAATTCGGATGTAGAAGAGGTTTACCAGAATGCTGCCTGGCCGAGAGGGTATCAGCCAAAGAAACTTGGATTGTTTTCTCTGGAGTGTTGGAGGTTCATTGGAGACCTGTTTGAAGAATATAGATAAGGGTATACAGACCTTTTGTGCAGGAAGGAACTGCAGATGCTGGTTTAAACCGAAGATAGACACAAACATGCTGGAATAACTCAGCCGGACAGGAAGCATGTCTGGAGAGAAGGAATGGGTGACGTTCCTGGTCGAGACCCTTCTTCAGATCTTTTTGCCCAGAATGGAAATGTCGGCGATTAGAGGCCACAGCTTAAAGGTGAGAGGGCAAAGTTGCGAGACGAGGTGGGTGCCTGGAATATACGCAGTCGAGGGTGGTGATGGACGCAGATACGACAGACGTTTAGATAGGCACATTGAGATGCAGGTATATGGATTACAGGCAGAGATATAGATCACAGGTAGAGGTAATTAGTTTAATGGCGTTGTGTTTGTCTCTGACATTGTGGGCCAAAGGACCTGTTCCTGTGCTGCATCTTAATAATATCTATTCTGCACATTCCAAGTTAGCGATTGTGTACAACTGTTGACCATTCACTGTTATTGCTTCACTGCCCAGCACTTTTCACAAGCAAATGGGATTGATCAGCAGTTTGTGTGAACTTTAAAACCCACATGCGACATTCTTGAAGCAAAATGAACAGGAATAGTAAATACTGCACAGATGATATTTATTGCCTGTACCACTTTATCAGAATGATAATAATTTTTCCAAATTGGCGATTCTGGTTCTTGTATTTCTTTGTTAAAACTGGAAAACTACAAGGCTAAATGTAAAATACTGGAGTTATAATCCAAAACATGAACAGTGAAATGTTGACTTTCATTTATACATGTAAAGAGAGCAGTTTTGAGTTTCAAGTATAACTTCATTAGAACTACAGATAGACACAAAATGCAGGAGTAACTCAGTGGGACAGGCAGCATCTATGGAGAGAAGGAATGGGTGAAGTTTCGGGTCGAGATGTCAGGGCGATAGATAGATAAGGAAGTGCGAAGGTGTGAAAACAGGGCAAAGGGAATGGAGATCAAGGAAAATGTAGAATAGATCATTGTTGGCTGGGAGAAAGTAACAGCAAACCAAACAGATAAAAGGTAGAGACAGTAAGAGCAGTCGGAGAACTGGGAAGGGGGAGAGAGAGAGGGAAAGCAAGGGTTACGAAGTTAGAGAAGTCAATGTTCATACTGGTGGGGTTCAAGCTGCCCAAGCGAAATATGAGGTGCTGTTCCTCCAATTTGCACTGGGCCTCACTCTGACAATGAAGGAGGCCCAGGACAGAAAGGTCAGTGGGGGAATGGGAGGGGGGTTTAAAGTGTCTAGCAACTGGGAGATCAGGTAGGTTCAGATGGACCGAGCAGAGGTGTTCAGTGAAACGATCGCCGAGCCTGGGCTTGGTCTCGCCGTTATACAGGAGTCCACACCTGGAACAGTAGATGAGGTTGGAGGAGGTAGTCAAAGTCAAAGTCAATTTTATTGTCAATCAGCCAGTTCACACAGACAGAAAATCGAAATACCGTTTCCCACAATCCCGAGGAACAAAGTGCATAAAACAAAAGGCACAGCAAACAACAATCAACATAAAACATAAAATATAAAATATAGTCACTTCAAATTTTTTTTTTTTTTTTTTTTTTTTTTTTTTTTTAAAGTGTCTGGTGCTGGATGTGCGTGTGTGTGGGGTGTTAAAGTCCAGGTCCCATAGGGGCAGGGGAGAGAGGAGGAAGGGAGGGGAGAGAGTTCAGCATCCTGACAGCCTGGTGGAAAAAACTGTTCTTTAGTCGGGTGGTGCTTGACCTCAGGCTGCGAAACCTTCTCCCTGAAGGCAGGAGGGTGAAGAGGCTGTTGGAGGGGTGGGAGGGGTCACCCACAATGCTCAATGCTTTGCGGGTGAGGCGGGTGGTGTAAAGGACCAGGAGTGTTGGGAGTGAGGCGCCAGTGATCCTCTCAGCAGTGTTCACTATGCGCTGCAGGGTCTTACGGCTGGAGGCTGTGCAGCTTCCGAACCACACAGTGATGCAGCTGCTGAGGATGCTCTCGATGGCACCTCGGTAAAAAGTGTACATGATGGGTGTGGGGGCTCCCGCTCTCTTCAGTTTGCGGAGGAAGTAGAGGCGCTGCTGGGCTTTCTTGGCGATGGACATGATGTTGTTGCTCCAGGAGAGATCCTCGGTGATGTTCACCCCCAGAAATTTGGTGCTGCTCACCTGCTCCACAGCAGCACCATTGATGGTCAGTGGGTGGGGGTGTTGGGTGTGCGTTCTCCTGAAGTCGACAACAATCTCCTTTGTTTTCTCCACATTCAGGAAGAGATTGTTGTCTGTGCACCACGCGGCCAGCTGGTCCACCTCCTTCCTGTAGTGGGTCTCGTCGTTGTTGCTGATGAGACCCACCACTGTTGTGTCATCCGCAAACTTGACGAAGTGGTTGGAGCTGTAGGTGGGTGTGCAGTCGTGGGTCAGCAAGGTGAAGAGCAGGGGGCTTAGCACACATCCTTGTGGGGCACCCGTACTCAGCGTGATGGTGTCCGATGTGTTGCTGCCGACCCGTACGGACTGGGGTCTGGCAGTGAGGAAGTCCAGCAGCCAGTTGCAGAGAAGGGGGCTGAGGCCCAGATTTGTTAGTTTACAAACCAGCTGCTGGGGGATGATGGTGTTAAATGCTGAGCTAAAGTCTATGAACAGCATCCTAACATATGAGTTTTTAGTGGGTGAGGGCTGGGTGTAGAGCAGAGGAGATGGCATCCTCAGTGGACCGCTTAGCTCGATATGCAAACTGAAACGGGTCCAGGGAGGGGGGGAGGTTGGATCTGATCTGCTTCATGACCAGCCTCTCGAAGCACTTCATGATGGTTGAAGTCAGCGCTACAGGGCGGTAGTCGTTGAAGCAGGATGGAGAAGACTTCTTGGGCACAGGTATGATGGTGGTTTCTTTGAAGCACAAGGGAACAACAGCCTGGCTCAGGGAGATGTTGAAGATGTCTGTGAGGACATCTGTGAGCTCAGCTGCGCAGTCTTTTAGCACACGACCAGGAATGTTGTCAGGTCCAGAAGCTTTCCGGGTGTTAATCCTTAACAGTGTGCTCCTCACACTGCCTGGAGACAGACAAATAGCCTGGTCGTTGGGGGGAGGAGTTGTTTTCTGCGCAGGTGTGTTGCTCTGAGCTTCAAAGCGTGCGAAGAAGCCGTTGAGGTCGTTCAAGAGAGAGGTGTCACTGTCACAGGTCTGTGGTAAGGGTTTGTAGTCCGTGATAGTCCTAATACCCTTCCACAGGCTCCGTGTGTCTCTGCTGTCACTGAAGTGGGCTGTGATGCGCCGGGTGTAGTGTTGTTTGGCTTTCCTGATGCCACTGGAAAGGTTGGCCCTGGCTGCTCTGAGACCGGCTGGATTGCCCTCTCTGAAGGCAGCGTTGCGGACCCTCAGCAGCCCATGGACCTCCCCTGTCAGCCATGGCTTCTGGTTAGCCCGGATGGTGATGGCTCTGGTGTGGGTCACATCGTCAATGCATTTGGTGATGTAGCCTGTAACTGTCTCTGTGTATTCCTGAATGTTGGTTGTGTTGTTGTATGTTGCTGCCTGCTTGAACATGTCCCAGTCTGTAGTCTCAAAGCAGTTTTGGAGTGCAGCTGTGCTGTCCTCTGACCACACACGTACCTCTTTTGAAACCGGTTTGGTGACTTTCACCCGGGGTCTGTATGCAGAACGGTGCAGAACGGTGAGGTGATCAGAGAGGCCGATGTGGGGGAGGGGGGAAGCCTTGTATGCTCCTTTGATGGTCGTGTAGACAAGGTCCAAGGTGTTGTCCAAGGTACAAGTGAACCTCTCTCTGCCTCACCTGAAAAGACTGTCGTGGACCTTGGTTGGAGTCGAGGGGGGAGGTATAGGGACAGGTGTTGCATCTCCTGCGGTTGCAGAGGAAAGTACCTAGGGAAGGGGTGGTTTGGGTGGGAAGGGACGGGTTGACCAGGGAGTTCCGCGGTCTCTGCGGAAAGCGGAAATGGGTGGAGATGGGAAGATGTAGCTAGTGGTGGGATCCCGTTGGAGGTGGCGAAAATGTTGGGGGATTAGAACTATTGTTGACCTGAGCCATCCTAGCAATTTATACCATTTTACTCAAATTTTCCAGAACCTCTTTGGAGAATGGTTCATCATTTTTTTTCAAAATTTGGTATGTGCAGACGATTGTTGTCTGGTGGTCTTGTAGAGTAATTGTGTAATCCAGCTTTAAGTATTGGGGGTATGTGGATAGTGCATTAGGGGAAATTCTTCAAAGGTGATAATTTTAATATACCTTGAAGCATAAGTTCAGGGAGCTCAGTATGAGCAGACAATTTTTTGATTGCGTGCAATCCTACTGGCCATTGATTAACACAAGGATATTTAAAAAACCTCGAAGATACAGTTCCTGTTTATTGAGTTCATTTAAGCCGGGCAATGATTCAACACTCATTTCATGGGTGAAATTATTCACCTTTGCTCCAGTGTTAAATATTGATAATGGAAACACATTCTTTTGACATGAGGGAACTTGGTTTTTCCAACAGTTAGACAAATCATTTTTCATTTAGGGGCTTTTAACATTTCTGTACAACATAAAAACTTGCATTTGAGACTATTTAATGTCTATGTTTATAGATTTTTCATAAAAAGATGATGGATCACACCAAACCTCCTCAACCATTTTTGCCAGAATGTTTTTATTTAATAAATTTCAAGATTTTATCTACTTAATTTATATTCTGGCCTTTTAATAATCATAAAAAGTTGCTGTTTTTAGTGATAAATTAGATTTTTTAATGTAGTTGCATTTAAATGTATTCTACCCATCGTCTCTCCCTTATTTGGTTCCACTTATGGCTTTCAATACTTGGCAGAATCCAGACTCTGCAGATCTTTGTAGTCTCCACTTGTCACCTTCCAGCCTCTCGCTGCCTCCATCTCTCCCCTCCTCCAATATTGCTCCATCTGCTCATCATATTCCCCCCTCATCTGCTTCTACTTTTCGCTTACCAGCTCCTGCCTCGACCAGCCCCCCCCCCCCCTCCCTCTCGCCCCCGCCAACCTCTTCCTACGGGCTATCTCCCCCTCAACATTCTGAATCTTGATTCAGAGTCAACTATCCCTGTGACTCCACAGATGCAAACCATACTCTCACCGTTCCACCAGCAGACCTTTTGTGCATTTCCTTGCTTTTTGTGTAGTTAAATCATTACTTAACAAGTCAAGTCTGAATGTTGATTTGTTTTAATGTCAGCTGGCTTTGTCGAGAGGGACAAAATTGGCTAATCATCTTTCAATGCCGTTAAACATTGCTTTTTAGAGATCATTTAAAGTGAAGCGAAAAAGTAGAGTAACTGGTCGCCTTTGAATTATACGTGGCTCTTTGTACGATTAAAATCCGTGTGGACAGAACAAATCATCTGATGTACAGTGAATTAGTATGAAGTGGAATGAAAGGCAAATGTCAGATATGCAGTCCACAGCAAAGTTTGCTTGAACTGCCTTGAGGATGCTCAAAGGAATAATGTTGGCCAGAGTGTGCATAAACTACTGACTTTTGCACAATGCAAAATGGTACCTTCACCTCGGAATAGACATGTTAGTCAACCACACAGTCATTCCAGTTGGCCCCATGCATAACATAACATAACATGCATGCATGCATAACAATGCAGCACAAACAAGCTAATCTGTTATGTGTTCTGAAAGAATGTTCACCACTGGAGCAATACTGATCCTGTGCTTTTCCAAGCTATGTTACAGATATCCATCTTATGCCTCGTGTTTCTGTTCTACTGATGAACATTTTGAGATTATGTCCCATGAATTCTTAATGTAAGTATTTAAAACTGCCAATTTATTGAAACATTATCCAAATTGTAATTTACTATCCCAATGTTGTTTGGGATATTGCTATTTTTACTGGCAATCCTGTAAAATAAATGAGGTGGGAATGGCCTTTTATTAGTCAGAATGAGTGGCTTCGGTTCGTAAGCTTCGTCTACCATCAATCCTTTGGCACCCAACAGACTTTCTGCTTTTTGCAATAAGAGACATAAGGAAAAAATGATGTGAGTGAACTTACTTGCCCTAACCACTTCCTGCCCAGGTACTTTCCCCTGCAACCGCAGGAGATTTAACACCTGTCCATATGCCTGCTCCCTCATATTTATCCAGGGATCCCAGCAGTCCTTCCAGGTGAGAGGTTCATGTGTACCTCCTCCAACCTCATCTGCTGCATTCAGTGCTCCTGATGTGGCCTCCTTTACATCGGTGAGACATAGCATAGACTAGGCGACCGTTTCATCAAACACGTGCTTGGTCAGCCAAGGCCTGCTGGATATCCCGGCTGCTAACTGTTTTTAGCACTCTTCCCATTCCCATACTGACCTTTTGTTCCGGGGCCTCCTCCATTGCCAGAGTGAGGCCACACGCAGATGCGAGGAACAGCACCTTGTATTCCGCTTGTGTTTCTTATAATCCAATGGTATGAACATTGAATTCTCCAACTTTAGATAACTGACCTACCAACACTCCTCACTCACTCCTCTCCCTCCTATTTTTCCCCATGCCCCACCTGCATGCACACCCATTTCGCCCATTCCCCTTCTCTCAGCCCCCTTCCACTGGCTTCACATTTTGTGCCTCTTCTACCCTCATTTCATACTTTTTGTCTTTTCATCTCTGTCCAACCATTTGGCACTCAAAAATCCCCTTCGCCTATATCCGCCTATTACTTGCTAGAATTTTCCCTGCCCCCACCTCTCATTCAGCTTTCTCTCCCAACCACCATGCCTGGGCCACTGAGTTCCTCCAGCACTCTCATTTTTGTGAGCCAGCAGCTGCAGTTCCTCGTGTCTACAATAGATATGAGGAGTTTGTCGTGGTGAATTGTGGATCAACATTCATGCTATATCGGTCTGTGGAAATGACAATTGTTCATTGACATTTATTGCTTTGATAATACACCTTTCTCAAAGGCATTTGATACAGGAAAACACTTACTGAAAGCATAGGCAAACATTGTCTTTGATATTGAGACTAAAGGAAGGTGGAAAAAGTGAATGTTGAAGGTTTAATTAATGACGGGGAGATTTAGGGAGGGAATTCCAGGGGATAGAATTTGATGACTGACTAATGGCGGAGCAAAACAAGTGGAGGCTGAATGAAAGACTAGAAAGATCTGGAAGATTGATGGACTGGAGAATATTCTAGAAATAGATGGGTTTAGTATAAAGGTCATGGTAAAGTAATTCCAATGAACACTCAGGCCAGAAAATGCCATATGTTGAAAGAATGTGCCCAAAGAATCAACTCTTCCAAGAAATAAGTTCATGATTAAAATTGAGGTGAAAATTAACTCCCAAGTCACTCTGTTAAGCTGAATTGAAATCTTTACCTTTTCAGAAGTGGATTGAGACAAGCTATTGTTGACATGGATTGAACCGTCTGCTAAATAAATATTGGTTATCTAGGCGTGGTGGGAGAGACTTGGCAGACATAAATGGATTGAATTTCATTTGGCCGACTGGGTCTGGAATTGGATTACATTTACTTGACTGGACTCTGGAATTTAAATCCTGCACAGAACCTCAGCCATTTTCTGAAGTAAATTCAACTGGGAGGAGAGAAAATGTGTCTTGCATGGGAAGTTTAACACACAGTTCTGTGGATTGAACAGTTTGTTTTGTTTCTTCAGTTTGTTGGAGCTGTTCTGTTTCTATGAGATGCAGATAGGTATTTAAAATTCACACGAAAGAAAGGATTCATTCCTGTAGCGATCGGCTGTGCTTTTAACCCTTGCAAAACCATTTCTGCTTATGGTTGCAATTTTAGTGAAAATATTGCCATGTAATGTTTAGCTCTGATCCTTTCTTCACGTTATTTGCTGTTTTATTGGGTCTTGGATGTTTTGGATTCAAGCTTTTACTACAGATTTGGGCATGAAATCTGGATTAATGCAACAGTGAGTGCTGCTTTATTGGAGGTGTCATCTTTTGGGTGGAATATTAAATTTGTTCGGGGCTTCAAAAGATCCCTTCAGTCAGGACCGTTCAGTCAGTGCTCTGGCTAACATTAATTCCAAAGGCGACACCAACCTAAGCAGCTTAACTTGTTATTTTCACCCCATTAGCTACTAAAGAACTGTGGCTACCTCATTTTGCCTGTTTCAGAAACGAATATGTCTTCTCTGAAGCACTTTTGTTGAACATAAAAGGTATATGAACTTAGAACAGTACAACACGGGAACGGGTCCTTCTGCCAACAATGTGCTGAATATGATACTGACCAGTTCATATAGGCATGCACATAACCCTTATCCCTCCATTCCCTGCAAATCCATGTGCCTATCCAAAAGTCCCTTAAATGCCAAATCTAGGTGTGAACCTCCAGCACAACTTCCTTGAGGCTTTACCCTTTTAGCTACCTGCCAATGCCATTTATATTCAGTTCAGTGAACATATTTAACGTTTACTGTTTTTGTTGAATCAGACATTGTATCAATATTTTCATCCAAAATAGTAGCTGACAAAGCTCTCTCGAAACTTTTGTATGAAAGCGGATGTCAAAAAGAATTGAAAATATTTCTAAAGATTACAAATATAAATGATCTCTGAATTACCACTTCAGGTAATGGAAATTCGCCCTTGCGGAATTCTCAAAGCCGTACGTAAAAAATTAGGACATGGAATAAAATTCACTCTTACAGAAATTTTAGTTGGGGTGGGAAAGAGGTCAGTAAATACTACTTTGAACTCGAAGGTTGTGGGGAGACCTGTTAGAAGTGTGTAAAATTGTGAGGCAAAGATAGGGTAGTCTGTCAGAACCTTATTTCTAGGATGGAAAAATCAAATACCAGAAGGCATAGCTTTAAGTTGAGAGGCACTTATGATTGTTATATTTGAAACATTTGGGTAGGGATATGAATATGCAAGGAATGATGAGAGATGGGTTATGTGCAGGCAGATAAGAGTCGGTCTTGGCATCATGTTTGGAACAGACATTGTGGACCAAAGGGCCTGTTCTTGTGCTGTACTGTTCCATTTTCCAAATGATTGAGTGTACAAGGAATAAATCTGTAAGTCCTCTGCTGCATTTATTTTCATTGGGGGAAGGGAGTGCATCAGTCTCGAATAATGTGTTTGCCAGTTCCTTCATGGTTATGAATTATTCCTAAATCAAAATGCTCATTCATTTTTTGATGCTGAGCTTCAATTCTTCTGTATAGATATTAAAATAGTGCTGTAGCTGATCTGTGCCTCGGGAAATGGAAAGCTAAACTTGTATAGTCATTCTGTTTACAGACGACTGGATTATTTATAGGTTCACCGTTGCAAAATCGGAATTCTTCTAGGTCATGAACATAAAGGTTTGATAATATTGTAATTTAATCTGTCCCCCTTATCCCCTGTAAAATGTAGTGCTTTGATGCCATGTTCCTCTTTAACCCCATGTTCTAGTTTTATGAGAGGAAGAGAGAGGGGTCATGATCCTCGAGTACTATTGAGCAAAGTCCCACATGCCCAACTGAAGGTTTAATATCCTTCCCCATTACCTTTTCTGTCTGTAATTTGCATTGAACAAAATTATTTCCTGTTTAACCTTAAAATCATGTTATAATTAAAGAGCTTGTCCCAGTTTTTTAAATCTCATAATATATTGAGAAGATTACATTTTAATGCTGCCTCCAGTGACTTAACTCATGGCAGCTTGTGCACTTTAATTACTGTAGTGGTTTAGCAGCAAACTAATTTCTGCCCAAAGTTGTGATCTGCTGTGATTTTAATGGGCTGGTATTGAATTGCTTTCTTGTTGATGAAAACTTTAGGATGCTTCTTCATGAAGAACATTGATGATAATAACACTGGTAGGAAGTTAATGGCAAAAATGTGAAATAATAATGATCATGAAAATAGCCAGCACTTTTCTAAGCTCAATTCTTCTGAGTAACTGTATTATGTCGGTTTTTGTGCAATTAGGGTAAGTTCATAAGCACTCTGCAGTCGGAATGAAGTGAGTCTTATATAAGATCCATCAGTGTAACTCTACCACATAGCAACACTGTCATGTACTAAGCCTACTTTAATAATGAATGGAGCCACATGCAGTCAAGGAAATTAAAAGACATGCCGAACTTTGGACAGCGCTGCAGTTGTTTTAAATTAACCTTAATGGCATTGCTTCTGTCAATAGCACCTGATGAAGCATATATTATTTAGTGAAGTAGAAGCTAATGTTCTTCCAATTTGGCACAAATTAAAGACCTGAGATGACAGAAGCAGTTATTAGGGCAAATTTGGCCTGACATACAGAGCTTTCAATTTAACCTGGTTCAATAAATGGCCCTTGATACTGTGACTTGTGTTTCATGTAAATCTTTTGTTTTTTTCTTAAACTGGTGTCATTGAAATTGTGTAGCAATCTGGAGGCTAGTGATCAAAAGATTATATGGTTGGTTTGCAAGTCACCTAAACAACTAAAGCCATACAGCAAAAACAAGGCACTTGATGCCACCACATCCATGTCGACCTTTTTGCGCATCTAGACTAATCTTATTTGCTTGCATTAGGACCAAATCCTTTTTATACATTGCCTATTTGTGTCTGTCTAAATGCCTCTGATTGCATCTGATTTCACCACCTCCTCTGGCAGTGCATTTAAGATATTCATTCTCAAAACAAAAACAACCCTCAGATCCGCTTTAAAACTCTCTCCTCTCACCGTAAACCTATGCTGTCTTGTTTTTAATACCTCTGCAGATGGTAGAGATTCTACCTGCACTCTATATGCCTCCCATTATCTTGCATTTCTATCAGGTCTTGTATACTGTCAGATAATCTATTTTAGAAGAAGGGTTCTGACCTGAAATTTCACCTATCCATGTTCTCCAGAGATGCTACCTGACCTGCTGAATTACTCCAGCATTTTGTCTTTTATTTGCAAACCAGCCCCTGCAGTTTTGTTTCTTTAGTATTTTTGGTTAATTGTGCTTTGAGGCACATGTTTGTATATAAAGCCCTAAACGGGCTTGTCCCCCCCCCCCCATATCAAAAACCTTCTAACCCCTTACTCTACCTCCAGGTCCCTCAGGTCGGCCGACCTGGGGCTACTGGCTGTCCCGCGGTCTAGGCTTAAGCTCAGGGGTGACCGCGCTTTTGCGGTTGCAGCTCCTCGACTGTGGAACAGCATCCCCCTCCCTATCAGATCTGCCCCCTCCATCGGCAAAACATACTTGTATTCTTTAGCGTTTTGAAGCCTTCTGATGGGGCTGATTTTTGTTTTGTGCTGCTCCCTTTGAACTGTCTTTTTTGTGCCGGTGTGCTGTGATGTCTGTTTCTTATTGTGCTTTTAGTACCTGCTCTGATGTACAGCACTTTGGTCAATGTGGGTTGTTTTTAGATGTGCTTTTATAAATAAATTTGACTTGACTTGACTTGACATTTTATGGAAAAACAAGATTTCTCACCAATGGATCCCTCCTGCTATAGTCTTTAGATTTAGAGATACAGCCCACCGGGTCCCAACCGCCCAGCGATCCCCACACACTAACACTATCCTACACTCACTAGGGACAATTTTTACATTTGTCCAGCCAATTAACCTACATACCTGTACGTCTTTGGAGTGTGGGAGGAAACCGAAGATCTCGGAGAAAACCCTCGCAGGTCACTGGGAGAACGTACAAACTCCGTACAGACAGCGCCCGTAGTCAGGATCGAACCTGAGTCTCTGGCGCTGCATTCGCTGTAAGGCAGCAACTCTACCGCTGCGCCACCATGCTTTAATGTACTTTTGCAATGGAAGATTCCTTTATTTATCAGTGGTTAATTTAATGTAGAACGTTTCTGGGCAAGGGCAGGTCGCGATCTGTTAACTTGGAATTGATTTACTGAAAAATGCCAGATCAGTTAACGAAGAGGCACCAACGAGATTCTGAAGGGTCTGAAGAAGGGACCTGAAATGTCACCCATTCCTATCCAGAGATGCTGCCTGTCCCGCTGAGTTACTCCAGCATTTTGTGTCTATCTTCAGTTTAAACCAGCATCTGCAGTTCCTTCCGACACAACAAGATTATTTGTTAGGTAAACTCAACATGGTTTTCTGAAAATTGCACACTTTTTTTTGATGATATAGCTTGCAAGATAAATAAGTGAAAATGTATCTGTATTTACAAAAAGTATTTAAAAGGTGCCATGAAAACGGACGCTTAATAAGAGTTCATGTACTTCCTGACACATAAGCACGCAGATTGGTTAACATAATATAAAACATACATTATTTTTGGGTTAGACACAAAATGCTGGAGTAACTTAGTGGGGCAGACAGCATCTCTGGAGATGCTGTCCGACCCACTGAGTTACTCCAGCAATTTGTGTCTATCTTTGATTTAAACCAGCATCTGCAGTTCCTTTTTACTTAATTTTTGGGTTGCTGAGTTATTACTTAGGGTGCAAGGATCAGGTATTAACAATCATATTAATAGCTTAGGTAAAAGAACAGTTTAATAAATTCAAGTGACAAAAAGGTTATGTGAAGAATAAGCTATAAGGAAGATGTGTATAGGTTAGTTGGGCAACAAACTGGTATATGGAATATAATATTGAGTGGACTTGGGTCTTGTGCACTAACAACACACACAGGTGCAGCAAGTGATTAGGAAACAAATGGTAAGTTGATTTTTATTGCAAGCGTTTTGTTTACAAGAAGGAAACCTTGTAATTATTGTACACAAATTTATTTTGAACACCTCTGAGGTACAATGCAAATTGTTACCGTCTACAGCATGGCAAGGTTATACTTGGAGGTAGTGTGATGTAGCCCTGTACATTGATTTGAGAGATCAAGGGTTGTCATTTGAAGAATTATTGTGTGGGATTGGCTTCTGTTCTTGAAGCATGAAAAATGAGAGGAAATCCTCTAGTAAGATAAAATTGAGGAAATCTGATGGAGAGGATATTCAGAGGATGTTTTAATTTTTGATTATTGAGTTGGAACTCGGGTCGTGACTTTGTTTGAGGTTAGTAATTCAGTAAATTGATTAGATGTCCTTTTCATTCTGATTTTAGTTTAGTCATGCAGTGTGGATACGGGCCCTTCGGTCCACTGAGTCCTTGTTGATCAATGATCACCATGCACTAGTTCTACCGTACATATTAGGAACATTTTACAGAAGTCAACTAACTTACAAACCTGCATGTCTTTGGAATGTGGGAGGAAACAGGAGCACCCAGAGAAAACCCAGCAGTCACAGGGAGAACGTACAAACTCCGTTCAGAGAGCACCCATAATCAGGTTTGAACATGGGTCTTGCGTAAGGCAGTCACTCTACCTCTGCGAATACAAGGAATCGGATGCAAGGAAAACCAAGGCATAAGATTAGTTAAAATCCAGTTAGGCAGTTAATACCTAATGTTTTGAGTCTTATTTTGTAGGCTCTCGGGAGAATTCATTTTGAAATGTAATTCAGTGAAGAATGAAAAGGTGGATGTGATGAACACAAGATAGACACAAACTGCTGGAGTAACTCAGTGGGTCGGGCAACATCTCTGGAGAAAATGGATAAGCGACGTTTTGTGTGAGGACCTTCTCCCCCCCTCCAACAATCAGTCTGAAGGTGGGACTAGAAGCAAAAGATTAGAACAAATCAGGACCGATAACAGACAACCTCAGACAAGGAGGTTCCCTGAGCTCATACACTCATTTGGCGTACATACTTTTTTTTGCTGACAAGTTGCATTGCGTGCCATATTATGAATTTTGATGTAAAATTCTGAATTTTGGACATCAAAATTCTGAATTTTGGACATCAAAATTCTGAATTTGTAAAATCAAATGTTGGGAGGTCTGGATAATGGCTTGAGGAATGATGTACTTGGGAAGTGACTAGTATTTGTATTTGTTTTATTGAACAGATATATTCCACCCCTCATCTGGGGAAAGAGTGGACATGTGCAGACAGCATTGTATGGTAAAATGGGACGTGTAAGCTCTCCCCATCCTTATGGTCAACGCAAGTATCTTCCTATGTCTGATGGAGCTACTGCTACGTGGGACCTTTTTGAGCCAATGGCAGAGCACAACACTGGAGGTGAGTGAACAACCAAGTGTGACTGAGAGAGAATTTGGTGAAACTACAAATATTTCACATAATAGTTATTCTAATGTGCAAAAGGAGAAGGATTTCATTTACAGTTAGTTGCCTGTACACTCAGCTGCAGCAATAACATCACTCATTGGTAGGGCCTTGGGGAATATTGTAGTTCAAGTGGGATTCAAGTACATAATCCATTAAGGTATAGGAATAAAGAACTAGAGGGCAGAACCTGAGGGGTACCTTTTCCACTCACAGGGTGCTGGGTATATGGAACAAGCTGCCAGAAGTAGTAGTTGCAGCAGACACAGTAACATCATTTTAAGGACACTTGGGCAGGTTTAGAGGGTTATGGAATACTACAAGTAGGATTAGCTTAGGTGGGTCATGGTAGTCGGCATGGTGAGTTGGGCTGAAGGCCTGGTTTCATGCTGTCTGACTCCATTACAATATTTTTTGCACAGATAGATTTTGGATAATGGAGGATAAATTAATACCTATGTTTGTTCTCTAACAATCATTTAAAAGCTGGAGATAAACACAAAAAACTGGAGTAATTCAGCGGGGCAGGCAGCATCTCTGAGGTTGTAATCGGGCACAGACTCTATTTAATACACCAACTTGTTCAACAGTGTATGTCGATTCTAAGCTGATACATAATGTTGAAGAAAGCTTGGTACACTGTTTGGTACACTGTGCAAATCTGGTCCCTTAATCAATGGAGGTATTGATCTTGATTAATTTGATGTATACGTATTGTTCATTGAGCACAATATATAAAGTAAGTAGAATATGTTCACCCAAAGGATACCAGATTTGTGGATTACATTACTGGAAAATAAATATGAAATGTACAGTACAAAAGTTATGTCCTACATGTTAGCAGAGGGGGGGGGGGAATATAGTAGGAGATGTGCATAGTTAAGAGTTTGGAATCTAGGCTAAATGTCCTTTTTCTGCGTAAAACAAATATCATCTTGTCATTATTAAGACACTCTGATCATTAGCCTGTTTAATAACATTTACTATATTGATACCACCAATTTCTTATTTTGATTAGAGGATATTACTATGGTGATTTGCCCTGGGATAGCTAATCACAGTGAAAAGCAGTACATTCGGACATTTGTCGATTATGCCCAGAAGAATGGATACCGCTCTGCTGTTCTCAACCATCTAGGTGCTTTGCCTAATATTGAACTCACTTCTCCTCGTATGTTTACATATGGTAAGGAAAAATTAATTTTTGCTTTATCATAATAAAAAAACAATACAGAATGATTGTGACAAATATTGTGCAGTGAAGTTGCTGTTATAAAATCGAGCCAATAATTACATTAAATAAAATTTTGGTGCACATACTCAGGCAGACTAACACATTTTCCATATGTTTGGATGGTATTTTTATTGATATCACAACTTTAATTCACTTAGATCTACATTTTAGATGTTCACTGCAGCTGTTATGCTGCATTGTAATTTTTCCAGTGAACCAGCTAAGTTGAAGTGGGGTATGGAACAGAGCAAATGACCTGGCGAATCAGACACCGAAGCATCTGCATTTCCCCCCCCCACCCCACCACCACATGCCTTTGCCCCCTTTTCTTGTTCCTTCACCCCGTCTCGTACAAAATGTAATAGCAATAACATTTCCAAATATCTATATTCCATACAATTTACATTTCCAAATGATCTATTTCACAAATTACATTTCGCAAATTCACAAATTCTCATGTGAGATCACATTGACAATGTTGTGTACTGGTCTGGTCTGCTTGCCTCAGGAAGGATGCACGTGTGATAATAGGAATTGAATGATGGGTTTGTCAGATGAAGTACGGTTAGGCAGACTGGCCTGCAATTCAAGTTGAGTAGAAAGAGCTGATCATACTGATACATACAGTGCCCTCCTTGATGTTTGGGACAAAGACCCATCATTTATTTATTTGCCTCTGTACTCCACAATTTGAGATTTGTAATAGAAAAAATCACATGTGGTTAAAGTGCATAGTCAGATTTTAATAAAGGCCATTTTTATACATTTTCGTTTCACCATGCAGAAATTACAGCAGTGTTTATACATAGTCCCCCATTTCAGGGCACCATAATGTGTGGGACATAGCAATGTCATGTAAATGAAAGTAGTCATGTTTAGTATTTTGTTGCATGTCCTTTGCATGTAATGACGGCTTGAAATCTGCGATTCATGGACATCACCAGTTGCTGGGTGTCTTCTCTGCTGATGCTCTGCCAGGCCTGTATTGCAGCCATCTTTAGCTTATGCTGGTTTTGGGGGCTAGTCCCCTTCAGTTTTCTCTTCAGCATATAAAAGGCATGCTCCATTGGGTTCAGATCAGGTGATTGACTTGGCCATTTGAGAATTGACCATTTTTTCCTGTGAAAAACTCCTTTGTTGCTTAAGCCGTATGTTTGGGATAATTGTCTTGCTGTAGAACGAACTGCCGGCCAATGAGGTTTGAGCTTGAGCAGATAGGATGTGTCTATACACTTCAGAATTCATTATGCTACTACCATCAGCAATTGTATCATCAATGAAGAAAAGTCAGCCAGTACCTTCAGCAGCCATACATGCCCAGGCCACAACACCCCCACCACCGTGTTTCACAGATGAGGTGGTATGCTTTGGATCTTGGGCAGTTCCTTCTCTCTTCCATACTTTGCTCTTGCCATCACTCTGATATAAGTTAATCTTCGTCACATCTGTCCACAAGACCTTTTTCCAGAACTGTGGTTCTTTTAAGTAATTCTTGGCAAACTGTAACCTGGCCATCCTGGTGCCCTGAAATGGGGGGGACTATGTATAAACACAGCTGTCATTTCTACATGGTGAAACCAAAATGTATAAAAATGGCCTTTAATAAAATCTGACAATGTGCACTTTAACCACATGTGATTTTTTTCTATTACAAATCTCAAATTGTGGAGTACAGAGGCAAATAAATAAATGATGGGTCTTTGTCCCAAACATTATGGAGGGCACTGTAAAGCTTCCTAACGATGCCTGGCAGAGTAGATGCAGAAGGAAGTTTCCCTTTGTTGATCTGTCTGGACCAGTGGTCAGGAGTCTTGAAATCAGTGGTTTGTCTTTCATGGCTGAGCCGAAAGGAGTGTCGTGGTCTTGAGGCTCACGGATCTTCAGAATTCTTTACTCAATAAAACTGTGGACACCAGCTTATTAAATACAGATGCTCCTCATCTTCCGACGAGGTTCCATTCCGAGAAACCCATTGGAAACCAAAAGTATTGTTAGTCGAAATGCATTGTAATACACGTGATCAGGTGCCCGGAAGCGAGCGGCGGCTCACTATGGATGCTCGATCCGCATCTGTACGCTACGGATGATCCGTTTGCACCATCGTAAAGTCGAAACATCGTAAGCCAGGGAGCACCTGTATATTAAAAATAGATTGTTCGGTATTTAGGAAATTCAATGATATAGAGTTTCTCTCAACGTCAGCAAGACAAAGAAGATTGCGATCAACTTCATGAATCGAAGTGGTAAACATAAACTGACTAGAGATGGTTGAAACCTTCAAATTCTTCGTAGTAAATATAACCAGCAACTTGTCCTGGACCACCAATATCGAAGCAATGGCCAAGCACACCAATGCCTCTACTTCCTCAGAAGCTTAGGAAGTTCGTCATGTCCCCTACAACTCTAACCAACTTCTACGGATGCACTGGAGAAACTATTTTATCGGAATAGTTTGAGAACAGCTCCATCCAAGACCACAAGAAATTGCAGAGAATTATGGATGCAGCCCAGACCATCACACAAACTAACCTCCCTTCCACTGACTCCATTTACACTTCATGCTGCCTCTGCAAGGTCACCATCATGACCAAGGTCGAGTCTCACTCGGTCACTCCCTCTTCTCCCCTCTCCCATCAGGCAAGAGGTACAGAAGTGTGAAAATGCACACTTCCAGATTCAGGGACAGTTTCTTCCCAGCTGTTATCAGGAGACTGAACCATCCTATAAACAACTAAGCAGTCCTGAGCTACTATCTACCTCTTTGATGACCCTCAGATTATCTTTAATCGGACTTTCTGGATTTTATCTTGCACTAAACGTTATTCCCTTTTACCATGTATCTGTACAATGTGGAAGCCTTGATTGTAATCCTGTATAGTCTTTCCGTTGACTGGTTAGCATACAACAAAAGCTTTTCACTGTACCTCAGTACACATGATAATTAATTAAACTAAACTAATCAAAAATGCTGCAGAGGTAAATCCTGAGTTCATTTGCATGATGGATCTCCCATTTGAGGAGCCAAATGTCTCATCTGTTGCTTGTGTTGTGTTAAATTGTGATTTTATAAATCGGGTTCAGCAGTAAAATGTCCCCTGCCTCTCCATGGGAATTACTGGAGATTGTCCCGCTATCACACCCAAAGTTCTGGAATAATGCCATTTTGATTTAATGGGTTGGGTGCTATGGTTCCAGACTGCTCTGATAACTGATCCAAAGCCTGCTGTCTGTTGAGCTGGAACCAGCTGCAACATTGTTCACTGCCCCATGAGCATATTATTAGTTGCTGTCATCATAAACAAACTATTTGGCAATAGCCATGTCTCTTCAAGGTTGACATCAAAGGGCTTTGATGAAAGGAGGTTGAAATGGCTGTAATGGTTCCTTTTGAAAAATGATGTGAGTTCAATTTCTGTTGAAAGAATCTGTCTTTATTTAATGGAGAGAACTATGCAACATTTCATTATTTCCAGATATTCAATGTTAGTACCTATTTGTTTTCTAAAATCTGGTTATATAACTGTTATGTATAAAATATTGAGGAATATACTAAAAATTAAGCAACCTATTTTATTTTATGGTTCATTTGCTGCACAAAGTGTGGTTAAAAATTGCAGGGGCTTTCCATTTCTTGTGGAAATGTTAGTTTTGTTGATCTATACACATCTATATACTAAAGCTCTCTTTTGTTTGTTTGTTTGTTCCTGAACTACGGCCAAAACGGTACGTGATAGCGCGACAATTTTAGGCCCACCTTACTCACCGTCGTCCCTTTGGTGCTAATGGAAGAAGTTTCATTGAAATCGGTGTTATATTTTTTAAGTTATTCACATTTTAAAGTTTATATCTATCTCCTGGGGAGAGAGGAGGGGGGTGTAGTGGGGGGTCCACTTGGTCTAGTAGCGATTAAATCTGATTTTTTGTTCCTTTAACGTGGTTTTATCCTAAATTGCTTTCTAAAGAGAAAACTAGACCTCAAATGGCAAAACATTTTTCTTCTCTTGCTTCCAACAAACATGCCTCCAAGCCTACTCTAGTATATTTTTGCTCCCCCTCCTTTTCTTTAATCTTCAAGGCCCAATCCAATAACCCTTTGAGCTATTGGCTACGTCCCTCTCATCTTTTCTGAACCCTTTTCATCACAATCTTCCCCATTTCCTCATAAACAGAGCGGCCAGCCTCTGTATGTACTGAATTAAATCAAATACTGATGCCCCGTGGGCATAGAGGCGTTACTCAGCTACTGAGCTGTGCACCTTCCTGCATCAGCATTATTGGGTAATCTGTGTTGCAAATATCTCTGATATTTGTCTCTCATCACCGTTGGTAATTAACTGTTATGTGATGATTGAAGATCTCATTAGGATTAATCAAGTCTGCTTGGAGAATTAGGTTCACCGCGCAGGCTGACGTGTAGAAAGTGGCCTTAGAGAGCAGTGTGAACGAGGGAGAAGTGTCCCTGCGACATGAATTTCACTTGAGTAAGGTGCAGAATTGATATTTGGAGATTTTTCCCATTAATATTTAAATAACTTACATCTGTGGAGATGCTTCATTTTAATTTATTATTCTTTGTGGTAGTAATATATCAAATTATAAATGACAAAGATAGAGAAGATTGTCAGTCATTTGGAAATGTTGGATACTAGAGGTGGCGCTGTACAATGGCAGCCTCGCCAAAAGTCTTTCTCGTCCTTTTCTTCTTTTGTTTTTGGTCTGTTGTTAAATGTATGCTTTAGTGTATCTTTAGTTTTGTATTATCTGGGGGGAGGGACTTTTATTAGTCTCCCCAACGAAGATGCGTTTTTTTTCTCCGTATTGTATCCGTCCGCACTGCGGCCTAACATCGTGGAGCTGGGAATCGACTTCGGGAGCTCCAACAGTGGGAGCCTGCGGACAACATTGTGGAGCTCACGGATCCTTGGTTAGGGATCGACTTCGGGAGCTTCGGCCGCCCCGACCGCCACCGACCGCGGGAGCTTCCACCGCCCCGACCGCGGGAGCTTCCACCGCCCCGACCGCGGGAGCTTCCCCGCCCCGACCGCGGGAGCTTCCACCGCCCCGACCGCGGGAGCTTCCCCGCCCCGACCGCGGGAGCTTCCACCGCCCCGACCGCGGGAGCTTCCACCGCCCCGACTCCGGCAGCTTCAGGCCCCCCCCCGACCGCGGATGGTTAGACTGCTCCGACTGCGGGAGGAAAGGAGGGAAGAAGATAATACTTTATTGCCTTCCATCACAGTGGATGTTTATTTTAATTTTTATGTTTTTGTGTGTCTTGTTGCTTTTTTGGTATGACTGTATGGCAAATCAAATTCTTTGTATGTTTTTACATAACTGGCTAATAAATGAAATACAATTACAATTAGACATATGAAGACTAGTAGTGGCTGGGAATGTGTGGTCGAGGTAAATCTAATCGAACATTGAAGAGGCATTTAGACATGTAAGCAGACAGGAAATAAAGATACAGACCATGTGCAGTCGGATGGGGATTAGTTTAATTTAGCATCATGGTAGGTGCAGTCATGGTGTGTCACGGGATCTGCTCCCACACTATTCTGCTCTAGTGGTGTGCACTTCCTTAATGGCTTTTGACGCTATGTTTGTGAAGCTTGCAACTGGCCGTATGTGACTTGCAGATAACATGCCTCACAGCTGATAAAGACAAAGCTGATAGTTGGGGTGTATGCAGCTAAACCTGGGGGTTATGGAACATGTTGAAACTGGCACCAAATATAAAACCCATTTGTTAGTTTGGTGTCTTCATGTGTCTAATCTTAACAAGCTAATAAAACTTTGAAGCAAAAGTATTTACAAAAGCATATTTTTAATAGAAAAAGTACAACACAATGTCATTTTGTCCATGTCCATGCAGATTGAAAAAGGTACTAACCTGCTTACACTTCTGTGGGTCGGTCTGTGATCCTCTAGGTCATGCCTTTTCAAAGACACATTCAAGTGATTTTTAAATTTAGAGGGGTTTTTTTGTATCGACACTTTCTGGCAATGAGTTCCAGATGCTTCTTCGCCTTTCCGCCTCTTCTATTTCTACAGATTATCTTAAATCTGTGCCATCCCAGCTCTTTGACATCTCAGTTAGGGGAATTGGGTCCTTCCTACTTATTGGTTTGAGGCTCCTTGGAATTTTACATACCTCCATTAAAGTTTGCTCTGTTTCACAAAAACAAAAAAAACCCTTCATTTTAAAACTTAGCTAAAAAATTTCGAATACTTGAAACATCTTATTTCTTCTCTGCGATTTCTCCAGTGTAATTGCACCGTTTCTGTACTGTGACCACAACACTTGTGTGCAGTACTTGAGCTGTGAATTGGTAGTGCAGTATATACTGGCATACCTTCTTACTCTCTCTGTGTCAACTAATATCTTTCAACCTATCCTGCAGCCATCACGTGTGTGAGCGTTCGTCTCTGTGTCGGTATCAACAGACTTGAACAATGTTCCTTGAGAATCTATATAGTTTAAACTCCAGGCAGTCCCGACAATTTGCAGCTATAATTACAATACAATACAATATATCTTTATTGTCATTGTACGGGGGTACAACGAGATTGGGAATGCGCCTCCCATACGATGCAATAATTTAATTAGCTAGTCAGTATTAATTTAAACAATCCAACTAAACAAATTCTAACAGTTTTAAAACAGAATAAAGTGCAAGTAGATCTGTGCCGGATCACTGTGCGATGTGACCATCTGGCTCAGCAGGACCGGTTCATGGCAGCTATGGCCTTGGGGATTAAGCTGTTCCTGAGTCTGGAGGTGCGGGCGTAGAAGGCCTTGTAGCGTCTGCCCGATGGAAGGAGTTCGAACAGACTGTTGCAGGGGTGTGAAGAGTCTTTGTGGATGCTGGTGGGCTTTTCTGAGGCATCGTGTGTTGTAGATGCCTTCCAAGGCTGGTAGCTGTGTTCCGATGGTCCTCTGAGCTCTATGGACTACCCGACTATTGAAGTTGTAATAAATTAACTTGTATGACTCCAGAACTCTGTGCAAAATGAAAAAGCAGTAAATTCATTCTTGCAACAGTTCCCCAATGAGTGCTCAGACAGAGGCATTACAAATTCTTGTTACTATTTTTGTAAATGCTAATGATAATGACTTTGAATTAAAGATCACTTCAGTTTTTGACGACAGCTCACCACAGAAATGTAGCTAACTTCTAAAATTGGATTTACAGGATTCAGGATATCTTTATTTGTCATCCAAAAAACAAGTTTTTTTGGACGAGATTTCGTCACCCACAGTCCAACAATAAGAGCAATAAAAATAAGCAAATTACACAACCCCAACCAACACAAAACACAAAAAAAGAAACATCCATCACAGTACAGAGGTCCCACCACTCTTTATAATTAAATACTCTTGGTGAGATGGTTGGATATTGCTTTTCACGGTATCTCTTTTAACATGAGAGTATCTTCAGAAATTGTAGTCTGTGTAGATCTTGAAAACTCGAGCGAAAACTGTCGTATGTTGAAAGACTGAAGTGACTGGGCTTGTTTACACTGGAATTTAGAAGGATGAGAGGGGATCTTATTGAAACATACAAGATTATTAAGGGATTGGACACGCTGGAGGCAGGAAACATGTTCCCAATGTTGGGGGCGTCCAGAATAAGGGGCTACAGTTTAAGAATAAGGGGTAGGCCATTTAGAACGGAGATGAGGATAAACTTTTTCAATCAGAGTTGTAAATCTGTGGAATTCGCTGCCTCAGAAGGCAGTGGAGGCCAATTATCTGGATGCTTTCAAGAGAGAGTTAGATAGAGCTCTTAATGATAGCGGAATCAGGGGGTATGGGGAGAAGGCAGGAATGGGTACTGATTGTGGATGATCGGCCATGATCACTTGAATGGCGGTGCTGGCTCGAAGGGCTGAATGGCCTACTCCTGCACCAATTGTCTGTTGTCCATTGTTTCCAAGCCTGTTGTAATTTTATTTTGTCGGTAATTTATTGTGTGGTTCCAAGACTTGTCATTGCATTATCATTGAAATTAATTCCCAATGCAGCAAAAGGAACTTGCTAACTCTAAAGAACATCTCTATTTTCCTTTTCTCCAACAATTTCAAAGCACTTTGAAAGCACCGTGACAAACGAGGAAAGAAGAATGTAAGTAACTTTGGGAAGATGCAGTTAAGATGTGTTTAAAGGGCGTAAATAAAAATAAATCTAACTATTGGGACAATTTCCTGGAAATGCATATACAGATTGATAAATCCAATGGATATTAACAATCTCTGGCAATTAATTACCCATATATAAGAACAGCAAAAGAATGCTTAATCGGCATACTAACAAGTCCATGTACATTGTGTCAAAGCGTGGAAACCAGGAACTGCAGAGGCTGGTGTACAAAAGAGAAAACACAAAGTGCTCAGCGGGTCAGACAGAGTCTTCGGAGAACATGATAGGTTTCAGGTCGAGACCCTGTACTGGATACAACTGTAAAAAAGTGCAATAAAAGTGGAGTCAGTAGAGAGCGTAAATTTGTCAAAGTGCAAACAAATATGAATCAAATGGAGGAGAGACTTGGGAGAATGGGATCAGAGTAAACCTACAATGATCTACTATCTTAACTATTGGGAAATCCTGATTGTTTGGTCGTTGCAATTTTCTGTGCTCCATTGAAATTCACCAGGACTTCTATTCCCGCAGGGGACACTCTTTAAATTTACCTGGCTTACTTGAAAATTCAAAATGCTGTGTGACATCTCTTTTTTAAGTGAATTTAAAAGGCGTTTAAATATTAATAGGAATAACATTCAATTGTCTGAGAAATCTGAGTCAGGCAAAACCAAAGTCCTGGCAGTGCGGGATTATTAGCATTCTGTGAAATTTCCACTGGACTGAAGTAACCAGACGCAAAATTATGCAGGTATTAAACTGAAACTAAGCTGAAAATGCTGTGAATATTGGAGCGTGTAAGAGTGAGTAAACACTTGGAGTAATGAAAGGTTATGGGCAATGATGTCAAGCTCACCGATATTGTCAGGTCATTCCAAAAAATGTTATGTTGAAAGACTGGAGCGACTAGGCTTGTATACACTGGAATTTAGAAGGATGAGATCTTATCGAAACGTATAAGATTATTAAGGGGTTGGACATGTTAGAGGCAGCAAACATGTTCCCAATGTTGGGGGAGTCCAGAACAAGGGGCCACAGTTTAAGAATAAGGGGTAGGCCATTTAGAACTGAGATGAGGAAAAACATTTTCAGTCAGAGAGTTGTGAATCTGTGGAATTCTCTGCCTCAGAAGGCAGTGGAGGCCAATTCTCTGAATGCATTCAAGAGAGAGCTGGATAGAGCTCTTAAGGATAGCGGAGTCAGGGGGTATGGGGAGAAGGCAGGAACGGGGTACTGATTGAGAATGATCAGCCATGATCACATTGAATGGCGGTGCTGGCTTGAAGGGCCGAATGGCCTCCTCCTGCATCTATTGTGTATTGTCTAAAATACTTTAAAGTGAGAATTTGTTCGTTTGGATTACTTTTACAAAGAATTGGCACTGAAGCGTTGATCAACTAACTTTGTGCTATCACAAAATGCTGGAGTAACTGAGCAGGTCAGGCAGCATCTTGGAGAGAAAGAATGGGTGACGTTTCGTGTCAAGCCCCATCTTCAAACTAATGTCAGGACCTTTGTCCCGCCCCCCCTGACATCAGTCTGAAGAAGGGTCTCGATCCGTAACGTCACCCATTCTTTCTCTCCAAGATGTTGTCTGCCCATCTCAGTTACTTCAGCATTTGTGATACAAGCATCTGCAGTTATTTTCCAACACAACTTACGTTGTGCTGTTAGGTTTTTTGATATGTGGACAGTATGACATGCCTCCTTACATGCCTCAGTCTTGTTGGAGTCTAGGATTATGACCCGTACCTTTGTCTAGATTATCTTTTTTAGATCTGGGTTAACTCAATAATTAAATTCTGATGCATTAGTGAATTTATGTTATTATAAATGCTTTCCTTTGAAGTTCTGTGTTTTGTGTTAAGTCTATGTTGTGATTCTGATTAGAGTTGCTGACAGCCATAATAATTTTGTCTATATTTTTGTGTGCAGTTGGAACTGCATCTTATCTACTACTTGATCTCGGCTGCATGAATTCAGATCTAAATTAAAACCTGGGATGTTTTTATATGGATAAATGGATATGAAATAATGGCCAAAAGCCCTTCTATAATAAAACTTTACCTGAATTTCACCCGTGATTGTGAAGGAGGGAAAAACCTCACATTTTCACCTGTTGACATTACTGAACTATAAAATGTTATGTATTTCTTGGGTGTTGTTTTCAGATGCTGGGGCCCTCTGATTATAGAGTTTCCACAACTGCCAACGCCTCATCAATAAAACATCTGTTTGATCTTCACTTTGAGTGCAGTTTTCAAGTTTAGTTGAAGGATTAACATTAATTAATCATTCAAGTTTCAGCATATCTGTTTTGTTTCAGTCCATAGTGCCTAATAATTACATTTCATAGTCCAAAGGTATAACCTTTGAAATAGTTGCAATATTACCAAGATTAAATTTCATTTGTGCATTTTGTAGGTCATGGGATTAGTAAAGATTCACGGTGAGAACTGCTCACAACCTTAATTTGGACATTAAACGTTGTGGTTTAATGGAAGTGCAATCTCTGTTCTTCTGCTAAGGCATAATTCAGTTCTACTTTGTTCCCTGTATATATCTCTGCAATTTAAAGTTCTATTAGTTGCTTTTGTTTCTTGGGATTGAGTTAACTCTTTTTCTGTATCTTGATAAAAATAACATTTCAATAACACGCTCATATTTTTACCACATTTGATTAACCAAATGCGATTGAAAAATCTTTGCCAATTGATCCATTTTAATGATTATTTCTTTTTTGCTTTATGTCTTTATAATTAAAATTACATGTGTTTATACTAAATCCTGGAAATTTAGCACAGGGAATCCCTTTATCAGAAGGACTGTAATAGTTTGAGGCAAGTAGGGTTAGGTAAACAAATTTGTGTTTTTCTAAAGATGACCACATCTTGTATGTTAAAAAATATCCAACAGTAGAAGCAGATCTTTCTGTCCAGTCAGAGCATGGTCTGATCCTTTAACCCTCTTCTTTACACACACACTGTTGTCATCTTCATTGTAGATTCCAAGTGAGCATGTAATTAGAAATATACTGCTATATGTTGAGTGCGATATTATTTCATCTTATCGTTCTTAAATCAACGTTAACAGTATGAAAGAATTTTACTGAGATGAAGCCCAGCTGCTTTTAATTTTATCACAAAGCTCGCTAATAAAGCAATAAACGGCCACACAGAGCCCTTTGATTTTTATTACAAATTTAGAGCATGTGATCATTTTCTAAATTTTTCAATGCATTAGGTTTGACATCGTTGCTTGGTTATTGTGACTGATGGACGTTCTTCTCAAGAATTAGTATTTTGACATAGTGCTGAAAGAAGCCAGACACTCGAGAAATTGCATAACCTATAAACTCAAATTAGTTGGGATGCATGCTTTATGAAATAGAATATCAAAAGGAGCAAAATCTCTGTACTTGTTCCTTTTTCCTTGCATCCTCACTGATTTTTAAAATCACGCCTAGTGATTCTACCAGCTAATTCTACCGTTTTCTTGAAGCTCAAACTTAGGATCTCTTTGCTAGATTCTTCCCTTCATCTTGGCTGTCTCTTATTTTGATGTTCTGCTCGATGGGTCTTGACTTGGTTTATTTTTCTTTAACATAACTAGATTAACAAGGTAAAGGAGTTGGTTACTTGAGGGACTTGCTTTTGCAATATTTTCTCAAGCGAAGTTATTATTTAAAGTTTGACAATAATCTGCATTTGTGTCTGGCACAGATGGAAACACTGTCACCTGTGCCTCAAGTTAATAATTCTATTCTTTGAATGTGATATTACTTAGGGTGCTATCATCTTAGATCCAAGATGGCGCCCAAGCCAGGCACTCTGTGACGTGCCAGTCACAGAAGTGGATCTGCAATCACGCATTACAATCACTCTACTCTTTTAAATCTCTACTCTGACAGCAGCATTTTTTACTTTAACTATGTTATCTGTACACTGTGGATGGTTCAATTGTAATCATGTATTGTCTTTCCGCTAACTGGTTCGCACGCAACAAAAACGTTTCACTGTACCTCGGTACAGGTGACCACAAACTAAACTAAACTCGTGTTCAGGTTAAGATTGGAGAAGCACAAAGAAGTCGTGAAGTGTCGGGTTTTTTTGGGGTGGTTTTGGATAGAAGAGATGTAATGGGCCCAATGGCCTTCCTCAGCTGCAATTGGTCTATACCATATTTGAGAGTTCAGGGAGATATGGTATTTCATTATTGGGATGTAATCAGCAAAATCAAATAAACCCCTTGCTACTTTGTAAAGTATTGTTTTCAAAAGCTTATGGTATTTACACAGACGTTGTGCACTGCACTCAAAAACGAAAGTGAAACACAATGAAATATTTCCATTGAATTCAACGAATTGATGAACCACTCTAGCACCGGAAATTTGTGCAGGTGTTTTTGAACAGCTCTGGGGGCTTCTGCTATTGGACCACATTGCATGTGGAAGGCATGCGCGTGGGAAAACTGATATATTCCCATGCATGGTTCATGGTCAGAAAGACTGGATAGACTCGGCTTGTACTCGCTGGAATTTAGAAGATTGAGGGGGGATCTTATAGAAACTTACAAAATTCTTAAGGGGTTGGACAGGCTAGATGCAGGAAGATTGTTCCCGATGTTGGGGAAGTCCAGAACAAGGGGTCACAGTTTAAGGATAAGGGGGGAGTCTTTTAGGACCGAGATGAGAACGTTTTTTTTCACACAGAGAGTGGTGAATCTGTGGAATTCTCTGCCACAGAAGGTAGTTGAGGCCAGTTGATTGGCTATATTTAAGAGGGAGTTAGATGTGGCCCTTGTGGCTAAAGGGATCAGGGGGTATGGAGAGAAGGCAGGTACGGGATACTGAGTTGGATGATCAGCCATGATCATATTGAATGGCGGTGCAGGCTCGAAGGGCCGAATGACCTACTCCTGCACCTATTTTCTATGTTTCTATCAATACATCTTTTGTGTGTTACTACTCAAGAGCCCTTTAAACTTCATAAAAATCATTTATTTTGCATAATTTCCCTTTGATAATTTTGTTGCATAATGACTTTGCAAGGAAATGTGCAAATTCTGCCTTTGTGGTACTGTAATTTTCGTTATTATTGTCAGCAGCACAGTCATTGTGAATTAAAGCTACAGAATTGCACGATATGCTCACTTTCTTGATAGGAAGATGTGCCGAATTAATGTGGATATTTGTTCTGCAAAATTAGGTTTGTTGGGTGCTACCTAAATGTAGTATGGAAAGATTTGAACAAAACTGCACATAATATGGTCCAAGTGGCAATAAACTAAACAAAATTGAATTAAAACCTTTTAAGTGAATTCCCAAAACAACACGAGCATTTTCATTCTGGCGATTAATTAATTTTGTTAAAATATTCAATTTCTAACAAATTTAACTGTAAATCTGTATTTTTTAATTTGCTAGGACACAGAGCACATGATGTACAGAACCGAAGAAATACTGTGAATTGTGATTGAAATGTTTGAATAAATGTTTCCGTCTTCAGTTGCTTTGGAAGTTAACATCTTTCTTTACATACGCAGGTTGTACGTGGGAATTTGGCGCCATGGTCAACAGCATAAAGAAAGCATTCCCTCAGACACAGCTAGTGGTTGTGGGGTTCAGTCTAGGTGGAAACATAGTTTGCAAATTTCTTGGAGAAGATCAAGTCAACCAGGAAAATGTTCTTTGTTGCATCAGCGTGTGTCAAGGCTACAGTGCACTACGGTGAGTTGACCTTTCTGGAAATATATGCATGTATTAGGTCCCAAGGTCGAGTCGTACAGCATGGAAACAGGCCCTTTTGCCCAACTTGCCCATGCCGACCAAGGTGCTCCATCTACACTAGTCCCACCTGCCTGTGTTTGGCCCACATCCTATCTACGTATCTGCCCAAATGTCTTTTAAATCTTGTTATAATACCTGCCTCAACAACATTCTCTGGCAGTTAGTTCCATATACCCAACACCCTTCATGTGGAAAAAGTTGCTGCTCGTGTTCCTATTAATTTTTTCCCCTCTCACCGTAAACCCATAACCTCTAGTTCTTAATTCCCTTACTCTGGGTAAGAGACTGCATTTAAACTATCTAATTCTCATGATTTTATACACCCCTATAAGATCACCCTTCATCCTCCAGTGCTCCAAGGAATAATGTCCGAGCTTGCCCAACCTCCCCCTATACCTCAAGTCCTGGCAACGTTCTTGTAATTTTTTTCTGCGCGCAGGTGCAAACCAATAACGATTAACATTGATGTTCTTGAATTCAGTCCCCAGTTAAGCAACCACAAGTTTGTTTGAGCTTCTGGAGTTGGCTTTAGTATCCTGGAGCTAGAGAGGTTAAATCAATGAATTTCATGCACATACATAAGAAATTGGAAAATTAATAGCCAAGGATAACCATTTGGTTATCCATTAGCAGCCTTGTAAAAATTGCCAAAAAGCGATTTGGTCTATCGCCAGCCTTCTCACATATACTCTGCCATTCTGCCATTGAATAAAAATGAAATTAGACTGGCCGACAGTCGTTATGCATTGCAATCATGATTGTGTTTGAAATCCAGACATATTCCCTTTGGCCCGTAAGGACAGGATCTGTGATGGCCTCCTTCAATCAATAGTAGTTGACATGAAGTGTTCTTTGTACGAGGGAGGGAAAAACGTGAGGGCCCTGCAAGTGCACCTGAGTTCCTTAATAGAAAAATATTGAAGCTTGGCTTTTGAATGTGGGGCAAGGCCATTTAATGGATACATTAGGCGGCTAATAATTGGAGAACAGTATGAACAATTTCAAGCCATAAGTACAGTTCGCATGGGACTTCATACTTAAAGTTTCAATTTAAGAGTCGTAGAACTGCACAGCACACAAATGGACACTTTGACCCATATTATCCAAGTTGGCATACTGCGCCAGTCCTGTTTACTTGCATTTGGTCCTGAGCTCTCTTAAACCTTTCCTATCCATATGTTTGTCCAATTTTTTTTAAAAGTGGTAACTGTATCAGCCTCTGTAGCTTCTGACAACTCTTTTGTACTCATGAACCTTCCCAATAAAGGCAAGCATGCCATACGCCTTGTTCACCACACTGTCCACCTGGCTCACCATTTTTAGGGAACTATGCACTAGACCTCCAGATCACTCTTGTTCACTACTCTCCAGGGTTCTACCATTTACTGTGTAAGTACTGCCCTGGTTTGACATATTGAAGTGCAACACCACAAATTTGTGTTTAGTTCCTTTTGCTATTCCTTGCCCCACCTCCCAACTGATCCAGATCTTGTAAACTTAGTTATCTTTCCTCGCGGTCTTCTATTCCGCCAATTTTGGCGTCATCTTCAAATTTACTGGAAATGTTAATTATATTGTCATCCAAATTGTTAATTTAGGTAACACGTGCCATAGATCCCCTGCGCTACTCCACTGGTCTCAGGTCTTCAATCTGAGAAATCTCCTTCCAAAGCTATCCCTTGACTCCTTCCTCCAAGCTGATTTTTGAATCCAGTTAGCTAACTCAACGTGGATCCCGTGCGATCTAACCTTGCAGACCCGTGCGGGTCCTTCATCAGAATGTGGAACGAAGAGCTGCTTCAGAGGTGCCTGCGCAACTATTGATTGGTAGTATAAATCAAACATTTTGCTTCCTTTTCAAGAGGAAAACTACTGACCCCAGAACCATTTGGTTATCCATTAGCAGTCTTGTAAAAATTGCCAAGAAGCGATTTGGTCTATCGCCAGCCTTCTCGCATTCTCTCATTCTGCCATTGAATAAAAATGAAATTAGACTGGCCTGCAGCCGTTATGCATTGCAATCATGATTGTGTTTGAAATCCAGACATATTCTCTTTGGCCCATATTTTTTAATGCTGTAACCAAAATCTATCGGTCTCAGATTTCAAATGAGTTTGCCTAGCAATAGCGTTTCAGGAGAAATTTCAAACTCTTGCCGTCCTTCACTAAAGTGCTATCTGGCTTCACTTACAAAAGCCTTTAAACAAGGGACAATTGGCTCTGTTGTAGTAAAATAAACATTAATTCTTTTCAGAATTTGCAGAAAAGACTAATTCAGGATGTTGCAATAATGTTGCGGGCAGATTCAGAAATTCCACAAGTTCATTTCCTTTCCCTACTTCCACTTGTGGTGAATTCATTTTTAAACAAAAAAATAGACAAAACAATCAATCAATTCTGATAAATCAATGGACTTCAGTTAAAGTCTGAATATAGTGACTTTTCTACATTAAGGAGGAAATTAAGAACCTTGTAAACAAACAGTCAAACCTGAGAGCTCTGAAGTAAAGATTAACGAAGAGAAGCTAGAGATATTGCGTATAATTTCTTATTTGGAAGATAGACACAAAATGCGTGAATAACTCATCGGGTCAGGCAGCATTTCTTGAGAGAAAGGATGGGTGACATTATGGATCGGAATTCTTCAGACTGAAAGGAGGAGGAGGGGCGGGGGAGAGGATCTGGAGGTAGAAAAAGGTCAGAACAAATCAGGGCTGGCAATAATGTCCAAGGAGAGGTGGGGGCCATAATGGCCCATTGTTGGCTGGGGAAGAAGTGATAACGAAGGGTTATGGGGATGTAAACAGTGGAACTAGTAGGATGACTAAGATGGGAGAGGGCGGAGGGAGGGAATGCAGGGGTTACTTGAAAATAGAGAAATTATCGTTCATGCTGCTGTGGTATAAGCTGCCCAAACAAAGTATGAGGTGCTGTTCCTCCAATTTGCTTCTGACATCGCTCTGACTGTGGTGGAGGCCGAACACAGAAAGGTCATATGGGAAGGGGAGTTAAAATGTTTGGCAACCGGGTGATTTTGTAGACCAAAGCAAACTGAGCATACTTGTTCAGCAAAACAATTGTTTGATAGAGACCAAGTGCTGGAGTATTTCAGCGGGTCAGGAAGCATCTCTGGAGAAAAAGGACGGGTGTTTGATAGATAGTGTCTTATTTGGTTTGGTATTTCAACAGAGCACATTTTGGCGTATTATCTTTTATGGAGAAACACTGGAAAGCAATACAATCGGGTGAATACAGATGAGATTAATTCCATTGATTAAGTGTTGATAAGTGTGCTGTACTTTATGCAAGTTGATTTAAGAGAAAACATTAGAGTAGTGAGGTGTTTTGCAGTCATCGTTGTGGCCCTGAATGTGCTGACTATAGGCTCTGGTGCAATATTTTTACAATCCAATGAAGATGAAGTGGGGCATGAGTGAGGTTTTCATGGGCCTAAGAAAACAAAAGTTGATAGTATACTTTGTAAAGTCACTTGGGAATTGAACGTGATTTGTTTAAGGGGAATTCTGTTCCACTTGATGTTTCCAGTTTTGTGTTTGTGAACCTTTCCCATGTGCCATATAAAAGGATGAAACATACGGTTTTTTTTCAATTGGATTTCAAGACAATTTAAAATGGTCTCTTAAGGCGGAACAAGCCAAGAATTATGAAGAGCAACACATTCTGTATCAATATTGGCATTTTTAAGGCAATTTATTTTCTATACTCTGTTGATGTAGCTTTGTTATGTCAAACCAGGCCCTTCCTGGGTTATACTATCTACCCAGGTGCCACTACAGTTACAGAAATATCCTGCCATAGTTTTAGACAAAATACTTAAACGGCAAATTTACTTTTACCAATTTGTTCCAGCACAGCACATACAATTTATGCTATTCTAAGGTCGATTTGACTGGTTAATTTTAATTAAGAAGATGTAGAACAAGTCCCTTTCTTGAATTTGAGCAGTAAATCTAAGTCCATTCTAAAAGGATGTTGCATTGTTAAAAATGATTTATTATTTTAAATACTTTGCTTTGTCAAATGGAACCAAAGATTCCATGCCTCTCGTTGATATATAAAGGGATTCACTGCTCACCTGCCTACTATCCCTACATAAAAACACAATGCATCAGCACATCTCAACGTACTATCTTTTGTAATGTATCTACACGACTGCCCCAACAACTCAAAATTTGAAAATGCGTATGCCGAATATTCCTTAACATTTTGAGAATTTTAATATTTCTGGATTATTTGTATTACAAAGCGGCTCTGAATCATTCATTCCAAAGATCGGGTAGATGCACAGGATCTTCCCCAGAGTAAGGGAATCGAAGACCAGAGGACATAGGTTCAAGGTGAGGGGGAAAAGTTTGAATAGAAATCCGAGGGGCAACTTTTTCACACAAAGTGTGCTAGGTGTATGGAACAAGCTGCCAGAGGAGGTAGTTGAGGCTGGGACTATTCCATTGTTTAAGAAACAGTTAGACAGGTACATGGATAGGACAGGTTTGGAGCGATATGGACCAAGCACAGGCAAGTGGGACTAGTATCGCTGGGACATTGTTGGCCGGTATGGGCAAGTTGGGCCGAAGGGCCTGTTTCCACACTATCACTCCATGACTCCAAGACTAATAAAGCATGACAAAGATTTCATGAACATCAGCAGTAGGTAAATATTATTAGGAATATATTTTGTTGTATATTGTTAGATCATTGTTAAAAATATATTTGTTATATAATTGTTAGAAATTAAGAGTGTAGCAAGGCACTATATTGCTGCTCTCTCATAGTGCCATAAATTAATAAGCCATGGTTTTTATTACTGATTTCCTGTACAGTTTCAAATCTTGACTCCAGAATACTTTGGGAAGAGGAAAATATTTCCCCTCGTGCTACACAAAGGATGAAAAGAAAGTTTGTGATCTTAAGCTCGCTCAATGTCTAGTTACAAAGAGGCCTTGAGCAGATAATGTTGTGGCTGTTTTTGAAGTAATGTGAAGCAGCTGCAACTTTCCAATAAAAGTCCCCAAAATCAAACCACAGGAATAACCAACCAAAACCAACCTGGTGCTTTACAGTTAACAAAGTTTAGTTGAATTTGGAGATACAGCATGGGGAAAGGCCCTTCCGCCCACAGAGTCCACGCAAACCATCACTCACCCGTTCACATTAGTTCTCTGTTATCCCACTTTCTCATCCACTGGTTACACAAAGGGCAATTTATGGAGGTCAATTAACCTACAAACTCGCCCGTCTTTTAGGATGTGGGAGGAAACCTGAGCTCTCAGAGAAACTCCTGCAGTCTCAGGAAGAATGTGCAAATTCCACATAGACAACACCCAAGATGACAATTGAAGCCAGGTCGCTGGCACTGTGTGGAAGCACCTCTACCAACTGCCCCACCAAGCCGCCCAAATTCTCTGCATAAAATGTCTTTGGTTTGGCCCTCTCTACTACCAAAACTGCCAACTTTTGCTGACACTAAGTTCTGTAGGTTTGTCAATTCAGCTTTGCAAACTTCTAATGAGACTTATATTGAGTTTGCTCAAGATTGGAACATATCCCTTTAAAACGTGAGCTTAAACAAACCAAAAATGATTTTATACGCTGATATTTGGAATCTTTCATGTTTCTAGGACAGAGCATAAGACCTCTAGTGTTTGTATAAATGAATGCAGCTTTAGAATACAGATCTCTTTAGTAGTATATGTTTAAATAAAACACTTTTGAAAGTGTTTTTCTTTCATTGTGCAAGCGGAATGAATTTCCCTTTTTAAACAAGAGATTACCAATATTTTATATAATAATGAGAATACAGAGAGAACTGCTTGTTCGTAATTTCTCGTTAATAATCATTGACCGTAAAATTTGTACACTTCCAGCAAGAATTCTCTGCTCACACCTCTTTCGTAGCTAAATATAGAGGACAAGTCAGAGAATGTAACCCTGCACTTTTTCTGCTCAAAAAGAAGTGTTTTTAATGGAATTCAGCCTTAACAACATCATTCCAAACTTGGTGGACAAAATAAGCAATGAATAAAAGCTATCCCCAGAGAATTTACATCACTTAAAACAGTAGAGGTTTGTATGCTGGTTGTTTTGGGTGGCACGGTGGTGCAGCGTTAGAGTTGTTACCTTACAGCACTTGCAGCGTCGGAGACCCATCCCGACTATGGGTGCTGTCTGTATGGAGTTTGTACTCCGTTGTTCTCCCCGTGACCGCGTGGGTTTTCTCCAAGATCTTCGGTGTCCTCCCACTCTCCAAAGACGTACAGGTCTGTAGATTAATTGAAGATAGACACAAAATGCTGGAGTAACTCAGCGGGACAGACAGCATCTCTGGAGAGAAGGAATGGGCGACATTTCGGGTCGAGAGCAAAGCAAAGCTACGTAGGTTAGATGCATGATGATTTAGAATAATTAATATTTATGTTGTGTAGGAAAATAACTGCAGATGCTGCCACAAATCGAAGGTATCACAAAATGCTGGAGTAACTCAGCGGGTCAGGCAGCATCTAGGAGAGAAGGAATGGGTGACGTCAGTCTGAAGAAAGGTCTCGACCCAAAACATCACCCATTCCTTCTCTCCTAGATGCTGCCTGACCTGTTGAGTTACTCCAGCATTTTGTGATACCAATATTTATATAGTGTTCATTTTGTATGAAACTATGTATTTAATTTTCTCATCATACCCATGGCTCAACGCAGACGTTGGTGGTCTGCTCCTAGTCAGATGGAGGCAGGTTAAAAGGTTGACCATTTTGTCAATAGACTGCTACCCTTGTGTTTATGATGTAAAATGTATCACATCCAACACAGATGTAAAACATGAGTTTATTCCCTTTTGTCTCAAACCTCAGAGGCTAATGAAAGGCCAAGTTGTGATGTCCTGCTAAGTATAGTCCAGAGATAATTTACCACAGCCTTTACATCAACAAATGATTCTAGAGTTGGAGCAATTTCTGGTTTGTCTTCCTACAGTTAGCAGTAAGAAGTAGTTATTTACAACGTAAAAACAGCTGGTTGTTCTCATTTTCTTTATTGTTTTATCTACACGGAAATTGGTTTTGTCCAAAATTGGGGTAAAAATGAAGGTCATGTGCTGATAGTGCAGAAGGAATATTACTTTTTAGAATTGAACACAAAAAAATGGCCTAATGCACATAAATTCTATTTCCTCCCTTGTTAATATATACTGAACGTCTGAATTCCTGAATGGATTAGGAATTGTTTGAAAAATGTTAAATGTCTGAAAGTAAATGGGTTTTGACCCTTGTGAAGGTCATTCCTCCTCCTGTAGTTGTACCGCATGTGAACCTGCCATTTTTGTATAACTAAGTTGGATTGTTTGAATTATTAATGCATTAACAGGACATTTTATGTAAGCATATCTTGAACTTTACTACTTACTCTTGGCCGTTATTCTCGGTCTATCAATATACTTGTTATAAACAAAGTTGTTGCGAGGCGGTTATTGAAGGAACAAAAAAACAATCGGCAAGAACTCGGCAAGTCGGGCAGCACCTGTGAAGGGAAATAGACAGTCGCCGGAAGGGTTCCGACCCCAAGCGTTGACTGAACATCTCCCTCCACAGATGCTGCCTGATCCCTGATCCAGCAGTTTTTCTTTTTCACCAGATTCCAGCATCAACAGTATTTTGTACCATATTTTATTGAAGGAGTTAGTTTTATTAAGCCTGTTGTGACAACTGCTGTTATTTACATTGATGACTAGTCTACTGAGTAACATACCACCAGGGTCAATAAAAACAATGATCACACAAGGCAACTCACCAAGTCTTGATGTTGCATTTTCAAAGTAACAGAACTCGGTAGCTTTACGATCCTCTAAGGAATGTTTTGGTGTAGAATACCATGCAATGACGTCTAATTTTGGTAAGAGGGTGAAAGTTGCAGCATGGTGGGATGCGTTAGGATGACATTTTAGATCAATAATAATTACAGGATCAATAAATTAGATGTGCCCAAGAAAGGTTGAGGTGGAGGGATAAGTTGAAGGCTGGGAAACACTGTTCTGCAATGGGCAGGAAGCTGCTGTTTGCCTTCTAGCCAGGAATGTCCGGACTGTTTTGAAGAGCTTCCTGACATATGGAATTCAAGTCTTTCGCAAATTGTAAACGTAGATAAAATATCAGTACTCTGTAATAAGGTTCAGTTCTCTTTGTCTCCAAAAGTACTGCAAGAACCAGCTTTGCATAGCACTTCATGAATGGAGCTTTTATGTACAGTGCCCTCCATAATGTTTGGCACAAAGACCCATCATTTATTTATTTGCCTCTGTACTCCACAATTTGAGATTTGTAACAGAAAAAATTGCATGTGGTTAAAGTGCACAGTGTCAGATTTTATTAAAGGCCATTTTTATACATTTTGATTTTCACCATGTAGAAATTACAGCAGTGTTTATACATAGTCCCCCCTCATTTCAGGGCACCATAATGTTTGGTACACAGCAATGTCATGTAAATGAAAGAAGTCATGTTTAGTATTTTGTTGCATATCCTTTGCATGCAATGACTGCTTGAAGTCTGCGAATCATGGACATCACCAGTTGCTGGGTATCTTCTCTGGTGATGCTCTGCCAGGCCTGTATTGCAGCCATTCTTTAGCTTATGCTTGTTTTGGGGGCTAGTCCTCTTCAGTTTTCTCTTCAGCATATAAAAAGCATGCTCAATTGGGGTCAGGTCGGGTGATTGACTTGGCCACTCAAGAATTGACCATTTTTTAGCTTTGAAAACTCCTTTGTTGCTTTAGCAGTATGTTTGGGATCATTGGCTTGCTGTAGAATGAACTGCCAGCCAATGAGTTTTGAAGCATTTGTTTGAACTTGAGCAGATAGGATATGTCCTATACACATCAGAATTCATTATGCTACTACCATCAGCAGTTGTATCATCAATGAAGATAAGTGAGCCAGTACCTTCAGCAGCCATACATGCCCAGGCCATAACACCCCCACCAGTGTTTCACAGATGAGGTGGTATGCTTTGGATCTTGGACAGTTCCTTCTCTCCTCCATACTTTGCTCTTGCCATCACTCTGATAGAAGTTAATCTTCATCTCATCTGTCCACAAGACCCTTTTCCAGAACTGTGGTTGCTCTTTTAAGTACTTCTTGGCAAACTGTAACCTGGCCATACTATTTTTGCGGCTAACCAGTGGTTTGCATCTTGCAGTGTAGCCTTTGTATTTCTGTTCATGAAGTCTTCTGCGGACAGTGGTCATTGACAAATCCACACCTGACTCCTGAAGAATGTTTCTGATCTGTCGGACAGGTGTTTGGGGATTTTTCTTTACTCTAGAGAGAATTCGTCTGTCATCAGCTGTGGAGGTCTTCCTTGGCCTGCCAGTCCCTTTGCGATTAGTAAGCTCTCTTAATGATGTTCCAAACAGTTGATTTTCGTAAGCCTAAGGTTTGGCTGATGTCTCAACAGTTTTATGTTTGTTTCTCAGTCTCATAATGGCTTCTTTGACTATGGTCAAACTTTGGCACAACTTTGGTCCTCGTGTTGATAAACACCAATAAAAGTTTCCAAATGTGATGGAAAGACTGGAGGAAAGACTAGGTGCTGAGAGCTCTTTTACCTGCATTAAGGAGGCAATTGAACACACCTGAGCAATTACAAATGCCTGTGAAGCCATGTGTCCCAAACATTATGGTGCACTGAAATGGGGGGACTATATATAAACTCAGCTGTTTACATGGTGAAACCAAATGGATAAAAATGGTCTTTAATAAAATCTGACAATGTGCACTTTAACCACATGTGATTTTTTTTCTATTACAAATCTCAAATTGTGGAGTACAGAGGCAAATAAATAATGATGGGTCTTTGTCTCAAGCATTATGGTGGGCACTGTATTTTTACCATATGCTTAAGTTTTTTTTTGTTTTGCTTAGGGCACAGGAAACTTTCCTCCAATGGGACCAGTGTCGGAGGTTTTACAACTTCCTAATGGCAGACAACATGAAAAAGATTATTTTATTTCACAGGTGACCTTTACTTTGGTTGATCATTTGCTTATTGTGATTCTAGTGTATTCTGTAAAAGTTGTTGCAAGTAAATTAGGTTTGGTTCACCAATGATCTCCGGTGAAATTATTGCAGAATCACAACAGACAATGCCTAACCTGTCATTGCATAATTATGTGCTCATAACAGGTCTAACTTACATAAGTTCGCACTTTAATTTCCCCTGCGCCCTCGTCCTACTTTGCACTTGTGTGTAATTGATTAAACAGACTTTATGCGCAGCGTAAGAGCATGTGTTTAGAAATACTTTATTGTACGGTGTTTTGACGCTGTGCTCACTGCCATCTTGGAGCTCGGATCCTCAATAGTGATATAATGCCCAATTAATAGTTTACTTTAGAGAGACAACGCGGAAACAACCCCTTTGGCCCACCGAGTCCCGGCGACCAGCGATCCCTGTGCACTAACACTATCCTACACTCAGTAGGGACAATTTACAATTATACCATGCCTATTAGCCTAAAAACTTGTATGTCTTTGGAGTGTGGGAGGAAAACGAAGATCTCGGAGAAAACCCACGCATGTCACGGGGAGAACGTACAAACTCCGTACAGATAGCACCCATAGTCAGGATCGAACCCGGGTCTCTGGCGCTATAAGGCAGCAACTCTTTTGCTGCCCCACCAGGCTGCCCATTAATAACATCAAAGTCAGCTAGCTGGATTTGCTAAAACCATTACTTGCATTTTCCTGATCACTAGCCAAGTTTACTTTGCTGCTGCCAATAACTTTATGGCCTTATTAGCATTCATTGCTGTTGTGCTGCAGCAAGTAAGAATTTCATTGTTCCATTTCAGGGCATATGACAAAATACTTTTGTGTAAATTACCAGTGCAATGTTCATGATAATGTGAAAGGCAAATTATTCCTGAGTTACAGTATTACTTGTATTAATGTGCTGTCACTAAGCTTTCAAAAAAACCCAACCAACCCCAGAGGTTCAGTTTGTAAAGAAGTCTTGCATCACTACCAGGTTTTCAAAACCATTTCTTATGAAAATTGAGTGCTCGTAAAGTATGGAACTGTTAGCTCTCCTCTCGGCTCAGCAACATCAAGGTTGTGGGCTACTAATTTATTGATCATCTAGCAACTATTATTGATTGATGAAAAGATAGTGTGGAAACAGGTTCTTTAACTCACCAAGTTCACACTGAATTAACACTCGTTCTATCTTATCCCATTTTTGCATTAATTTCTAACACACAAGGAACAATTTACAGTCTGGATACAGCATGGCAACAGGCCCTTTGGCCCACCGAGTCCACACCGACCAGTGATCACGCCGTACACAAACACTGTCCCACACAATAGGGACAATTTACAATGTTACCAAAGCCAATTAACTTACAAACCTGCACGTCTTTAGAATATCGGAGGAAACCAGAAACTGGCACCATGTACCCATGTAGTCTTGGAGAAACTTGCAAACTCCACACAGACTGCACCCTAGGTCAGGATTGAACCCGGGCCTCTGGTGCTGTGAGGCAGCAGCTCCACCAGCTGGCCAATATGCCGTCCATAATTTGAGGTTTTGGCATAGCTGGCCCAGAATGAGGTTTTGTTCACGTGTTTTAAATCAGTGATGGTTAACATAACTTTTTACTGCTGTCTACAATAAAAAGATGGCTTAAGTGCAGATGTGGCTGTTTACATATGAATGGACCTACATAGAACGGAAACCTTTGAAGAACCAGCATTGGTAGCAAGAAAGAGCACAGATAATCGTACGGAAAGCAAAGATGGTAAATTACCTTCCCATCGTTTATGCTGGATTCAAGCTCCCAATGACAACAATAACTGCATTGGCATTATGGATGCACAGTAGTCTAGATTTACTCATCAAGTGGCCTTCAAACATTGCAAAGCCTTCCCAGGGACTTCATAACATTATTAAGCAAGAGCATTAAGTTGCATAAGGATATACCTGGGAAAAGCCCAAAAACTTGACCAAAGAGATGGTAGTAAAGAGCATCACAAAAGTAGGAAGAGAAGTCAAGAAACAGAATGATTTAGGAAGGTCGTTTGTTGTTTCGGGCTTTGGTAGGTAAAGGTCGGGAGTGGTAGGATAAAATTTTGAGGAAGATCAAGAGGTCACAGTTACGTGAGCATATATATCTTGAAGGTTATTGAGCTGGAGGGTTGGGATGGGCAAGACTGGATTATCTGAAAATGGGCAAGAATTTTAAAAAGCATTGCTTGATTGGTAGCCGGTATATGTGTAGGTTGATGATTGAATGGAACCTAGAGAGACTTAAGACTTGGTGGGCAGGGTTTTTAATGTCTTATTACTTTGTGATTGGAAAGTAAAATGAAATGGAAATAGGCTTGATAACATTGGAAAAGTAATTTCTTTCAGAGAAAGAGGCAAAGATGAAGATTTCAACATCAATTGATTTGAGGTAGCTAATGATATCACAGGCCTGGATTTAAATGTCCTTGGTGTTGGTACAAGTACATCAGAGCTTATCGCATTCAAACAATGTTCTGCCTTTATCTGTTTTTCCTAATGTTAGACTTTTCCAACTGTTTTCTGTAAATATTAATGTGAAATTAATATTTTGTTCCTCGTGTTAACATTCTATTGCAGAAAAATATTGTTTGGAGAAAATGGGTGCAAATCACCTAATGCGCTGGCAGATGTGGATCTTAGCAAACTTTACACAGCAACTTCACTGATGCATATTGATGATAACATCATGAGGTAAGTGATGATCTGTTTTAGTGGTTCTGCAAGCAACCTTGCCTATTAAAGGGTTGTACGATACAGTCTACAGACATTCAGACTTTTAACCAGAATTGACAATCCAGCAAAATATTGAGGGAGTGCCACATTGTTGCATGTCTGTTGGTATGTATTCAGATCAATGTTAAAGTTCCCATGAACTTCCCTGGGAAAACTGACACCAAAACCACAATGCAGTCGTCCCAAGGTTACAGCACGGTTCAGTTTCATTCCCCTCTATCCAAGGACCGAAGCAATACTTCCAGGTGAGGCAGTGATTCACATGCACTGTTTACAACCTTTTCTATTTCATGGCCTTCACAACATTTGTAAAACCAAGCACAGACGAAGCAATCACTTTATCCACCATCTGGTGCTCCGAGTTGAAAGCCCCCTCTCTCCTCCCCCCCCCCTCCATTCCCCCCTGTAGCCCATCCTATTCCATTATTTTGATTGAATTTAATTGAAAGATACAGCATGGAAATGGGTCCTTCAACCTACCAAGTCCACACCGACCATCGATCACCCAATCTGTTATCCCACTTTCGCACCCACTCCCTACACACACAGCAATTTACAGAGGCCAATTAACCCACACGTCTGGGATGGGAGGAAACCGGAGCACCCGGAGGAAACAAGCGCTCACATGGAGAATGTGCAAACTCCACACAGAGAGCACCCAAGGTCAGGATCGAACCTGGGTTTCTGGAGCTTTGAGGCAGTGGCTCTACCAAGTGTGCCCCTTGCCCATTTGGTTTTAGTCTTCACCCTCCTTTCCTATCAGATTCTATCACCTGCAACCCTTCATCTTTTGTTTTCAGCTTCCAGGCTCTGCTATTTCCACCCATTACTCTCCCCACATGTGTCTATCTGCCAACCAACCCCTCACCTGGATTCACCTGTAACTTGCCAGCTCTTTGCCTCAAAACTGTCTCTCTCCCCTCTGCCCTTTCAGTCCAGATGAAGTGTCCCAACCCAACTGTCCATTCCCCTCTGTGGGCGTTGTCTGACCCACTGAGCTCGTCCAGCTAATTTGTTTGCTCCAGAAAACAGCATCGGCAATCTTGGTGTCTCCTTTTGGTCCTCAGCCCTGATATATTTCTACCAGATGCTCCATCTGTAAAGGTCCTGCAATCAGTGGAAGCTTGCAGAAAACATTGGACTTTTATAACATCACCCTTCTCCCCTATTTTATCTCATCTCCTGAAAATCCCATTTTTAGTTTAGAGATACAGCGTGGAAACAGGTCCTCCGGCCCACCGAATCTGCGCTGACCAGCGATCCCCGCAAATTAACACCATCCCACACACATTATGGACAATTTATATTTTTACCACGCCAATTAACCGCCAAACCTGGACGTTTTCGGAGTGTGGGAGGAAACTGAAGATCACTGAGAAAACCCAATCAGGTCACGGGGAGAACGTACAAACTCAGTACAGACAGAACCTGTGGTCAGGATTGAACCTGAATCTGGTGCTGTAAGGCAGCAACCCTACCGCTGTGCCGCCCATCTCCCTTGACTATGAACTTGAACTTTGTTCTTCTGGCTAACATGCCATCTACCACCTTGCTTAAACCGAAGCTTATTTAAACCGTGGTGCTCATATCCTACCTTGGATCTTGTCCGCCAGATAATTGTGAATTTTCGAAGTATAAATCTTTTGTACTTTTTAAAACTTTGAGAATTTACATTCTATCAGTTCACCCTATTCCAGTAAATACATGGGTTGTGATTAAATGGGAGGATGCCAATCTTTTGGCAAGGCAATTTTATACATTACGTGTTTCACATGTAACTATTCTACTTGAATGTGTATTTTGACCAATGTGAAAAAATGTGATGTGTGAAAATGAATTACCAGACATGTTTTTTCTTTTTATCTCAATTTTGGTTTAGTTTGCTCCTCCAATAATATGTCTGTTTCAGGAAATTCCATGGCTATGACACACTGAAAGAATATTACGAGCAAGAAAGCTGTATGCACTATCTTCACAATGTAAGTTAATTGATTTTGGTTTAATTTGTTGCAGTTCTTGCATTTCGATTTCCATTTACTTACGCCAAGTTTAAAAGAGGTTTTGCTAATTATGTAAAAGGGTTGTGACATTGTAAAAGATGGGCCATTGCAGGTGATCAGTGTCATGTGAAGTGTAAGAAAATAACTGCAGATGCTGGTACAAATCGAAGGTATTTATTCACAAAATGCTGGAGTAACAGCAGGTCAGGCAGCATCTCAGGAGAGAAGGAATGAGCGACGTTTTGGGTCGAGACCCTTCTTCAGACTGATGTCAGGAGGGGCGGGACAAAGGAAGGATATAGGTGGAGACAGGAAGACAGTGGGAGATCTGGGAAGGAGGAGGGGAAGAGAGGGACAGAGGAACTATCTAAAGTTGGAGAAGTCAATGTTCATGTGAAGATAGACACAAAGTGCTGGAGTAACAGCGGGTCAGGTAGCATCTCTGGAGAGAAGGAATAGGTGGCGTTTTGACACGAGACCCTTCTTCAGAATGTCATGTTCCTATCGTGGTAGGGTCCTATGTTGACAGGTAGCAGAGTTTGCCCCATCTTTTCCTTAGTGATTGCTGACTTAAAACCCACACGTTGCATCAACATCCCTCAAAAAGGCAATTGTGTACTATGGGCTCCCTCAGGATAGCTGAGGGTCAGTGCAGTTGGTCACAGTACATTACATTCTAATATATATTGTAAACCTCCATGATTTTCACTTAGAACCTAGAACAATATTGATCTCATCTGCTTGTACATGATCCATATCTCTCTATCCCCTGCACTTCCATCTAAAAGCCTCTTTAATACCACCATCTTATCCGCTTCCACCACCATCCCAACGTGTTCCAGGCTCCCGCTAATCTCTGTGATTAAAAAAGAACTTGCCCCACACATCTCCATTGAACTACCCCCCCCCCCAAACACCTTATAGCTTTGCCTTTAGTGCTGGGTATTTCCCCCGCTGGGAAAAAAAGTTCTGACTGTCTACCCTAGCTATGTCTCAGTGGACCATTTGCTAAACTACTTGGATGCCCTGAAACATTTTTGTGACTCCCAGAACTTGACATCATGTAGCTCCAACACAATTCCACACACGTGTAATAGCACTTTGTGATGGAAACCTCAAAGGCATTGCCTTCACAGATTAGTCATCCTTGCCCAACAGATGGAGTTCAATTCACCATTGTTTTGTAGATCAATGGCTTTACCCATACTAATGGCTTTAACAATGGTGTTTACCTATGTAATGTTCCAATGAATTTAACCAAATGTTATGTTACACATGGAAGGTATTTATTCACAAAATGCTGGAGTAACTCAGCAGGTCAGGCAGCATCTCAGGAGAGAAGGAATGGGTGACGTTTCGGGTCGAGACCCTTCTTCAGACCCTTCCTCAAGTTATGTTACACATGGCTCAATTGTTCCAGTTTGTAAGCATGCCTCCATCCTGCCCATTGTGGTAGGAAAGGTAATTAAAGCATTCTTGTTATCCCTGGCTAGAAACTGATGCAAGGACATCTTAAGATTCTTAAGAGTCTGAAGAAGGGTCTCGACCCGAAAAGTCACCCATTCCTTCTCTCCTGAGTTACTCCAGCATTTTGTGAAATAAATACTTAAGATTCTTGCTCACGCAAACCTTGTATTTGATATCCAGGAGGATGGTTTAGGTTTATTATTGTCATGTACAGGTATATTAAAGTTTAGTGAAAAGTTTTGTTTTGCAGTCTATGCAATCAGATCAGATAACACTATACACAAATACAACCAAGTCAAACTCAAGTACAGTAGTAGAGCAAAGGGAAAGATACAGAGTGCAGAATATAATTGCCAGCATTGTAGTGCTTCGTCCATCAAGTGCAATGTCCATTGTGGGGTAGAGGTAAATCGGACAGTATCCTAGCTTATGGAAGGACCGTTCAAAAGCCTGATAACAAAGGTTCCTGAGTGTGGTGTACACTTTAAAACTTCTGTATCTTCTGCCTGACAGGAGCAGGGAGGAGAAGGAATGACTGGAGTGGGATGTCTTTGATTATGTTGGGTGCCTTTCCAATGCAGCACAAGATGTAGATGGAGTCAATGGTGGGAAGTCTGGTGTGTGTGCTGAACTGGGCTACATTCACAACTCTGCAATTTCTTGCGGTCTTGGGCAGAGCTGTTCCCAAACCACACTGAGATTAATGCAAGCCGGCAATATGATTTCTCTGGCGCATCTGTCGAGGTTTGTAAGAGTCATTGGAGACATGCTGAATTTCCTCAGTCTTCTGAGGACTAGTCAGAGCCCAATAAATGATTACTTCAGGCACAGGGGATAAGAGGTTGGGTTTTCTTCACTTCCCCTGTCTCTTGTCTCGCCTCTTTAAAAAACAAAGTTGATGTAAGCAGGTTGACTACTTATTTAGTAAAATGTGGATGTTGATGTCAAAATTCACTCGTATGTGTGAATAATGCATATTCTTTGTAATGTTGATTTCAGTGATTACATTTTAAGTGTATGCACCATGGCGGATGGGAATACTTGCTCTTCTGGTTAAAACTGCCTCTGGCTGCAGCGTGCATTTGTATTAGTCTTCAAATGTTTTACATTACTATTGCTTGGATCGTTTAATAGATCAGCGTCAATAAGCAAATACGGTAAATAGCAGGTCAATTTGCTTTGATTTTCATTGCTGATTCTTTGAGATGTTTTATAAGTGATCGAGACCCTTGTAGAAACAAAAAGTCCCTGGGACCATTATGCTAATTTTCCCCATTGAAAGACAAATAACATTCACATATTCTGTGTTACTGATGCTCCAGATTTAGAGCTAAACGAAATAGGTTTGCAATGTATTCCATAAAGGGCTCACCTGCCTGCCATTTAGCTGACCTAATTATCACCATTGGCATTTATATAGCAGGCATGCGGGAGGAGAAAGCCAGATAAAACTGATACAAAGACTTAATTGAATATCAATGAAAAGGTGAAAAATGTTTCTGTGCTATTCCTATCAGCAAATGGCATCTAGTTGTAATGCAATGTCTGTTTATACCTGACACAGATACAGATTCCTCTACTGCTAGTGAATGCTCAAGATGACCCACTAGTCCATGATAGCTTGCTGTCCATTCCTCGTTCACTTGCAGGTGAGTTAAGTAAAGCTCTTCAAAAATAGCCGCTCGTTTGCTTGTTATGTATTTTGAATCCCTATCCATCTTTAGTAGGGTTTGTGGATATTCCACTGCCCATCAGTGCTAACCATCTCAGTAATTCTCTACCCAACCCGCTTCCTCCAATCTCCACAAGATATCTAGTAGGAAGGACAAGGTATCACTTTGATACCTTATGGTTTATTTGAGGTAGGATATCTAGTGTTAACTCAAGCATCATTTGCCCCATGTACCACGGTTTGGGCATCTCTTAGACTGGAATTTAGAGATTACCTAAAGAGGAACGACCCAAGGAATGAGTTATTAGGGAAGCCTTGTTGCTTTGGGAACGATATGCAAGGGAAATGAAACATAGAAAATAGGTGCAGGAGGAGGCCATTCGGCCCTTCGAGCCAGCACCGCCATTCATAGTGATCATGGCTGATTGTCCCCAATCAATACCCCGTGCCTGCCTTCTCCCCATATCCTTTGATTCCACTAGCCCCTAAAGCTCTATCTAACTCTCTCTTAAATCCATTCAATGATTTGGCTTCCACTGCCCTCTGTGGCAGAGAATTCCACAAATTCACAACTCTGGGTGAAAACGTTTTTTCTCACCTCAGTTTTAAATGGCCTCCCCTTTATTCTAAGACTGTGGCCCCTGGCTCTGGACTCGCCCAACATTGGGAACATTTTTCCTGCATCTAGCTTGTCCAGTCCTTTTATAATTTTATATGTTTCTATAAGATCCCCTCTCATCCTTTGAATACAAGCCTAGTCTTTTCAATCTTTCCTCATATGTCAGTCCCGCCATCCCAGGGATCAATCTCGTGAACCTACACTACACTGCCTCAATTACAAGGATGTCCTTCCTCAAATTAGGAGACCAAAACTACACAATACTCCAGATGTGGTCTTACCAGGGCCCTATCCAACTGCAGAAGAACCTCTTTACTCCTATACTGAAATCCTCTTGTTATGAAGGCTAACATTCCATTAGCTTTCTTCACTGCCTGCTGTACCTGCACGCCAACTTTCAGTGACTGGTGTACAAGGACTCCATTCTTCAGACTGAAGAAGGGTCTCGACCCGAAACGTCACCCATTCCTTCTCTCCCGAGATGCTGCCTGACCTGCTGAGTTACTCCAGCATTTTGTGAATAAATCCATTGAGATAATAATCTGCCTCTTTGTTTCTGCCGCATTTATCTATATTATACTGCATCTGCCACACATCTGCCCACTCACTCAACCTGTCCAGGTCACCCTGCAACCTCCTAACATCCTCTTCACAGTTTACACTGCCACCCAGCTTTGTGTCATCCGCAAACTTGCTGGTGTTGCTTCTAATTCCCTCTTCCAAATCATTAATATATATGGTAAACAATTGTGGCCCCAACACCGAGCCTTGTGGCACTCTACTCGCCACTGCCTGCCATTCTGAAAAGGACCCGGCTACTCCAACTCTTCGCTTCCTGTCTGCCATCCAATTTTCTATCCATGTCAACACCCTACCCCCAATACCATGTGCTCTAATTTTACTCACTAATCTCCCGTGCGGGACCTTATCAAAGGCTTTCTGAAAGTCGAGATACACTACATCCACTGGCTCCCCTTCATCCATTTTACTTGTCATGTCCTCAAAAAATTCCAGAAGATTAGTCAAGCATGATTTCCCTTTCATAAATCCATGCTGACTTGGACTTATCCTTTTACTGCTAACCAAATGCACCGTTATTACCTCTTTAATAATTGAATCCAGCATCTTTCCCACCACCGAAGTCAGGCTAACTGGTCTGTAATTCCCCGTTTTCTCTCTCTCGCTCCTTTCTTGTAAAGTGGGATAACATTAGCTACCCTCCAATCCACAGGAACTGATCCTGAATCTATAGAACATTGGAAAATGATCACCAATGCATCCACGATTTCTAGAGCCAGCTCCCTGAGGACCCTGGGATGCAGACCATCAGGCCCAGGGGATTTATCATCCTTCAGTCCCATTAGTCTACCCAATACTATTTCTCGCCTAATGAAAAATTCTTTCAGTTCCTCTACCCCCCTAGATCCTCTGTCCTCCAGTTCATCTGGGAGATTGTTTGTGTCTTCTTTAGTGAAGACAGATCCAAAGTACCTGTTCAACTCTTCTGCCATTTCCTTGTTACCCATAATAATTTCACCCGTGTCTGCCTTCAAGGGACCCACATTTGACTTTGCTACTCTTTTTCTCTTAACATATCTAAAGAAGCTTTTACTGTCCTTCTTTATATTCTTGGCCAGCTTCCCCTCGTACTTCATCTTTTCAGCCCGTATTGCCTGTTTCGTTACCTTCTGTTGTCCTATGAAAGTTTCCCAATCCACTGGCTTCCGGCTACTCTTTGCTGTGTTATACATCTTTTCTTTTAGTTTTATTCCATCTCTAACTTCCCTTGTCAGCCATGGTTGCCTCCTACTCCCCTTAGAATCTTTCTTCCTTTTTGGAATGAAATGATCCTGTGTCTTCCAGATTATGCCCAGAAATTCTTGCCATTGCTGTTCCACCGTCCATCCTGCTAGGATCCCTTTCCAGTCTACCTTGGCCAGCTCCTCTCTCATGCCTTCATAGTCCCCTTTGTTCAACTGCAACACTGACACTTCCAATTTAACCTTCTCCTACAAATTGCAGATTAAAACGAATCATATTATGATCACTACCTCCCAGCAGTTCCTTTACCTCGAGTTCTCTTATCAAATCTGGTTCATTGGACAACACTAAATCCAGAATTGCCTTTTCTCCATTACAAGCTGCTCTAAGAGTCCATCTCGGAGGCACTCTGCAAACTCTCTTTCTTGGGGTCCAGAACCAACCTGATTTTCCCAGTCTACCTGCATATTGAAATCCCCCATCACCACAGTGGCATTACCTTTCTTACATGCCAATTTTAACTCCTGCTGCATCTTACACCCTACATCCGGGCTACTATTTGGGGGTCTATTGATAACACCAATTAGTGTCTTCTTGCCTTTACAATTCCTCAACTCAATCCACAGTGACTCTACCTCGTCAGTCTTCCCTCACAAGGGACTGAATTTCATCCCTCACCAGCAGAGCTACCCCACCGCCTCGGCCCACCTGCCTGTCCTTTCTATTGGATGTATAACCCTGAATATTAAGTCCCCAGGCCCGATGCTCCTGCAGCCACGTCTCTGTAATCCCCACAATGTCATATCTACCAACCTCTAACTGAGCCTCAAGCTCATCTACTTTACTTCTTATACTTCACGCATTCATATACAATACTTTTAATTCCTTACTCATCTCACCCTCCACATCGATCCCTATTACACTTGGCCATTCTCTCCTATCCCTTTGTGAGCTTTCTTTCCCGTTAATTCTGGGGTTATTAACTAACCCTTTACTCTCTTTCCCTTTAACTCCATCATTGACTATCCCATTTGACCCCACCCCCCCTTATTTAGTTTAAAACCACCCGTGAAGCAGTGGCAAACCTGCCTGCCAGAATGCTGGTCCCCCACCTGTTAAGGTGCAATCCATTCCTTTTGTACAATTCCCCCTTACCCCAAAACAGATCCCAGTGATCTAAGAATCTAAATCCCTGCCCCATGCACCAATCCCTGCCCCCTGAAGAATTTTAAAAGTTAACACCTAGCTCTGTGAACTGGTTTAGAATAAATTTGCACACGGTAATGCAAATGTATTCTGCATCCTTTTGTTCACGTGATGCAGGCAGTTTGCATCATGTTGCCAGGATGTTTTAGCCCAGATTTAGCCCAGGTAATCCCAGTCATAGTTTTGAGGATTACAAAAATCAAAATAGTAAATGCTCATTATCGTGGACTTCTGTGGAACTGATTCCGGTTACAGGATGGACTGACCAAACTTCACCGCCAGGCCGGGCTGCCGATGCCATCCTAAGCCCACTCCACCTTGCCGGCCGCTTCCAGATAGGACCCACCGACCATCACCGCCAGGCCGAGCTGCCGAAGCCGGCCTGCACTGCTTCCAGCCCAGATCTTCTGCCACCACCGCCGGCCCACACAGCTTCCTCAGCCGCTTCTCGGCTGCGCTGGCCACCGTCGACCCCCACCTGCACTGCAGGCCGCAACCAATGACTCCGCTAATCCTCGCCTCTCCCCGGCCGCCAGTACGCCAAGGCCTTCAACTCACCTGGATTCCAGGCCCAGCTCCAGACCGAGAGTCTGAAGAAGGGTCTCGAGCCGAAACGTCACCCACCCACGTCTCCACAGATGCTGCCTGACCTGCTGAGTTACTCCAGCACTTTGTGTCCTTTTGTATATTAACCAGCGTCTGCAGTTCTTTGTTTCTACTACTTATACAACAATACTCTATTACACAGTAATCTCTTACTTGTTTATAGCGTATAATCATCAATATCAGGCACCATTTCCTCTCCATGGTCTGTTATGAGGGTTACTATAATTGACAGTAAAAACACAAGACTTTGTATTCACGTCTCCGCTCCATAGAAGTATGTACGAGTTCTCCCTAACTGTGGATGAACCCAGGTATCTTTGTCCTACCTCCCAACCTAAAAATCAAAACTACAAAAGCTTGCTTGTTTTAGCCTCGTAAGAGCTTTAGACTTTGCATTTCACCTTCCCAAAGCAGTTCAGCTGAAAGGCTTTTGTAAGTAAAAATGAGGAGTTAGGATGAGAAATGCATACCTTCCATTCCAAGCAGTTATTTTTAACATGATTAAATGCTCCCATTGGGTTTAAAGTGCTTTATAATTACAATAAACTGAATGTAGGAATGTGCATCCCACTATTTGCTGCTGTATTTTCTGAACTGACTAAATTCTGACACCCTGCAAAGGTGGTATGATCCAGGAATTAGTTTTACTTTCCTGCTGCAATGGCCTGTGAGCGCCTTCTGTTGGTTGTAGTATACACATGATTGCAGACAGCTATGTGCATCCAATGTATAACTTTTATTAACTGTGATGGCATTGAGAGAAAATCGGGAAAGATGGTTGTAATTGTGAGAAACGAGATGAGTTAAGGCCAGCAGGCTGGCAAATCAGTGATTTAACTGATGCCACTCCAATTTTAAAATCTTACCATGCAAGACGAGTGAATAACAAACAAGTTGAAACAGTGCTTTACAAAACGACCTCATGAATCTGTGTAGGAAAATAACTGCAGATGCTGGTACAAATCGAAGGTATCACAAAATGCTGGAGTAACTGCAGGTCAGGCAGCATCTAGGAGAGAGGGAATGGGTGACGTTTCTGGTCGAGATCCGAAACGTCACCCATTCCCTCCTAGATGCTGCCTGACCTGAGTTACTACAGCATTTTGTGATACCGTGATAACCTCATGAATCTGTACTTGTTAAAACCTGTTTATGGCATAATAGGTGGCTTGTTCAGGATAACTGTTCAGGATTACATATCCAGTATTTAACTTACCCATGTCCTTTTCTTACACCCAACAGTCAATTATGTTGTACATCTGGTTCAATTCTGCCAATGAAATATGTTTGTAACAGATGCAGACCAACAGACAATTAAACACATTAGCCTTGCTGATATGTGATATCCTATACATCGGACATAACTTTCAGCTACCAAACTGCAGCTTTAGTCTCTTCAGCCTTAGCTTAAATTTCCCTATCAGGAGGTGGTGGTCTGAAGCTGCATCTGCTCCACTTCTTCTTCTGACATCTTCTGAACTTTTTACAGATACAAATATGGTCAATTTGGTTTTCTGTGACATGATCTGTCATGGCTGAGATGCGTCATGTTTCCCGTCGCTGGGGCACCTTCTTCAACCAAGTGTGTAATTTGGTTTTCATTCGTCAATGTTTCTGTAACTCCCACTGTTTTCCAGGGTGGGGTAGTTAACCCCCAACCTGGAGGACCAGGGACTGCTTCGTCTGCCTCCTCACCCATCACCTGTCCGGTTTGGTTGAACCTGCCAGGGATATAAAACCCCACCCGGCATAGCTCACAGGATCACTGGAGTATGCAAGCCTCTCCACCACGTCACGGTTGCAATCCAGGAGAAGAGCTTTAGTGTGTGGCTCTGTTAATTTGTTTGTGATTAGGGTTAATTGGAAGACCATAGCAGAACATTGGATGTTGACGTGGAGTCAAATTGCCAGCAGGAGGATGTGTTTGGTTTTGAAACCTCTTTATATACAAAACAGTAATGGGAGCACTTTTACAGTCATAGATCGAACTTTGATTAGCATGATATATACAGTTCTCAACTGTTTGGGATTGCAGCAAAATGAATTAGCACATACTGTTAAATAGCAGAGGCATTTGACAGCTGTGAACAGTACCTCTTTGCATAGACCGAGATTCACTAAATTTAGTGTTTCTTGAGTGACTAAGTGCTTTTGTATTTATTCACAAAATGCTGGAGTAACTCAGCAGGTCAGGCAGCATCTCAGGAGATTTTTTTTAGATTTAGATTTAGAAGGAATGGGTGATGTTTCGGGTGGAGACCCTTTGGGGTGACCTGCTGAGTTATTCCAGCATTGTGTGAATAAATACCTTTGATTTGTACCAGCATCTGCAGTGCTTTTGTACTATGGTTTTAGTTTAGTTTAGAAATACAGCGCAGAAACGGGCCCTTCGGCCCACCAAGTCCACATCGACCACAATCCCCGCACATTAACACTATCCTACACACTAGAGACAATTTTTAAAAAACATTTATATCAAGCCAATTAATCTACAAAACCTGTACCTCTTTAGATGGTGGGAGGAAACTGAAGTTCTTGGAGAAAACCCAGGCAGGTCAAGGGTAGAATGTACAAACTCCGTACAGACAAGCACTCGTAGCCAGGATCGAACCGGGTCTCTGGTGCTATAAGGCAGCAACTCTACTGCTGTGCCACCGTGCTGCCCTATGACATCTGAAATGGACAGTTCTGCATTGGTTTTCCGAGGCAGCGTGAAGTGTAGATGGAGTCAATGATCGGGAGTCTGGTCTCTGTGATGGACTGGGCTACATCTACAACTCTGCAATTTCTTGCAGTACTGGGCAGAGCAGTTCCCAAACCAAGCTGCGATGCAACCCGACAGTATGCCTATGCCTTTTATGTTGCATCGGTAGAAGTTTGTTAGTCTTTGGAGACAAGCTGAATTTCCTCAGACTCCAAAGGAAAGTTATTTCCTTATTGGTATGCCTTCTAGGCTTTTGCATCAATGTCATTTGTCCACGACAGGTGTTGGGAGTATTAATGCCAAGGAAGTTGAAGCTTCGGCAACATTGATGCTGATTGGACCCACCACGCTCTAACACCATGTCAGTACTCCACCATGCTTCCTTAAGGTGATAACTATCTCCTATGTCTTCTTGACATTGAGGGAGAGATTGTTGTTCTGGCATCATGCTACCAAGTGCTCCATCCTGTACTCCTTGTTCACGATTCGGCCCACCACAATGGTATCATCTGCAAACTTTTAGATGGAGTTAGAGCCTAATTTGGCCACAGTGGTGAGTGTGTAGGGAGTATATTCGGGGACTGAGAGTGCATCCTTGTAGAGAGAATTATTACGGATGAGGTGTTGTCACCGATCCTCACTGATTGTGGACAATAGACAATAGGTGCAGGAGGAGGCCATTCGGCCCTTCGTGCTAGCACCGCCATTCAGTGTGATCATGGCTGATCATTCTCAATTAGTACCTCGTTCCTGCCTTCTCCCCATACCCCCTGACTCCGCTATCCTTAAGAGCTCTATCTAGCTCTCTCTTGAATGCATTCAGAGAACTGGCCTCCACTGCCTTCTGAGGCAGAGAATTCCACAGATTTACAACTCTCTGACTGAAAAAGTTTTTCCTCATCTCCGTTCTAAATGGCCTACCCCTTATTCTTAAACTGTGGCCCCTGGTTCTGGACTCCCCCAACATTGGGAACATGTTTCCTGCCTCTTAACGTGTCCAACCCCTTAATAATCTTATATGTTTCGATAAGATCCCCTCTCATCCTTCTAAATTCCAGTGTATACAAGCCTAGTCGCTCCAGTTTTTCAACATATGACAGTCCCGCCATTCCGGTACTTAACCTAGTAAACCTTCGCTGCACACCCTCAATAGCAAGAATATCCTTCCTCAAATTTGGAGACCAAAACTGCACACAGTAGTCCAGGTGTGGACTATGGGTCAGAAGGTTTGAGGATCCAGTGACAAAGGGGGTGCTGATTCCGAGGTCCAACAGTTTGGACACGAGGCTGGATGGGACTAAGGAATTGAAAGCAGAGCTGTAGTCGACAAGTGTTGTCAACGAGTTCCAGAGATAGGTTTAGGGCCAGGGAGATGGCGTCTGCTGTGCTAAGCAAACTGGTGGATTAGTGGAAGCTGGATTTAATGTGCGCCATCACCAGCCTCTCAAAGTACCCCATGATGATAGAGCCACTGCACGGTGGTCATTTAGGCATGCCACCTTTCTTTCCTTTGACACTGGGATGATGGTGGTCGTCTTGAAGCAGATGGGGTCAACGGAATGGAGTGGTGTGATGTTAAAGATGTCTGTGAATATCTCTACCAGCTAATTCACATAGGTCCCGAGGACTTGGCCATGGACTCCATCCAGGACTGTTGCTTTCCGCAGATTCACTCTCAGGAAAGCTGATCTCGCAGCGTGCAAGCCTTGCCGCAATCTATGGGTATCTGTGTCATTGGCTCGGGACCAGCTCGGTAACATTTGTGAACTTTTAGATGGAGTTAGGGCCCAATAGGTCAGACATTTATGGATCCAGTGGCAAAGGGGTTGCTGATTCCTAGCTCCAGGAATTTGAACATGAGGCTGGATGGGACTATGGTATTGAAAGTGGAGCGAAAGTTGATAAATAGGAGTCCTTGGTGTCAGTGTTCCAGGGATAAGTTTAGGGCCAGGGAGATGGTGTCTGCTATGAACATGTTGCGATGTAAGCAAATAGCAGTGGATTATTGGCTGGGTGTTAGGTGCGCCATCACCAGCCTCCCTTAAATGGGGCATCTTGGTCGACATGGACGAAATGTATCGAAGAACTCCTCTTAGCGTCCTTAATGGTTCTGATAGGGAGATAAAAGGATTGCACCAAAGAAATGTTGTGTGCAAGATACATCTTCTGGATGCACTGGGACGCATCCTCAGTGATGTGACCTGGGGTCATCGGGTGTACCGGGTCTCACAACATCAGACCCCCTCGCCCAGGCGACCCAGCCGGGGTTGATCAGGCCCCGACTTGCGTCCCAGCAACAACTGCCCACGGTTCAGCCCTCTTAATCCAAAGCCATCTAGTGGCTTTCTCTGCGGCTTCGCTTGCGGATTGAATGGCCGTCTTCTTTGCCAGCCCCGAAATGCCCAATTGGTTGAGGACTTTGCAGAGTGAGCATCCTGCAAAGCCTCTACAGCCCACCTCTATGGGTTCATAGCGTGTCTTCCAGCCTCTGTCCAAGTTTACAGTCGATATTTAACTTAGAAAGGACAATTTAAGTGAAAACAGGAAGCTGAAAATAGAGAGCAAGATTAATGGGCAAAGATTCAGCATAGTGTTCTGCATGGATGTGAGAAAATAAAGTATTTTTATTTACTTGCTGAGAAATAGCAGCTGTGAAAATGCAAAGGGATCCTGTTGCCTCTTCAAAACCAATGCACATTGCGAAAATAATGAATATGTTCACACAAATAAATTGTTGGCCTTTGTCCCATGAGGATTGGAGCAGAAAACTGTATAGGTGCAACTTTGGATATATGGAGCTTGGATCATTCAGAGTACTTGTTCTCATAATTTAATAGTTTAAAATATAAAAACAAATTGCAGATTCTGATTTCTTTGGCGTCAGAAGGTGTGTCAGCTTCCCAGCGCCCTTGCGGGTTTGCAAAAACAAATTGCATAAACTCTGTTAGCACTCACTTAAATTCAGATTTAGAGGTGATTTAATCAAGAGATTTAAATTGCTCGAGTAGAAAAATCTTTCTAAATAAATGGGGATCTTAAAATTCGAACCAGCCATTGATGATAAATTTGCACCATTTGATGTAGTGGAAATTTCAAACTAAAAAAACTAGATAAACAGGGGTAATTTTTTGCATCGGTCTTTACAGTGGAAGACACCAACAATGTGCCTGAAATTCAAGAGTCAGGGGGTGGAAGTTATTGGAGTGGCTATTGCTGAGGGGATGTTTGGGAAGCTGAACGTGGATAAGTCACATGGACCAGATGGACTGCACCCTAGGGTTCTGAAAGAGGTGGCTTTAGAGAGTGTGGATGCATTAATAGTGGTATTTCAAGAATCACTAGAGTCAGGAGTTCCAGATAATAGGAAAATTGCCAATATTACCCCGCTGTACAAGAAGGGAGCAAAGCAGAATAGTGGGAACTCTCGGCCGGTTAGCCTGACTTTGGTGGTTGGTAAGATTTTAGAGTCCATTATAAAGGATAAGATTACGGAGTACTTAGAAGTACTTGATAAAATAGGCCGGTCAGCATGGTTTTGTGAAGGGGAGATCTTGCCTGACAAATCTGCTGGCTCGAAGGGCCAAATGGCCTCCTCCTGTACCTATTTTCTATGTCTGTCTAATTATTTGAAGAAGTAAATAGCAGGACTGACAAAGGAGAGTCAATAAATGAATGAATGAATAAGTTTATTGGCCAAGTATGTGCATATACAAGGAATGTGCCTTGGTGCTCCGCTCACAAATGACAACACAAACATACAGTTAACAATTAAGAATAAAGCATAAACACATCAAAACAATTAGAATACAACATTATGGTCTAAACATGTCGGTGAAAATAAACCAGAGCAAAAAAGAAACTACAGACTTTGGTTATTGAGTAGAACTAGCACTCGTGGGAAAAAAGCTATTTTTATGTGCAATAGATGTTGTACACCTAGATTTTCAGAAAGCCTTTGTTAAAGTGCCACATGTGAGGCTGCTAAGGAAGATGAGAGCCCATGGTACCAAAGGGCCGCTACTAGCATGGATCGCAGGTTGGCTGGGTGGCAGAAGACAAAGAGTGGCAATAAAGGGGGCTTTTTGTGGTTGGCTGCCAGTGACTAGCGGAGTTCCGCAGGGGTCAGTGCTGGGGCTACTACGCTCCACGTTGTATATTAATGATTTGGATGAGGGGACTGAAGGCTTTGTGGCCAAGTTTGCAGATGATACAAAAATAGGTGGAAGGGCAGGTAGTGTAGAGAAAGCAGGGACTCTGCAGAAGGACTTGGACAGGTTGGGAGAGTGGGCAGAGAAGTGTCAGATGGAATATAATGTAGCAAAGTGTAGAGTCATGCATTTTGGTAGTATTAAAAAAATTGTAGACTATTTTCTAAATGGGGAGAGAATCCAGAAATCGTACATGCAAAGGGACTTTGTAGTGGTGCAGGAGTCCCAAAAAGTTAATTTGCAAGTTGAATCGGTAGTAAGGAAGGCAAATGCAATGCTAGCATTTATTTCAAGAGGGCTAGAATACAAAAACAGGGATGTGATGCTGAGGCTCTATAAGGAGCTGGTCAAGCCACATTTGGAGTATTGTGAGCAATTTTGGGCACCATATCTGAGGAAGGATGTGCTGGCTCTGGAGAGGGTCCAGAGGAGGTTGACAAGAATGATCCCAGGAATGAGTGGGTTAACATATGATGAGCGTTTGACAGAACTGGGCCTGAACTCATTGGAGTTTAGAAGAATGAGAGGCACCTCATTGAAGCTTACCGAACGGTGGGTGAAAGGTTTGGATAGAGTGGATGTGTGGAGAGGATGTTTCCACTAATGGGACAGGCTAGGACTAGAGGTATAGCCTCAGAATTAAAGGATGTTCTTTTAGGAAGGAGATGAGGAGGAATTTCTTTAGTCAAAGGGTGGCGAATCTGTGGAATTCAATGCCACAGAAGGCTGTGGAGGACGTCAATGGATATTTTTAAGGCAGAGATAGATTGTTGATTAGTTATTGGGTGAAGGCAGGAGAATGGTGCTAGGAGGGAGAGATAGATCAGCCATGATTCAATGGTGGAGTAGACTTGATGGGCTGAATGGCCTAATTCTGCTCTTATCCCTTATGACCTAATTTTAGTTTTCAAGACTTGAAGTCGCTAGATTTTGTTGGCTACGTGTATGAAGGTGCACAGAATAAATGTGCAATGCAAAAATATGGCCATTCACCTTGCAATAGGGTTAGGTCTAGATTGGTCATTAGTCATTAAATGAAGGAGCAGATTGGAGATGCCTCTTTATACAAACAGCCCATATTCCTTGGTGACTAAAATTTAAATTTGAATGTACTCGTATTAGGTTCCCCAGCGTGCTGTCAGCTTTAATGTTAAATTGAAGTTTACGAGCTAAAATTCTGTGGTACAAAATATATATTTTTTAACAACTTTGAACTTGAAGAGTACAAGTGGTGCCAGAACCGTGGCGACTTTTGCATACTGCCTCTGCAATTCACTATTACACTCGTGTACTTAAGTATGATCGTGCTCATGTATAGTAAGATTTGACTGAACTGAATGCAAAAGGGAATGTCACCGTAGCTAGGTCCATGTGACCATGAAGTACCATGGCGCCAATATTTGATGACTGCTGTGTTGGTGGCTGGAACATTGCTGTGAGAGTGGCTGCTATTTGACTGCACCTTGTCCTGGTCCAATTTTTCCCTTCTCATTATGTTTATTGGTGGGGGGTAAAATATTTACCTTAATCAAATTTTAATCAAATACTAGACCGTGGACCCGTTGGGCCCTAACCTCTCCTGCATTGATGCAGTACCCTCTCTCCCCCTCCTCCCCTCTTCCCCCCTCTTCCCCCTTCTCCCCTTCTCCCTCCCTTCCCGTCTCCCCCCCACTCCATCCTCCTCAACCCCCCTTATCCTCCCTCCTCCCCCCCCCTTCCTCCCTCCCTCCCTAGGAGATAGATTTAAACTTTCAAATGTGAATAACTTTAAAAATATAACACCGATTTCAATGAAACTTTTTCCATTAGCACCAAAGGGACGACGGTGAGCAAGGTGGGCCTAAAATTGTTGCGCTATCGTGTACCGTTTTGGCTGTAGTTCAGGAACAAACAAACAAACAAACAAGAGTTTTAGTATATAGATAGATTATGGAGGAAAATCAATTTGTTCAAAAATGCAGATCTGTTTACAGCGTTACTAGGTTGTGTCTTGTATGCCTGCAGTATATTAAAGGATATAAATACTGTGGCATGTTTGGCACAATCATTTATTTTCATGCTTGTTCAGAGTTTATGGAAAATATTTTCTCTCCTTTGCTTGCATCTTTGATTTACTAATTTAATTTTGCCTGCAGTAAACATAAACCACATTCTTAGAGAGAAAACATGCAGTTAAAAACCATTGAAGTATCTCAACTGCATCAGCAGTGCAGTTGGTTTCCTGTTTTGTACACGTAAGCATGTGTTGGTCAGTGAAAAAACCTATTCAACATGGGGGCTTGTGAAGTCTTGTAATGTTTGCTCAGGTACCTTGCACTCACAGAGTGCTGATTGACTGCGAAGCCATCCAGCAGTTAAAGAGCTGGACAGCAGGTGCTGCCTGGGTCAATATTTGTGTTCAGCACCATCTCCTGCACAAACACACTGCACTTACTGGCACAGTTGTTCTTTATCTCGTCCTCTGAAGTGAATGTATTCCTGATCTATGATATGTGGGGGGTTTTGGTCACACTACAGACTTTCGTTTTGCACTATTATAATTACCTAGTGTTACCGTTATTAATTTATTGCATTATTGATTTATGTATATTTATGTGTGTTATTGCATTTACGGGCCTGTTAAGCAAGAATTTCATTGTTCCATTGTCAGTATCTATGACAATTAAACATAGAAAAATAGATACAGGAGTAGGCCATTTGGCCCTTCAAGCCGGCATCGCCATTCAATATGATCATGGTTGACCATCTAAAATCAGTATCCCGTTCCTGCTTTTTCCCCATATCCCTTGATTCCTTTAGCCCTAAGAGCTAAATCTAACTCTCTTGAAAACATTCAGTGAATTGGCCTCCAATTCTGTGGCAGAGAATTCCACAGATTCACAACTCTCTGGCTGAAGAAGTTTTTCCTCATCTCAGTCCTAAATGGTCTGCCCCTTATTGTTAAACTGTGACCCCTGGTTCTGGACTCCCCCAACATCGGGAACAATTTTCCAGCATTTAGTCTGTCCAATCCTTTAAGAATTGTATATGTTTCTATAAGATCCCCTCTCATCCTTCTAAATTCTAGTGAATACAAGCCCATTCTTTCATCATATGTCAGCCCTGTCATCCCGGGAATTAACCTGGTGAACCTACTAAGCTGCACTCCCTCAATAGCAATAATGTCCTTCCTCAAATTAGGAGACCTAAATTGCACACAATACTCCAGGTGCGGTCTCACCAGGGCCCTGTACAACTGCAGTAGGACCTCCATGCTCCTAAACTCAAATCCTCTCGCAATGAAGGCCAACATGCCATTAGCTTTCTTCACTGCCTGCTATGCCTGCATCCTTATTTTCTGTGACTGATGTACAAGCACACCCAGGTCTCGTTGCACCTCCCCTTTTCCTAATCTGACACCATTTAGATAATAATCTACCTTCCTGTTCTTGCCACCAAAGTGGATAACCTCACATTTATCCACATTATACTGCATCTGCATGCATCTATCTACCCAATCAACCAACCTATCCAAGTAACTCTGCAGCCTCATAGCATCCTCCTCGCAGCTCACACTGCCATCCAGCTTTGTGTCATCCACAAACTTGGAGATGTTACATTTAATTCCCTCGTCTAAATCATTAATATATATTGTAAACAACTGGGGTCCCAGCACTGAGCCCTGCGGCACACCACTAGTCACTGCCTGCCATACTGAAAAGGACCCGTTAATTCCTACTCTTTGCTTCCTGTCTGTCAACCAGTTCTCTATCCATGTTAATACCCTACCCCCAATACCATGTGCTCTAATTTTGCACAGTAATCTCTTGTGTGGAACCTTGTCAAAGGGTTTTTGAAAGTCCAGATACACCATACCCACGGGCTCTCCCTTATCCATTCTACTTGTTACATCCTCAAAAAATTCCAGAAGATTAGTCAAGCACTCTTGGAGATTAAAGGAATTGCAGATGCTGGTTTACCAACAAAAAAAACAAAGTGCTGGAATAACTCAGCAGGTCAGGTAGCCTCTCTGGAGCACGTGGACAGGTAACATTTTGGATTGGGAGTCTTCTTCAGACTGATTGTACGTGGTGGGGGGGGGGGGGAGGGAGGGGGAGGAAATCTGGGAAATGGGTGGGGTGTGATGGCCTCTGGGACACTCCTAACTCTTGAGTAACTCATGGTTAAATGGATTTGTTTTGTATTTTAGTTTAGTGGTATAGATTTGAATGAAAATGAAGCTTTTCAAAAGATAGCACCTGAGATACGATGCAAAGCATGTGCTTTTCTTAATTCATGGTGATAGCACATGTAGATAGGGTGGTGTAGACTGCCCATGGTGTACTTGCCTTCGTTGCTAGGGTCATTGAATATAAAAGTCAGGAATACTTGATGCTGATTCAGAGAATTTGGGTTAGGCTGAATTTGGAGTATTGTGTGCGGTTTTGGTTGCCCCCTTACAGGAGAGATGTGGAAGCTTTGGAGAGGGTGCTGATGAGGTTTGCCAGATGCTGTCTGTATAAGAGGGTTTCAGCTACAAGGAGATGTTGGATAGACTTGGATTGTTTTCTCTAGAATGTCAGAGATTTGATAGAAGCAGATAAAATTGAGAGGCTTAGATAGGGTAGAAATGTCCAATGCTGGAGCACACAGTCCCAGGGTAGAAATGTCCAATGCTGGAGCACATAGCGATAAGGTGAGTGGGGCATGTGTTGTACATATAGAGTGGTAAGCATTGCAAGGGGGGTTGTGGAGGGAACTACGATAGTGGCGTTTAAGATGCTGTTCGGTAGGTACAAGGAAGTACAGGGAATAGTGATATGGATGATGCACAGGCAGATGCGATCAGTTCAGTTAGGCAGAACTTTCGGCACAAACATTGTGGGCTGAAAGGCCGTTCCTGTGCTGAACTATTCTATATCCTAATACAACTGAAGACGTGATGTACACCTGTGTGGGATTCAACCTCTCAATGCCTGTGGTGTTGTCATCGCAGCTAGGCCTGACCTTATCCCTGCCCAGAATGCATAAATAAACTTCCTGGCAGATGTTATTAAATGATGTCCAAAATTGCTGCCTCTCATCTCTTAGACATTCTGAAGAAATATCCAATACCTCAAATGAAATCCAGTAGTCAATCCTACATGGGATTTGATCGTGGAATCTTTGATTGGTATTTCACTAATCTGTGAACTTGAGCAAGTGAGCTCTGAAGAAAGCTGTAGAATCCATATGAAACTCGGTTAAAGTTGATTTCGGTAAAAATAACGTTAATTTGTAGATCTTGTACAGAGAGGAGGGAAGTTGCAAATGTTTTGCTCTAATTGATTGCACTTTCTTTGTGAATCTCTAATTATGTTTTTCTTTCTTTAACAGAGAAAAAAGAAAATGTCATGTTTGTGTTAACACTGCACGGTGGACACCTTGGATTCTTTGAAGGGGCGGTGCTTTTCCCAAAACCTTTAACTTGGATGGATAAACTTATTCTCGAATACGCAAATGCCATATGTCACTGGGAGAAGAACAAGCCCCAGTGTACAACATCAGCAGATCAGAACTGTTCAGACCACAGCGAGTAACCACTGTACAAACCTTATTTGCCAAATTCTTCAATCATTCGGTCCTTTATTATCATTACATTCCTGGCTTGGGTTTGGTAATCTTAAAACAACTCCCTGTTCTTAATGTAGTTCGCCCAGCCAAATTATTCTCTTACCACAACTGTGTAAGAGTGATTGCAAGACCCTTTATGTCTTTTTTCCGTGAAGGAAACTTTGAGTGCACAAGACCTGGCAATTCACCGTGCTTGACCATAACTTGGTTTTCTAGTCACCAGGACATGGAACAAGAGTTACTGTTACCACAAGAGATCTACTGTCAGTCTGAGCAAATGAGCCAGCATTTAGAGGTCCCAGAAAAAATTTCAGGAGTTTGTTTGTTGAAAACTTGTGCCTTCTGATATATATTTTTAAGTTATGGTTGACAAATACATTTATTTTTCTGCCCCAGATAGTGTTCCATCATTTGTTTTGTGGTCTTTTGATCAGATTAAGTGCAGCAGTGTTTGAACTAAAAAAGAAATAAATGTAGGCAATTAAGTCTTTCACTGGATTTTGTCTTTTTAGAAAAACAAAATGTGCAATTCATACATGGAGAAGCGCTTACAGAGCTAATCTATTACCTCCATTCAGAGCTAATCTATTACCTCCATTCAGACCTCTGTGATGCCTTCTCCAAATTCACCGTCAAACTTTCACAATGAGTTGCTTTTAACTTTGAGTATTTGTTCATACGTGGCATGTTATCCTAATGTTTGTTCATTGTCATTTTAACTTTACCTAGAATACTACCAAGACCCAAAGACGTGCAGTTTTTCATTAAATCCCATGTTGTCTAGGTTTTTCTGGAAATTGTTCAAAAAGAGTACTTTGGATGGTCCTGCACTTGTAGGGTTGAACACAAATGAGTTATTTTAAAAAAAAGTTAGGTTAAATAAAAGTTTGTATTGTCTACAGTATTAATAAATTATCTATATAGAAATCGTATCATCACTCTGGAGGACTAGGTGAAATCTCATTCCTTCTAGAAATCTATGAATTTGGACACCATCTTTTCCTAATTGATCTTTTGCTTGGTTGATGCTTTGTGGAATCAAATACCTAAATCTTGTTAAAACAAACAATTAGAAATGGAATAAGCTGCAAATGCATATGTGGATACTTTGCTGCCTCTGGGTTCAATCTTTAGAGTTTATCTCAAGACCATACCAAGGGCATTCTTGAGTTGTGCTGAGTTAGCTGATTTCAGCTGGACAACTGACAGGAAATCTTCCAAATCGGTTCTGTATTTCTGGATTACTTTCCACTGATCTCTGCAGATGAATCTATCTCTGGGAATAGATGCACTTCAGATGTTCTTTGTGCCAGAAGCATTAAGCATGAGTGCCATTAGGATTGAAGAAAATTGGGAAGCATTTTGACGCCACTTCCCTTCGACAGTGGATTTATTCTACATTGACTACTTCTAAGGGTGCTTGTATTGTGATTACTGACCATCAACCTCAAGTAGATATTAAATTTAATTGAAAATCCAAATATGATTTTTTTTTTTTGGGGGGGGGGTTCTAATGATTTGCAGACATGGGAATTTGACATGGTGAAAGAATGACTTGATCTGTGCTCCCCAGAACATATATTTACTGTAGAAAGCAAATACTGATATTTTTAGGAAAACAACATTCTACCCATCATCAGAAATCTTTCTACCTCTTGAATGATGTAAGCAAGCACAAGGTGAACCACATTTCATTTTTGTTTTAAACTTGTTCAGACTGATTTTGTATTCTTACTGTCTCGTCTAGCTGGTTGAATCAAACACCAGTCCATCAGGGTTGCCTGTACATCTTCCTCAAAAGTATTTTTTTCCCTGGCTTGGTACACGATAACTTTGCAGTTTGTAAACCTTGGTCATTTTTTCTTATTTAGGATCTATGGTAAATGAGATAAATACACACTTTATTGGTCACACCATGCAGTTACATTTAACAATTATTAAAGCTAAAATATATTTACCACGTTAAATTGGAGCTATATCCAGTAATATTTATCCCATCATGTGGAATGAACCACAGCTTTTTTTGTGTTGTAACTTAATAAATTGTGGACTGTGTTTAATCACCAACACGATGCCAGCAACAGTCTCTTTGTAGTACAGGCTCTCATTGACCAAGTCCAAAATAGAGTCAATGCTGTACTGTGTTTGCAGCTTCACACTTGAAAAGGAAAATCATTCATTTGAGCTTTATTATTTTAAAGTTTGAGAGTTGATTTATGATTCACAGCCCCTATTTCTCATGACTTTTGGATAGGCCTTCAGAGAATACAATATGAAGTGCAAACATCTGTATACGGATCCATCAGTTAATATTATTATTATTGTGCTTGAGTGGGTGACGGAATTGTGGAAAGGCAAAAGCTTGGTGACACTTAAAACAAATCATTTTTTAGCAGTTTAAAATTATTAACATGGGAAATTTACTTCTGGTGGGTAACTGCCCTTAATGTATGGTACTGGCATGAAAAAGACGATTACTGGTTTTGATCTGATATTGGAATATGTTTAAAATATGAGTTTACCACCTTTGAAAATGTCACCGTGGATGATAATGTAACGCAAAATACAGTTCTCGACATTTTTAGGCCACGTTCCAGCTCGATGCATTCTGTTTTGAGGAATAACGACACAAGACTGCCGATGCAGGAATATGGAACAAGAAACAAACTGCTGGATGAACTTGGCAGATCAGACAACATTTGTGGAAGGAAATGGACAGACAACGTTGCGGGGCGGGATCCTTCAATCTGAAGAGGGGTCCTAACATGACAAGTCATCTATCTGTCTATTCCCCACAGATACTGTCTGACCCACTGAATTCCTCCAGCAGTTTGTTTTTTGCTATTTGGATGAATGTTAACTTTACAGTGCAGCTACTGTAATCAATCTTAGTTCTGGATTTGTTTAGACATCATTGAGGTCCAATCTTAAGGTGATTGTTTTAGATGAGTCATTTGGCCATGTCACTTCAATTCCCCTTCCTTTATTCAGTGAAGAACAAAGAGAATGTACCTCATTTTTCTGAGAAAACAACCAACCGCAGATGCCGATTTACAACAAAAGGCACAAAGTGCTGGAATATCTCAGCAGGTCAGGCAGCATCTCTGGGGACACATAGATAGGTAGTGTTTCGGGTCAGGACCCTTCTTGAGATTGGGTCGTCATCTGAAGAAAGGTCTCAACCCGAAACGTTGCCTATCCATGTTTCCCCAGCGATGCTGTCTGACCTGCTGAGTTACTCCAGCACTTTGTGTCGTCTTACCACATTTCCCTTCTGATTAGACTTTATAACAGAGTGCTCACATTTCATTGAATTGCAACTGCAGAAGGGGGGCACGGGGGCTGGATTTGGGCTTTTAGTTGTATCTGTGTGGTGCTTGAAATCTGAGGTGAATTTGTGCAAGGTTCTCTCACTGACTGCTTTCAGGTTTGAGTTACCACATCTACAGTTAAAGTTAAATAACGAGCACGCGCAGTTTTCAAGGTTCTAAGTTCAGTAAAATGGTGCACACAATTTTGTGTTTGAGTAGTCAACCTATGCAAAATCTTTCAAAAATTACAGCTAAAGAATAGGGCTATAAGAAAATGATGGGAGGGTTGTTAAAAAACAAAACCAATGACATTGATACCTCAACTGTACATTTCTGCACTCTTTTGTTTGCAGATATTTAAATCCCAAAATGCAGAAAAGATTTATGGAATTGAGTTCTGTGGTTGTCTTTGTGACTATAGGTATTTTTGGGCTAAGAATGATTTAATAATGTTAGCAAACCAGGTACATCAATAATGAGTGAGCACTTGATGGTGATACAAATTCCGTTGCATGGAGAATAGGGTGAAGTTTATTTTGGTAATTAGGTAGTCTTGTTGTGACGATTGCACTTGAGAAGAAGGCACAGATAAATTTTGAGAAACAGGTGCCATATGGCCACATAAATATGCATTTTGTTTTTGAGTGACTATTTCACATCGATGTATTAGTCTATTGCTAGGATTAAAAGTAAAATAAATAAATTTCTGATTTGATATGTGCCAATTACTATCGAATTATTTTCGGTACTTCCATGAGGATGTGTTGAAACGGATCACGAAAATACGGCTAGTGGCATTGTTATTTTAGTCTTGTGTGGCAGCAATAATGTTGTTATTACTGATGGTGGTGGGATATAATTCTAAGTTTTCTTCAGTCTCAGAATCCTCAATCTTGTTTGCAGAACTCAATCTCTTGTTTCAGGTCAGTACCTACTTAGATGTTCCTTTGTTGTGCGCTGTTCATTTCCTCTGTCTTTAATTAGTAGACCTCTTTCACATTGAGATGCGTTCGAGCTAGTGTGTTAGCTCAGCATTTTCTTGTTCTCCATTGACTTAAGCATCTACACTGCGCTTTATTCTGCTTTTGAGTTTGTGGGGTCTTCTTGGGGTCAATGGTAAAGGTGAGAGAGATGTTAGAGGAAGTTGCATTTGCTGTTTGATCTTGATTTTGACGAATACTGGTCCAGTATCTGTTGTGTAAAATAGAAGACTTTAAAATGCATTTTTATTGGATTTTTTGGATTAAGCAAGAAGTCGTAAAGGTTCCGCTCATGTCTAGCAACGTTCATTATTGTGGGTGAAAGCTGATGGAGAGCAAGGACTTTAACCCATAGTCGTTCTGGCACCAAACATCCCAGCTTCAGGTCAGGATTGTCCATCTTGTACATTGCTGTGGTTCATCAGTTTTGACTCTGCGTGGCTGTAACTAGAATGTTTCATGACAAGAACACTGGAGGATCAATTTTTCAATTCCTGTTGAGTTACCAATGATCTTGGTCTTTTTTTTTTCATTCACGATTTTGGTTCTGCCAATATCGGTGGAAAATATGTTTTTTGGAATGAGACCTCAGCAAGAGCAAAGGCATTATTCATGCAACGTCGTCTTTTGCGGTGTGCCGTTTCCACTGCAGTTCGAGAGCTGGCAGCAATTGCACCTTCTAGAAGCTGCATCAAAATGCTGCAGTGTTCTAAACATGCTCCACCTCGTTTCAAAAAGGAGTTTAAATCACACAAGACCATTGTTAACTTAGCCTTGACCAAAGGTCTTGACTGCAAAAATATATTTTGAACCGAATTATGTCTGCTCCCAGCCAGTGACATCCAAAACACATCTCACAATACATGGAGGAAATCAATATCTTCGGATATGTCAAATAATATAATTGTGGGGATGAAAGTGGGATTTACTCTCCCAATGCTTTTCCTACCTGATACCCAAGCCTAAATCAAAATTTGCAACCTAGCTCCTAAAACAGCACTGCCACAACTATTGTGTACTTCCAGCCAAAGCAAATTTCAAAAGGAGTCTCTAGGTTTATTCTTTATTATTTTGAGACACCTACATATAATAATAAATAAAGGCAGATATTTTGCCCTGCTGCAAATCAGATTTTGGTTGTAACCGAGTCAAACCGACAATATATTCTGAATATGTATTGCCTTGAACTTCCATGGTCATTCATTTATCCATGTCTTTAGACTCTCCTTTTACACAAAATAGTGCAATTTGATGAAAAAGCACAGTTTAGTCTTAGAGTCAGTTTAGTCTTATGTGCGCTTGAATTTAATTAAGTGTTGTGTTTGGCCCGTTCCAAATTTTATGTAGGCAATTGCAATTTCTATTGGGACCATTATAGAGAAGAGTCATTTATTGATTTTAGATCTCAGCCAGATAGTTTCATTGCACAGTTGAAGGTCGGGAGAAATACAGAGTAACGTAATATTTGTAGTACTTAACTAGTAATGTTCTAGATGAATGTGTGACTGACTGTGCCTTTCCCTCATTAAATATGGGAACATCTAGTGAATTAGGCAACGGTCATCTTTGTCGGGCACTGGCTTGGTGCTGCATGAAAGTGAGACTTTAGTAATATTCTGCACCATGTCTCCTATTCCACTTTGTCTCATCAGTGCCTCAAAAATAATTGTCCATTCAGCACTGAGCTCTGCAGTGGGAGAACAAATTAATGCATTCAATTACTTTCCACACAGGGAACATTTCTTAGAATTTGGACACGATGAAAATATTTATTATCCATATTAACTTGGTTTTTTTTCCTTTTAGAGTACTCTGTCTCTCCCCCTGCACTTTAAAAGGCTTATTAACAGGCCGAGTAATGCTAAGCTGCACAAATATTGTTTTTCTACGCTCCGAAAATGTCATTGTTCATTAGATTCCCTTTGAGCCATTCTCTGTTTTGTGTAACGCTTGCCGTTTTGAATGCTTGGAAGGCAGATCCGGAGAATCTGTCAGGGTTCATTAGTATTTAGTGAATCCAAAGTACGGCAGATGCTGATTTACCAAAAAGACAACGTGCTGGAGTAACTCAGTGGGTCAGGCAGCATCTCTGGACAACATGGATAGGTGACATTTCAGGTCTGAGCCCTTCGTCAGACTGGAGTAGGTTCCCTACCTGAAACGTCACCTTGTTGTCCAGCAGTGCTGCCTGACCCGCTGAGTCACTCTATTACTTTGTACCTTCATTAGTTTTCAGCTTGTTCCATTCAGGTAGTCACCATATTGAATGACTTGGTTTTCTTGATCCTACTTCTTCCACAAGTGAGGTTATTAAAAACTGGAACGAAGAAAGCAAAGTTCAGAATCCCATTGCAGAAATAACTTTTAATATATACAGCGCCTTTTGTAATTTTCAGTTTCGGACGCAAAATCTTGCAGATGCTGAAAATTTGAAATAGAAACAAAAGTGGTTAGATTTAGTCACCGAAGAGGCAACATCTGTGAAGAGACACAACGAATGTCCCAGATAGGACAGTGATATTCCATGAGTAGCTTTGATTGTTTATTGCTCGTGTTTGTTGAGAGAGGGGGAGGGGAATATTTGTCAGGAAGCGCTGCCTGCCTTCACTCCACTCTCCCCACCCCATATACTCATAAGATCATAAGAGACAGGAGTAGAATTAGGCCATTCGGCCCATCAAGTCTACTCCACCATTCAATCATGGCTGATCTATCTCTCCCCATTCTCCTGCCTTCTCCCCATAACCTCTGAAATCCGTACTAATTGATGTTGCTATGGCATCTCTTGCGTTCACTGAAGAGGGCTGTTCACATTCCATTGTACCAGACTCCCTCTGCGTCATCTTTTGACGAATGCTAGATGAAATGCTTTCTGTGGTTTAAGAAACAATTGTAGATGGTGATTTGCACAAACCAAAGAGGGCATTAACCTAGTGAAGCACCGCCCACTGCCACTGTGAAAGAGTTACAAGTACATTCTTCACAGAACTCCAGTCCAATATATATATTTTAATATAAAGTCTGCCATATTTATTTGAAGAAGGATACATGGATTTGCTGCCTTACAGCGCCAGAGACCCGGGTTTGATCCTGTCAGTGCTGTCTGTACGGAGTTGGTATGTTCTCTCTGTGACTGTGTGGGTTTCCCCAGGTGCTTTGGTTTCCCCCCACACTCCAAAGACATACAGGTTTGTAGGTTAATTAGCTTCGGTAAAGATTTAAAATTGACCTTAGTGTGTCGGAAAGTGCTAGTGTACGGGGATCACCGGTCAGCGCTGACTCGGTGGGCCGAAGGGCCTGCTTCTGCACTGTATCTAAACTAACAATCACACATACCAATTATAAAATGCCTTCGATGTAAATTTAATACAAAAGTACTTTTTTTTAAATTTCCAAACCAGTCATGTTTTATAACAAAAAATAACAATTACCACTTCTGCTCTTGAGTTAGTTAACCAGGTTTAAATTTATTGTTTGCTTTGTAATATTTTCCTAAAGATATTGATCGGCACTGATCTAGAATGATGGCTAGTAAAAATAACAAATGTTTGAGAACCTAATGAATCGTTAGCCGTAATATTTACAAATAAACTCTTTTAGTTTAAACTTTAAAGTAACTATTGAAATCTCTATTTTTGGCAATGCCCTGCGGTAAGCATTCCCATCCCAGCTCCCTGTGTTCCTGATCGTTCACTGATATAACTATCTTTCAACAAAATTGTTGGAGGCACTGATTTGCTTGGCATGTTTCAGCTTGTGGGATACAAGGTTCCCCTGTGAAACGCTGAATAATGCAGTGTTGTGCGGGGGCATATTTGGGGCACATGAGTCTGCATTTATCCCCAATTTGTTAGGGTGGGATTGTTCGTAAGGTATAAGAGTAGAAGTAGGCCATTCAGCCCATCAGGTCTACTCTGCCATTCAATCATGGCTAATCTATCTTTCCCTCTCAACCCTATTTTCCTGCCTTCTTTCCATAACCCCTGGCACCTGTACTCCATTAAGCTCCAAATCACCAAAATAATACAAGCCACAAATGGCCCAAAAATACCCTGGCCCACCATGTTAGCATCAAAATGGGAGCTGGCCAGGAGTTATGCACTTGGACATTTGGTGATTTTCCTGTTTCTGATGTCAATACATATACTGTACATTCCCTGTATGTTGTGTTTGCAAACTATCAATTTGTAAACTAAGAGATCTTGACTGTTTTCTGTTGTTTACATTTGTTTCTCTCAAAATCCACATTGTTTACCACTGATTACAATTCACAATATGTCCCTTCGTAATTGTCCCTTCGTTCAGATGAATTTGAATCCAGCTGCAAACCCAGATGGATCAATGGATTTTGCCTTACTCCTTTGATATTCATATTTACCAGGCCGTGAAATGAAAATACAATTGAATTTTCAATGTTGCTCTCGATTTAAAATTTTTTATTTGGCATTATTAAGTATCCTTATGTTTTTAGGCAATACCTTGCATATGTTTATGATAGGACAGTGTAATAAAGTGACTTATTTCCCCTCAAATAAGTTAATCTTTTCATGCTATTAATCTTCATTCAACACGTTTCTCTAAGGATAAGAATGCAAGTCTCGAGCCCAAGTTTTCTCCCGCCAGACAGTGAGACAAAGGGATGGGGAGAGGATTCTGGTGTGAATGTCCTGACACTAGATTCTCATTGCTGTTGAAGCATCATGGCCGATTCCATTCTTAAGAGATGGAGCTGAGGCAACCATCACCTGTTCCAGAGCATCAGCGATGGAGATCAAGGCCTCTCGTGCCTCTTGGCACATTTGCAAGGTCCTGAAATGGTCTTGGAAGGAGCAGAGATACAGAACATCCAAAAGTAAAAAATGGGTAGAAAGGAACTGCAGATGTTGGTATAAACCGAGGATAGATAGACACAAAGCGATGGAGTAACTCAGCGGATCAGGCAGCATCTATCGAGAAAAAGGATGGGTGACGTTTCAGGTCAGGACCCTTCTTCAGACAGTAGAAAAGTAAAAGATGTATTTAAAATGACTGATATAAGCAAATTTAATTGATTCTGATGTGCTTAGGACTGATCCTTTATAATAGTTTATTGTTCGTGCTGAAAATAATTCATTGCAAGAATGAAATTAAGAAATACCAATGAAAATATTATGGCCTTTTGCAAAGTGACAGTACAAATCTGATTATTTTACCATCCTTTGTAATTCAGTGTCTTGTGAAAGGCTGGCTGCTCTTTCTCCAGTTTTTCTTTATGTTGTAGCTGTTGCTGTAGCTTTTGTTTATAGAACGAGTGAAGGTTATGTTTGCTGGATTCATGTGATTTGAATATGTGGTCTCCAATTCACTTGCCTTGCACTGTGACACTTGCACAGCTCTCTGGACAACGTGTCCACTAGTTGGGATATGCAACATGAAATGCAGATACAAATGACCAATCCCAGAGTGCCAGCTATCAGATCCTGAGGGATTAGCGTGCGTGGTAACAGGACCTTGGGGCGGACACATTGGTGTTAAAATGGTAGATCGACCTGCAAAGTTTAGATCCTGGACTTTTGGTGAAGAACAAGTAAAATGTGAATTGGCCATTGTGCCTGCAATGAAGGTTGTGCCTGTGGAAGTGAAGGACTTGGCGTTAATGATGGTTTCTTCTCCAAGACGTACAGTATAGTAGCTGCCTCCGACTCCAGAAACGGAATGTCCCAATTGCATCCCTTGCCCCATTACATCTCGTGCTGAAGAGGGGTTGGTGCCTGGTATTGTGATCTTTCCTTTAGGTAATGCACCAGTGTGTTTGATTTGAGTAAATGTGTTTGATCAGTTTTATTCCAGGGGAATAGATGATGAAATGAGATTCTGAGTCTTGTTCAGTACCACAAATTGAAGCACGAAGCAACTAGCAATGCAATGTTTATCTACATGTGCAAGATGCACAAGTTGTTTGCGCTGATTTTTAAACCCGTTTGCTTATATGAAATTGTGCAATGTAATTAAAGATGTATTAAAATTAATTATTTTCTTTATTATACTAATACTGTTGCAGAATTTTATAGAATTGTTTTCCTGAGTTTGTGTTTTATGTTCTGAATTGTTGAAATAAAAGTTGTAAATCTGAGGAATTAGTACAAATGTCGCAACTTACTCCTTTTTTCAAGTGTTTTTGTCCATCTGTGCACTTGCGAATTCTAACCAGTCTTACCTTTGTTTAGAGATTCTCTTTCTTCAGATGCTTCCTGACCTGCTGAATGTTTAAGTTTAAAGATACAGCTCGGACACAGGCCCCCCCCCGGCCCACCGAGTCCGTGCCAACCAGCGATCCCCGCACACTAGCACTATCCTACGCACCAGGGACAATTTTGCAGAAGCCAATTAACCTACAAACCTGTACATGTGGAAGGAAACCGGAGCACCCGGAGAAAACCCACGTGTTCACAGGGTCAAATTACCAATTCCCTATAGTCTTCCAGTGTAACTGAGGAGCACCCTGCAGCTCTGTGCAGACAGATTCTTCCCGCTCACTCTATCGTTGCTCTTAAAGACTAATATCTAAGCAATTGTACAGCACGCTTCATAGTGCATGCAGGTACAGCAGGCAGTGAAGAAAACCAATGGCATGTTGGACTTCATAACAAGAGGAGTTGAGTATAGGAGCAAAGAGGTCCTTCTGCAGTTGTATAGGGCCCTAGTGAGACCGCACCTGGAGTACTGTGTGCAGTTTTGGTCTCCAAATTTGAGGAAGGATATTCTTGCTATTGAGGGCGTGCAGCGTAGGTTTACTAGGTTAATTCCTGGAATGGCGGGACTGTCATATGTTGAAAGACTGGAGCGACTAGGCTTGTATACACTGGAATTTAGAAGGATGAGAGGAGATCTTATCGAAACGTATAAGATTATTAAGGGGTTGGACACGTTAGAGGCAGGAAACATGTTCCCAATGTTGGGGGAATCCAGAACAAGGGGCCACAGTTTAAGAATAAGGGGTAGGCCATTTAGAACGGAGATGAGGAAAAACTTTTTCAGTCAGAGAGTTGTGAATCTGTGGAATTCTCTGCCTCAGAAGGCAGTGGAGGCAAATTCTCTGAATGCATTCAAGAGAGAGCTAGATAGAGCTCTTAAGGATAGCGGAGTCAGGGGGTATGGGGAGAAGGCAGGAACGAGGTACTGATTGAGAATGATCAGCCATGATCACATTGAATGGCGGTGCTGGCTCGAAGGGCCGAATGGCCTCCTCCTGCACCTATTGTCAATTGTCTATAGTATTCCAGTGCCTCTGTTTCAGAGAAAAGGTGATCAATGCTTGGAATGTGTGGCAAACCACTCACGCGCGTTGCTTCAATGTGATGATGACAAAGAAGGCTTCTCCAGAAGATTGAGATGCACAGCATCCACAGTGACTTGGTAATTTGGGTTCAGAATTGGCTTATTCAGAGAAGACAGGGCAGTGGTGGAAGGATGTCATTCTGGCCATGGACTCTGCTGGGACCTCTGTTATTTGTGACTACATATAAATGACTTGAACAAAACTGTAAATGGGTTGATTAGTAAGGTTGCAAATTACAGAAAAATTGGTGGAGTTGAACAGCGAAGAATGTCAACGGATAGGGCAGGATATAGATCAGCTGTGGACATGGGCGGAGGAATGGCAGATGGGGTTTAATGTGGCCAAGCTGATAAGGTGTTGCACTCTTGGACACCAGATATAAGGGAGAAGCTGGCAGTTAATAGCAGGACCCCCTAACAACAGGGACATGCAGAGGGATCTTATGGTCCATGTCCACAATTTGATACGATACAATACGATAGAACTTTCTTTATCCCAGGAGGGAAATTGATCTGCCAACAGTCATAAAACACACACAACACATGAAACATGAAATTAATATTTCGGTGGCACAGCGGTAGAGTTGCTGCCTTACAGCGAATGCAGCGCCGGAGACTCTGGTTCGATCCTGACTACAGGCGCCGTCTGTACGGAGTTTGTACGTTCTCCCCGTGACCTGCGTGGGTTTTCTCCAAGATCTTCGGTTTCCTCCCACACTCCAAAGACGTGCAGCAAGTGGATTGAGTGGTGAAAAAGACTGATGGTTTGCTCGACTTCATCGATTGAGGCACTGAGTGTAGGATGCAGGAAGTTATTTTCCAGCATTTAAAATGTAGGTTTGACTGTATTCGGAACATTGCATGCAATTCTGATCGCCCCACTGCAGGAAGGATATTGAAAAGGACGCAGAAGAGGTTTACCAGGCTGCTGCCCGGGTTTGACAATATTGGCTGCATAGGGCCAGGTTGGTCAGACTTGGACTGGACTGTTTACTCTGGAGAGTTGGAGGCTGAGAGGAGATCTGAGAAAAGTTTTTATAAAATTATGAGAGGCATAGATATACTAGACAGTCAAAACTGTTGTACCCCCAAGATGGAAATGTCAAATACTAGACGGAATAGTTGTAAGGTAGGAGGCAAATGTTTAAAGGAGATGTGCAAGACACTGTTGAGTCTTTAGTTTAGTGCCGGGAATGCATTGCTGGGACAATGGCAGAGACAGATATAATAGTGGCATTTCAGAGGCTTTGAGATCGGCAGCTGACATGGAGGGATATGGATCGTGTGCAGGCAGAAGGTGGTAGTTTAATTTGGCTTCTTTAACACCGACTTTGTGGGCCAAAGGGTGTGTTCCTGTGCTGTACTGTTGTATGGATTAATTGAGGTAAAATATTGGCTGGAAAACTGCATAGAACTCCCTTCCTTCTCTTAAAGAACTGGTACAGAGTATTTCACAGAAGTTGTTCTAAGAACACAGACTGGTTTTGATCTGAAACACACTCTCCAGTTGTGCAACGCTTCCTTCGTCCTACACTGGTTTCTCAGTATAGGTTTTGTTTTCAAGCTCATTAGTGTGGGACTTGAATCGTTAACCTTTAGATCAAGTGGTATGCATGAGCTATGACTGATGGCTCTTAAAATTAGAGAATATTTCTTTTGCAGTGAGCCTGCCCAGTGTGGAATTTTTGACTTTACATTTTTAAAATCTAAAGTTAATGCAACGTAGAGAAGAACAGACAGGAACATGCCCTTCATCCCGCAAAACATATGCCCCGAGATCCCATTATAAATCAATGTTCCGAACGGTCCTGCCATTAACTGTATACTTTCCCTTTGCATTTGACCTCCCAAAATGCATTCCCTCACACTTATGTCAAGAGTGTCTTATTGTCATATGTCCCAGATAGAAAAATGTGATTCTGCCATTTCTCTGCTCAAATTTCCATCTGATCAAAATCCTGCTGTATTCTCTCGGCATTATCCACACCTCCTCCAATTTTCGTAAGTTGTAAATAGATCCCAACACTGGTTCTTATGGAACGCCACTAATCACAGAAGTGGTGTGTTTTTCTCAAAATGCCCTCCATCACTCCCCTCTGTTATCTATGACCAAGCCAGTTTAGTGTCCAACTCACCAACTCACCACGTAATCCTACTTGACTTCATCTTCTGGACCAGCCTTCCATTAGGGACTTGATCAAATGCCTTACCTTGTACCTTGTACTCCATGTACCTTGATTTCCGAGCTCAGAGGACCCAGAGAGGCTCCAAATTCCCAACGGCCGACGTGGTTTCTGAGCACGGAGGACATTAAGAGACCCTTTCCTTTCGGATTGGGAACATTAGTCACTTGACGCATGCTGTGACAGCCTAGTGTGCTGGAGAATCTACATTGCCACCAGTTGCTTTTGCATCATTGAGTCAGTTTACTTGTCAGGCTTCAGTGTCTAACTAACAGACATCAGCATCCACTTCTTGCCTTCGTTACAGATGCTGCCAAACCTGCTGCTTTACTCCAGGTTTAGTGTCTATCTTCCAGGTAAACAGCATAGACAAATATATTTTCCAAATTGAACAATTTGGGCATGACCGACTTCATGCCAGGTTCTGATTCACGTTATGGATTGAAGATTTGGAATTTTATGAAGGGATGTTGAATATAAATTCAGAATGTTGGAAGTGCTTTTTTTGACGGATTCCAAGAAGGAGAGGAGTTGAATATAGGAGCAAAGAGGTCCTTCTGCAGTTGTACAGGGCCCTAGTGAGACAGCACCTGGAGTACTGTGTGCAGTTTTGGTCTCCAGATTTGAGGAAGGATATTCTTGCTATTGAGGGCATGCAGGTTCACTAGGTTAATTCCCGGAATGGTGGAACTATCTTAAGTTGAAAGACTGGAGCGACTAGGCTTGTGTACACTGGAATTTAGAAGGATGCGAGGGGATCTTATTGAAACATATAAGATTATTAAGGGATTGGACAGGCTAGAGGCAGGAAACATGTTCCCAATGTTGGGGGAGTCCAGAACCAGGGCCACAGTTTAAGAATAAGGGGTAGGCCATTTAGAACGGAGATGAGGGAAAACTTTTTCAGTCAGACAGTTGTAAATCTGTGGAATTCTCTGCCTCAGAAGGCAGTGGAGGCCAATTCTCTGGATACTTTCAAGAGAGAGCTAGACAGAGCTCTTAAGGATAGCGGAGTCAGGGACTATGGGGAGAAGGCAGGAACGGGGTACTGATTGTGGATGATCAGCCATGATCACATTGAATGGTGGTGCTGGCTCGAAGGGCTGAATGGCCTATTCCTGCACCTATTGTCTATAAAGGCATTAAAATTTGTTGTGCAAGGAAGGAAAATGGGTGAAACTGATGGAGCTGAACAATGTTCGGGAACATAGGGAACAACTAGCTCATGAAGCATAACATTTGCCAACCAATTTGTTTTGTTTTTAAAAGAAAAACATTTAGTTCCCTAAGTATAATCTTCACTTGCCAAATTTGACATCTTTGCTCAGAGAATTAGACTGGAAGCTGATCAGGTAGATTAGATGCAATATTGCATGCAGAACACTCCCTGGGCTAAAAGGCTCACTTCTGTTTCTTCTGTCCTTAAATAGCATCGACTATATTTGAACAACTAATGGACAGTCCATTAAAGGCATGGTCTGGGGAACTCGCCTTTACAATGAGTTGGAGCAATATGATTCTTCCAATCTCTGCAGACATGCCAGTGGTATCAGTACATCAAGTACTCTGGAGACCCAACAAAGTCTATGGGTTGACAGGCACAGTAAGCTGGAGTAACTGGGCAGCATCTCTTGAGAAAAGGAATAGATGACATTTCTGGTCGAAACCCTTCTTCAGACTGAGAGTCGGGGTATAGGGAAACGAGAGTTATAGACGGTGATTTAGAGAGAGATATAGAACAAATGAATGAAAGATATGCAAAATGTAACGATGATAAAGTGAACAGGCCTGGGTGAAAACAAGTTACAGACAATGACATTCAACAAGAAGGCTTTGAAGCTAGTACCATGACTTGGGTGGGGGAGGGACGGAGAGAGAGGGGATGCAAGGCTTACTTGAAGTTAGAGAAATCAATATACCGCTGGGTTGTAAGCTGCCCTGGTGAAATTAGGTTATGTTCCTCCAATTTGTGTTTGGCCTCAATTGGTTGTCTCCCCATCCAGCTATTTGAACCAGATCTTCGTTGATCAAATTTATGGGAAAGGTGTGTAGGAAAAAAACCCTGCAGATGCTGGTTTGGATCGAAGGTAGACACGAAATGCTGGAGTGACTCAGTGGGTCAGGCAGCATCACAGGAGAGAAGGAATGGGCGATGTTTCGGATCGTGACCATTATGGGAAAGTTGATGTTTGGCATGGTTGCCTTTAACAGTCAGGGCATTCAATAGGCAGGCTGGGATGCCGTGTTACAACTGGACCATACTGAGTGCTGTGTACACTTTAGCCTTTAGAGATACAGCGTGGAAACAGGCCCTTCGCCCACGAAGTCCACGCCGACCAGCGATCACCTCGTACACTAACATTATCCTACACAAGAGGGACATTCTATAATTTTATCGAACCTACGAACCGGTACGTCTTTGGAGAGTGGAAGGAAACCGGAGTACCTGGAGAAAACCCACGCGGTCAGAGGGAGAACGTACGGACTCCATACAGACAGCACCCGTAGTCAGGATCGAATCCGGGTCTCTGAAGTTGTAAGGCAGCAACACTACCGCTGCACCATTGTGCCCCCCCCCTAATTAATGTCACCGAGCTATAAGAAAGATGTCATTAAGTTTGAATGGGTGCAGAGAATGTTTATAATGATAGAACATAGACCTGTACAGCACAGGGCAGGCCCTTCAGCCCAAGTGTCTGTTCCAAATATGATGCCAATTCTCTTGAACCTGCATATGATCCATACCCCTCAATATGCCAATGTAAACTCACTTAAATGCCATTATCAGATCTGCTCCCCAGAACTAGCCTGGCAGTACTTTCCAGGCACCCACAACTTGCGCCAACATCGCCTTTAAACGTTCCCCCTCTGACATTAAAGCTATGCCCTCTAGCATTTAATATTTCTACCCTGAAGACAGAGGTTCTGACCGCCTCATAATTTTAATGAACTTCTATCCAGCTTTCCCTCAGCCTCTAACATTCCCAGGAAAACAAAACAATCCAAGTTTGTCCGACTTCTTATAGCTAATGTCCTCTAATCCAGACAACATCCTGCACACTCTCCAAAGCCTCCATATCCTTCCTGACATTGGTGTGACCTGAACTGTGCATAACACTCCAAATGTGTAGGGAAGAAAACTGCGATGCTGGTTTAAATCGCAGGTAGACACAAAATGTTGGAGTAACTCAGTAGGTCAGGCAGCATCTCTGGAGAAAAGGAATGGGTGACGTTTCGGGTTGAGACCCTTCTTCAGTCTGAAGAAGGGTCTCAACCCGAAACGTCACCCATTCCTTCTCTCCAGAGATGCTGCCTGACCCGCTGAGTTACTCCAGTATTTTGTGTCTACCATAAGACTCCAAATGGTACCTAACCAAACTTTTATAAAACTGCAACATGACTTCCTGACTCTTCTACTTAATGCCTAACCAAAGAGAGCAAAAATATAATATGCGGCCTTTACTACTCCCTCAACTTGTGCTTTTACTTTCGGGAGAATGCATTAGATTTAGAGATACAGCGCAGAAACAGGCCCTTCGGCCCACCGGGTCCGCGCTGCCCAGCGATCCCCGCACACTGACACTATCCTACACCAACTAGGGACAATTTTTACTTTTGCCCAGCCAATTAACCTACAAACCTGTACGCCTTTGCAGTGTGGGAGGAAACCGAAGATCTCGGAGAAAACCCACGCAGGTCACCGGGAGAACGTACAAACTCCGTACAGACGGCGCCCGTAGTCAGGATCGAACCTGAGTCTCTGGCGCTGAATTCGCTGTAAGGCAGAAACTCTACCGCTGCGCCACCGTGCTGCCCAATGGCAAATGGAAAGATCTTTGGACTCTGTTGGTACTTGGCATTAGATACACTTATTTGTCGCTGACAGGTCCATACCTGATGAATATTTTCTGCGGATTGGGGGGGGGGGGGGGGGGCTTGGTAAATCAGATGTGTATTGGTACATTCTTCCTTGGAACTAGTTTTTGAAATTGACCCTCTAGGCTTCAAAGTCCTTGCACTCTACCTGAGCTGACAGAACAGGAAGGAAATCATTGAGGGTGAGATTTTTGTTCAGGAAGACGGTTTACAATTTTTTTTACTCTTGTTGAAGAGGAGTAATTGGTGATTGAGGGTGTCGGCTCTAGCTGTGGTTCAGAGCCAGCAGGTAGAGATGCCCCCCAATGTTAGTTTATTTTAGTTTGGAGATACAGCGTGGAAACACAGCCCCAACTGGTCTGCGCCGACCAGCGATCCCCGCACATTAACGCCACCCTACACATACCAGAGACAATTTTACATTTATACATTTACACCAAGCCAATTAACCTACATCCTGTACGACTTTGCCGTGTGCGAGGAAACCGAAGATCTCAGAGAAAACCCACTCGGGCTACGGGGAGAACGTACAGACTCCATGCGGACAGCGCCCGTAGTCAGGATCGGACCTGGGTCTCTGGCGTTGTAAGGCAGTAGCTCTCTCTCTGTGCCGCCCTAATGTCGCCAACTTCGCCACTGTCACATAAGAATCTTTGACCCCATTGGAGGGATCTAGCAACAAAGCTTTAAAGAGGCTGTGAATTGTTCAGATCTCATCTTCTGTTGTACTGCACTTTGTAACTGCTGTAGCTCTAACATTCTTCCTCGTGTGCAGTGAACTTTGGTAACTTTGTTGGCTCCAAAATGTGGCCACATTGGACACCTATTTTCCAATGGTTGGGCTTCAATGAGAGCGTGGCCAGGATGGTGTGGTCTTTGATGATGCTAACTGCCTTTTTGAGGCAGTGCCTCCTACAGGTCCCTGCCTGCAATGGTGGGGAGGTCCGTACCTGCGATGGACCGGACTTTGTTCACCACTTTTAGTAATCTCTTTCTTTCCTGGGCAATCGAGTTGCCAACCAGGCTGTGATGCAACCAGTCAATATGCTCTCTGCTGTACTGTGGAAGATCATGAGAGTATTCATCAACGTACCGAACCTCCTCAATCTTCTAAGGAAGTAGAGGCATTGATGGGCTTTCTTTATGATTGTATCAATGTGCCAGGTCCAGGACAGATCTACAGAGATAGACAATAGGTGTAGCAGGCGGAGGCCATTCAGCCCTTCGAGCCAGCACCGCCATTCAATCTGATCATGACTGATCATTCACAATCAGTACCCCGTTCCTGCCCTCTTCCCATACACCCTGCCTCCACTATCTTTATCTCGATCTCTCTTGAAAGCATCCAGAGAATTGGCCTCCACTGCCTTCTGAGGCAGAGAATTCCACAGATTTGCAACAATATGCATGTCCAGGAACTTTAAGTTGTTGGCCACCAATCCATTAATGAAGAAGGGTCTCGCCCCGAAACGTCACCCATTCCTTCTCTCCAGAGATGCTGCCTGTCCCGCTGAGTTACTCCATCATTTTGTGTCTATAATCCATTAATGAAGGCAGGTTTGTGGATCAAATCATTCACCCCGGTCATTCCCTCTTCTCTCTCCCATCGGGCAGAAGATACAAAAGCTTGAAAGCACGTACCGCGATAGTCAAGAACAGCTTCTTCCCCATCTCATATTCTCGGGATGAATTTACCAATCTTACAATCCACCTCTCTGTAGTCCTTACGCCTGTCTGCTCTGTGCCTTTAACTTCAACACTATATTCTGCAGCTCGTGTATTTGTCCTTTTGCATTACCTGATGTACATATATATGCATGGCAATGATTAGCCTGGGTGGCACACAAAACAAAGTTGTTCACTGTTTCTTGGTAAACATGATAAAAAAACAATAGAAATACCACAGAAGGCAGGGGAGATCATGTTATTAAATGTATTCAAGCAGATGGACTTGGTATTTATTTATCATTGTCACGTGTAGAGAGATGCACTTAAAAGCTTTGTTTGCGTGCTGGCCAATTGAATCACACTAATGCAATGGATTATATATTAATGCTATAATGCTATTGAGGATTTATAAATGCTAAAGGGATCAAGGACTAAGAGGAGGAAATGGCAACAGGAAACTGATCTGGATGATCGACCGTGTTCGTGTTGAATTATGCAGCAGCCTGAGTGGTAGAGTTGCTGCCTCACAGCGCCAGAGACCCAGGTTCGATCCTGACTACGGGTGCTGTCTGTACGGAGTTTATACGTTCTCCCTGTGGTGGGGTGGGTTTTCTCCAGGTGCCTCGGTCTCCTCCCACACTCCAAAGACTTCCAGGTTTGTAGGTCTGTTGCCTTGGTAAAATGGTAAGTTGCCCCTAATGTGTAGGATGGTGCTCATGTCAGGGGTCGCTGGTCAGCGTGGACGCACGCGATGGGCCGAAGGGCTTGTTTCCACGCTTTATCTCTAACGTCTAAAGTAAAGACAGACTGCAGATGCTGGAGACCAGAGCAAAAATGGAGATGAGCTGGAGGAACTTAACGGGCCAGGATCTGTGGAGGGAATGGACAGAATGAGACACTTCACCTGGATTGACTCGCTGTTGCTTCTGCTGTATAGAGTAACAGCGTTGAAGCAGGCCCTTCGGCCCAACTTTCCAACACCGACCAACATGTCGACCCATCTATACTAGTCCCACCTGCTTGCGTCTGGCCTATATCCCTCCAAACCTATCTTATCCATGTACCTGTCTAAATGTTTCTTAAACGTTGTGATAGTACTGCCTCAACTACCTCCTCTGGCAACTCGTTCCATACACCCACCACCCTTTGCGTAAAAAAAGTGACCCCTCGGGTTAGTATTAAATCTTTCCCCCATCACCTTAAACCCACATCCTCTGGTTCTCTATTCCCTTACTCCAGGCGAGGGACTCTTGTGCGTCTACCCGGTCTATTCCTCTCAGGATTTGCACACTCCTGAACACACTTGACAAATCTGTGTTTCTGCTTATCTGGAAGATGCCCTGCCCTTTGCTGATGCCACAGTAGTAATTGTTCCAGTGTGGTTGTTTATACCTCATGTGATGGGCCTCTCAACATTCACGAGAGAGTCCGTCAGGTGAAAGAGCCAGGGGCTGTGGTGGCAAAGTTCCCGTACCACTCTGGAGTGAGTCGCATCTGAACAGAACGTGGAGGGAGGGGTGTTAGCTGTAGAAGTCTGAAGAAGGGTCTCGACCCAAATGTCACCTATCCCATTTCTCCAGAGTTGCTGTGTGACCCGCTGAGTAACTCCAGCTTTTTTTGTCCATCTTAGCCAATAGCTACAGTCAGACTCTGGGCTGTGGTGGAGGCAGGAGGAGTTTCAGGCCTGAGGACCAGTGGTGGAATGTTTGGGAGGAAGGGGAAACAATTCATGGATTGTTCCTGTGGGCAAGTGGATGGAAGCTCAGGGACGGGTCTCAGAACTGGCAGTGCTCATACAAATGGTGGGTAGCACGAGGCGGTTGGGTCTGGTGCGAGATCGCACTTCCATCGTTGACCTGTAACGTGTTCCGAATACAAGTTGAGAAAGGATGGATGGTTTCAAATGTGATGCCTATTCTGAGCTAGTCATGTCATGACATTGAAATAATCTCCCACTGTAGTGTAGGATACCAGCTGCAGGGAGGGTTGCTGGCATACACGAACTGTACACTGCAAGGGCCAGGAAGCGAGCGGGCAAGATCATCTCTGACCCCTCTCACCCTGGCCACAAACTCTTCGAAGCACTTCCCTCTGGAAGGCGACTCCGGACTGTCAAAGCAGCCACAGCCAGACATAAAAACAGCTTTTTTTCCACGAGTGCTAGTTCTACTCAATAACCAAAGTCTGTAGTCTCTTTTTTGCTCTGGTTTATTTTCACCCACATGTTTAGACCGTAATGTTGTATCCTTATTGCTTTGATGTGTTTATGCTTTATTCATAATTGTTGACTGTATGTTTGTGTTGTCATTTGTGAGCGGAGCACCAAGGCACATTCCTTGTATGTGCACATACTTGGCCAATAAACTTATTCATTCATTTGCTCCAGTTGCAAGGGTCAATACACGAGATAAGGGCAGCAGGGTAGTGCCACTGCCCCACAGTGTCAGAGACCCCGGTTCGACCCTGACCTCGGGCACTGTCTGTGTGGAGTTTGCACGTTCTCCCTGTGACCTTGTGGGGTTCCTCCAGGTGCTCCAGTTTCCTCCCACATCCCAAAGACATGTGTTTTTTTGTAGGTTAATTGACCTCTTAAAATTGCCCCCAGTGTGTCGGGAATGGATGGGAAAGTGGGATAGCATAGAACTAGTGTGAATGGGTGATCGATGGCTTGTGTTGTCGATGGGCTAAAGAGCCTGTGTCTGTGCTGTGTCTTCGAAACTGAACTAAATCAAATTCCTGCAGCTCAAACATTAAATACCAAATGTCTCTATCAAATTAATTTATTATTCGCAGTGGTCAATCAAAACTAGTTAGACGCAAGCTGTCCAATCTATTTTTGACTCTTATGGTTAACAATAATCAGACGCAGGAAGATGGAAAGTAAATTGTCTGATGCAAAATATTACAGCAATAAGCCACACATATCAGGAAAGATAAACTGGATTTAAAAAATATATAAAACGACATAGTTGCAAATTAAGAAAAACACCAATGAGGAATGTGGGACATGTGATATGTAATCGTGTTGCTAGGTCCCACTAGGCATGCATCGAACACAGGGATGGGAGCAGAGTATTAGTTCAGAAGAGGGATCACGAGGCATTCTGGAAATAGTTATCATGTTTCACTAGAAAAATGCCTCTTCAAATACCTAACAACGAGCAAACACTGAACCAACTTACTTCAAACTCTCCCAATTTCCAAATCCTTCGCAGCCAATAACTTTAAGCTTTTCGCATTACACAGCTCTGATGCTACGATCATCACTATTAATCTTTCAGCACATTCCTAGAGTAGAAATATTGCAACCAGCACTCTTGTGACCAGACTTCATCCCATTGTTATCCACACTTGTGCATTCAGCCCCTTCACAGTTCAGCTGCCTGCCAGATGTAGAATGTTATTTGTTCAGACTATTCCACAAACATCTGTTCCATAGTTAAACAAACATTTAAACTGCAGGAATTAGCTGTGTTATATTGTCAGCCTGTAAATTCAGCCAACTCTTATTACACTCAAAGTTTCTGTTTTCTGTTAGATTCAGCCTGGGGGTGTCAGTTCAGGATCCTGAGCTTCGTTCACCCTTGACCCAAAGGCATCGCTCTTTCAAACACTTTGTTTGTTTGGCTTGCCACAATTTACCCATTCAACATGGGGGTTCAATCTTCAAGGTGGTGCAGCAGTAGAGTTACTACATTACAGCGCCAGACACCCGGGTTTGATTCCGACTACGGGTGCTGTCTGTATGGAGTTTGTACGTTCTCCCCGTGACCCGAGTGGGTTTTCTCCGAGATCTTTGGTTTTCCTCCCACACTCCAAAGACATACAGGTTTGTAGGTTGATTGGCTTGGTATAAATGTAAATTATCCCTAGTGTGTGTAGGATAGCATTAATCTGTAGGGATCGCTGGTCGGCGCGGACTCGGTGGGCCGAAGGGCCTGTTTCCACACTGTGTCTCCAAACTAAACGAAACGAGAGTCAACACATACAGCCAATGTTCAATTAAACGTAGTTTCATGGTGGTTCGCTGTGTGTCTCGGAGTCTGTGAAAGAATACGTTGTGGATGATCGTCCGGTGAATTTGGCATCTGCACATTGGATATGGGGTTGGTGGAAATGCCTCTCTGGTTTAGTTTTTGGATACAGCATGGAAACCGACCCTTCGGCCCACTGAATTCTCGCCAACCTTCGATCAGCCATTCACTAGTTTAATTTGATCCCACTTTCTCGTCCATTCCATACACTCCAGACCAATTACAGAGGCCAATTCACCTACAAACCCATGCGTCTTTAGGAACTGCAGATGCTGGTTTAAACAGAAGATAGACACAAAAAGCTGGAGTAACTCAACGGGACAGGCAGCATCTCTGGAGAGAAGGAATGGGTGACGACTCTGCTCCATCGGACAGGAGATACAGAAGCTTGAAAGCGCACATAATCAGACTTGGGAACAGGTTCTTCCCCTTTGTTGTCAGGTTTTTGAACGGTTCTTTGATAACCTGGGTTGCTGTCCAAATTCACCTCTGCCCCATTGCGAACATTGAGTTTTGTCTTTGGGAATGGTGCGCTACAATGCTGAGAACTACAGTATACTGTGCACTCTGTGTCTTCCCCATCGCTCCACCTATTGTACTTGAGTCTGGCTTAATTGCATTTATGTTTTGCATTACCTGGTCTATAGACACGAAAAGCTGGAGTAACTCAGCGGGACAGGCAGCATCTCTGGAGATAAGGTAATGGGTGACGTTTCGGGTCGAGACCCTTCTTCGAACTGATGGTCTGCTGCCTGTCCCGCTGAGTTACTCCAGTACTTTGTGTCTATCTTCAGTTTAAACCAGCATCTGCAGTTCCTTCCTGCGCATTAGTTGGTCTTTTGGATAGTCTGCAAATCAAAGCTTTTCACCGCACTGCGGCCCAAGCGACAACAATAAACCTAAACCTGCTGAGGTCTCCGACAGTCCTGCCCTTTGCCAGGCATGCATCGCCTGTCGCTGACGATGATTAATTTTGCTGATGCTGTTGTTACCTGCTGTGGTGTCTCTGTGTGTGTCGGAGATTTCCAGACAACTGCAGCATTGTGGAAGTGCTGGGACTGCGGGATGTGGTGTGATTCATTGTCCGGGAGGGAGCTCGGCACGCGAGGAGGGTGAACCGGGGTAATGCCCCCAGCGCCTTCAAGGTCGGCTGCAGGAGACGCCCGCGGGATACAAAGATGGCCGGGCGTGGAGAGGACAGGGGCGTTGGATCGCGGCAACTACTCCAGTACATCGAGCGGACTTTGAATAATGGTGCCAATAATGTCAGCACCATCGTGTGTAATACATGCAAAAAGAACTTCACTGTGCAGTTGCATTTGTGACCAATAAAGTTCCATGGGCTATTGATTTGGAATTCGTTCATTCTACTATTCCAACCCATCCCTGGCATCGCCTGCCCCCCTCCACCCCACTCCCCAATGTGTGGGCCCATCTTGTGGCCATTAGTTTAGGTTAGTTTAGTTTAGTTTATCATCACATTATAGAAACATAGATAATAGGTGCAGGAGGAGGCCATTCGGCCCTTCGAGCCAGCACAGCCATTCATTGTGATCGTGGCCGATCATCCACAGTCAGTAACCCGTGCCTGCCTTCTCCCCATATCCCTTGATTCCACTAGCCCCTAGAGCTCTATCTAACTCTCTTTTAAATTCATCCACTGAATTGGCCTCCACTGCCCTCTGTGGCAGAGAATTCCACAGATTCACAACTCTCTGGGTGAAAAAATTCCTTCTCACCTCAGTTTTAAATGGCCTCCCCTTTATTCTTAGACTGTGGCCCCTGGTTCTGGAACATGTACAGTGAAAAGCATTTTTGTGGTGTGGTATCCAGTCTGTAGAAAGACTACATATTACAAGCAAGCTGCCCACTGTACAGATACAGGATAAAGGGAATCACGTGTAGGGCAATATACAGACAGTCTGAGGTCTAATACAGTAGATAGTAGTTCAGCACTGTTCTCTAGTTGTGGCGGGATGATTCAGTTGCCTGATAACAGCTGGGAAGAAACTCACTGAATCTGGAGGTGTGTGTTTTCACACTTCTGTACCTCTTGCCTGATGGGAGAGGGGGAGAAGAGGGAGTGACCGGGGCAAGACTGGTCCTTGATTAAGCTGCCAGCCTTGCCCAGGCCACCGTCTGTTCCAATCAGAGAGACTGAGAACCGTTGAAGTTCAAAGCCACTGGGGTATCTTTTACCCGGAGTTCCTAAATGCCGAAGGCCAGGAAGACGAATGGTTAAAAAAAATCAAAGTGCTGGAGGATCACAGCGTGTCAGGCAGCGTCTGTGGAGGGAATGGACAGTGTTGTGGATTGGGTTACAGCGTTAGTACATGAGTAATTGATACTGCATAGAAGCAGTCCATTCGGCCCATCGCTCTTCTGCCACCCATCATGCCTATCTATACTAACCCCACTTGTGGCGATTAGTTTAGTATATTGTCACGTGTTATCGCGGTACAGTGAAAAGCTTGTTGCTGTTTGCCATCAAGTAAGTAGAAAGACTACATATTATAAGCAACAGTGTACGGGCTCTAACTCTGAGGGAATTTAATTTAGATTCTGTCACCACTCTCTGATAAAGCTCACATTTCCCCCCTCTCTGTGAGTCCCAGACTCCTGTCTCAGTCTGTGTCTGTGGCTCTGGCAGCCAGCTGCAACAGCCAAACAAATCCATGGCACTTTCACCCCTTGCTCACTGCAAGTTGCTGACCATATCGCAGATCTGTGCTACAACATAAACAATGAGCTGAAGAAAGTGTATAAACATCTTGCACCAAAGAAATCCCAGAACCCATGTTGTGTTTGCTGTGCCCACTATTGTAGTCAGTAACTGCACTGCGACCAGTCCACCATTAAATCCACACCAGTCAAAAGAATTACCTTATAGCAATTAAATCTTTGTAACTGAAACCATTTTCAAAAAGTTGACCCTGCAAGGACATGGTATCTGTGCGGCAGTTTAACAGTGATGGCTCCATCACCAAAAACACGCAAACGGCGGCGCGGTGGCGCAGCGGTAGACTTGCTGCCTCACAGCGCCAGAGACCCGGTTACGATCCTGACTACGGGTGCTGTCTGTGCGGAGTTTGTACGTTCTCCCTGTGACCTGCGTGGGTTTTCTCCGGGTGCTCTGGTTTCTTCCCACACTCTAAAGTTGTACAGGTTTGTAGGTTAATTGACTTCTGTAAATTGTAAATTGTGCCCAGTGTTTTGGACAGTGCTAGTGTAGTGCGCACTTGATGGGCCAAAGGGCTTGTTTCCGCACTGTATCGCTAAAGTCTCGTCCATATTTTTGTAGAAACAATGAACTGTAGATGGTGGTTTATACCAAAGACAGACACTGTCAGTAACCCAGCGGGTCAGGCAGCATCTAGGGAGGAAATCGATCCCGAGATGCTGCCTGACCTGCTGAATTACTCCAGTACTTTGTGCCCTTTTATTTTTTGTAAACCAGCGTCTGCAGTTCCTTGATTCTACAGTTAAATGTATCCCAAAGCAATGGACTGAAATTGGAAAGGTGAAGCAGTTTAGGTTAGTTTAAACATGGCAGAAACAGGCCCTTCGGCTGACCGAGTCTACGCCGACCAGCGATCCCCACACACTAGCACTATCCGACATCACACTAGCGACCATTTACAATTTTTTCTGAAGTCAATTAACCTACAAACCTGCACGTCTTTGGAGTGTGGCGGGAAACCGGAGCACCCGGAGAAAACCCACGCAGTCACTGGGAGAACGTACAAACTCCGTACAGACAGCACCCGTGGTCAGGATCGAACCCGGGTCTCTGGTGTTGTATTCACAGCATTCACAAAGACTCTTCACACCCCTGCAACAGTCTGTTCGAACTTCTACCATCGGGCAGACGATACAAGGCCTTCTACGCCCGCACCTCCAGACTCAGGAACAGCTTCATCCCCAGGGCCATAGCTGCTATGAACCGGTCCTGCTGAGCCGGATGGTCACATCGCACAGTGAACCGGCACAGACCTACTTGCACTTTATTCTGTTTTAAAACTGTTTCTAATTTAGTTTCACTGGGTTGTATAAATTTAGCTAATTCATTTATTGCATCGTATGGGAGTCGCATTCCCAATCTCGTTGTACCCTGTACAATGACAATAAAGATATATTGTATTGTATGGCAGAAACTCTACCGCTGCACCACCGTGCCGCGCCACACTTTAGGTTCCCGGAGAATTATCTGTCCTTTTGTGCCATCGCACTTTTAACCCGAGTCACAGGAGGGGTAACAGCCTCACTTGAAGCTAAGTCTACATGTGCTCAGTTCTAAGAGTTCACAGCCAGGATTTCAATGTGCCTCTTTGCTGTTACTTTTCCCACAAGTCGAGGTGTGGATTGATCTCTGTACATTGTACTCCAAACACCCTGTACACATGTTAAAACTCTTTGCTTAAACATTGGTCTCAAACATTCAATGGCAGATTTACGAGCAGCGAACAGTCTGTTAATTTGATCTGTCTGTTAAAAATCAGCCACTTGAGACTGTCAGAGGCAGGTTGCTGCAAGTGGTGGGTCAGCAGCACCCTCTGCTGTCTGTTCACATTACTGCGGTGCAGTTCCACTGACCCACAGCAGACAGCCTGGGGCTTCTACCCAAGGAGACTGCCTGCCCCTCTCCCACACATGTCCATGCCCACATGCCACTGGCGAGGGAGCACGCGGTGTCCAGGGCGACTTTGGAGGCCTCTCGTCACGGGGGCTCGGAGTGGAGTCGTGGATAGGGCTGACAGACAACGTTGTCATCTGATGGTCGATGCTTACAAACTGCATGAATTGCTGTTTTGATTAATGCAGTAGAAATAAGAAACTGCAGATGGGCACAGAATGCTGGAGCAACTCAGCGGGTCGGGCAGCATCTCTGGAGAAAAGAAATAGGTGACGTTTTGGGTCGAGACCCTCAGTCAGGGAAGAGGGAAACTAGAGGCATGAAAAGGTACAGAACATCTGGTTTTCATGTGTAGAATGGAACTGCAGATGCTGGTTTACACCAAAGATACACACAAAATGCTGGTGTAACTCAGCGGGACAGGCAGCATCTCTAGTTTTCATACCTTTTCATATCTCTCGTTTCCCTCTCCCCTGACTCAGTCCGAAGAAGGGTCTCGACACGAAACGTCATCTATTCCTTTTCTCCGGAGATGCTGCCTGACCCGCTGAGTTACTCTGGCATTTTGTCTATATCCTGGGTGTAAACCTTCCCACTCATTTTGTAAGGAACTGCAGATGCTGTTTTACAAATGAAATTAAAAAATAAAAAGATACAAAGTGCTGGATTAACTCAGAATCAGGATTACCTTTATTGTCATCCAAAAAAACAAGTCTTTTGGACGAGATTTTGTCACCCACCGTCGAACAGTAAGAGCAATAAAAGTAAGCAATTACACACACAATCACAAACCAGCACGAAACAAAAAACAGAAACATCCATCACAGTGAGTCTCCTCCAGTCACCTCCTCACTGTGATGGAAGGCCAGAATGAAGATGGACACAAAAAGCTGGAGTAACTCAGCGGGAAAGGCAGCATCTCTGGAGAGAAGGAACGGGTGACGTTTCGGGTCGAGACCCTTCTTCAGTTTGATTGTCGGGAGTCCGACCCGAAATGTCATCTCTCCATGTTCTCCAAAGATGCTGCCTGACCCGCTGATTTACACCCACGGTGTTTCTCTTTTATTTTTCTGATTAATGCAGTACTTTGTAAACTGTGAATTTGTAATAAAAAGCTCCTTGTTCGAGAAGGGGGAAAAGCACACAGCCTTGAGAAACATTAAGCTGCAAAAATACTAAAGGAATTGTCTTTAGTTTCCATATGAAATTCAAATAAAATCCTTTTCTGCTGGGGTGTGTTATGAAACTAATGGATTGAGGGGATTTTGATGTCTGAGGATCGATTTGAATGTCGAATTGTCATCTCATCGCTGTACGATCAAAACCATAAACTCCATTCTTTTACCTCATTTGTTCCTTTCTCTCGGAGATATGGATCCACTGAACCTTTTGCTAACTCAAAGATAGACACAAAAAGCTGGAGTAACTCAGCGGGTCAGGCAGCATAGAGTCATAGCATGATACAGTGTGGAAACAGGCCCAATTTGCCCACACCGGCCAACATGTCCCAGCTACACTAGTCCCACCTGCCCGCGTTTGGTCCACTTCCCTCCAAACCTGTCCCATCCATGTACCTGTCTAACTGTTTCTTAAGTGTTGGGGATGGTCCCAGCCCCAACTACCTCCTCTGGCAGCTTGTTCCATACACCCACCACCCTCTGTGTGAACAGGTTACCCCTCAGATTCCTATCTCTGGAGAAAAGGAATAGTTGACGTTTCGGGTTGAGACCCTTTTTCAGACACTGGCTAACTCGCTGGAGTAAGCAAGGCCTTGAATTTTCCTGGATGTTGTGTGAATCCCACTCATCGTAGGGCCAGTGATAGAGTAGGATCGGGAAAGGAATGCTGCACATTACGGAGGTTGGGCAGGGCCAAGACGCTGTTAACTCTGAAACATTCTCCAGCAAATTCCTTGAAATGAACCCCTGGCCCTGGAGAATGAGTGATTATCGTGTTATTAAACACCTCAATGGACCGCTGTTTGGGGCAAAACGTCTTAATCATTGGCATGTGTCCGAGTGCATCGGCGTTCATTTCCTGAAGGAATCTGACCCCAGTCCGTCGCCTGGGTTTGCAGCCAATACAGGGGCCTTCATCCAGCCTGCACAAGAGGCCATTCTCCATCACCACCAGTGTCTGCCTCTGCACGCACAGGGGACGTATTCAGAGTGTGAACAGGAGAAATCAACTCTCCCGTACCTGGGAGGTCGGTTTGACAGAAGAGTTTAAATTGATGAAGGGTGAGGTTAGACCAGGCAAAATGGGGGCTTGATGTTATTGACGTCTGGAATGATGGACTGAATGCAGGGCATTTAGTGCAATCGCCTGCAGAGAAAACCTTTTGATGTACAAGATGCTGCCACTGATAAACACATTCAGTTACACTTTATTGTGCATCTAAGAAACTGCAGATGTGTAGGAACGAAACTGCTGATGCTGGGTTAAATCCAAGGTAGATACAAAATGCTGGAGTAACTCAGCGAATCAGGCAGCACCTCGGGAGAGAAGGAATGGGTGACGTTTCGGGTCTCGACCCTTCTCTCCCGAGATGCTGCCTGACCCGCTGAGTTACTCCAGCATTTTGTGTCTAACAAAGAACTGCTGATGCTGGGTTCAATCGCAGGCAGATACAAAACGCTGGAGTAACATAGCAAGTCAGGCAGCATCTCGGGAGAGAAGGAATGGGTGACGTTTCGGGTCTCGACCCTTCTTCGGACTGCCTGCACGTTACTGTGATGGCTCTTACCTAGATTTAGGAATAGAATCATAGGGAGTCACACAGAGATACGAGAGTCTGATGAAGGGTCTCGACCCGAAACGTCACCTGTTCCTTTTCTGCGGAGATGCTGCCTGACCCGCTGAGTTACTCCAGCTTTTTGTGTCTATCACACAGAGGTATACTATGGAAACAGGCCCTTTGGCCCACCGAGTCCGCACTGGCCTGCAACCACCCGTATGGAACACAATTGTATACACTCATCTAATCCAGGCTTCCTCACTACATATTCCCCTCACTGCCCACTAGATTGTAGCACTCACCCTCACACAAGGGGCAATTAACCAACTAACCCACGTGTCCTCGGGACACAGAGCGAACCAGATCGTCTGAGGATTGAACAATGGGTCATGGATATGACAGGTTTGGAGGGATAAGGGCCAAACGCAGGCTGGTGGGACTAGTGCAGATGGGACTTGTATACACTGGAATTTAGAAGGATGAGAGGAGATCTTATCGAAACGTATAAGATTATTAAGGGGTTGGACACGTTAGAGGCAGGAAACATGTTCCCAATGTTGGGGGAGTCCAGAACAAGGGGCCACAGTTTAAGAATAAGGGGTAGGCCATTTAGAACTGAGATGAGGAAAAACTTTTTCAGTCAGAGAGTTGTGAATCTGTGGAATTCACTGCCTCAGAAGGCAGTGGAGGCCAATTCTCTGAATGCATTCAAGAGAGAGCCAGATAGAGCTCTTAAGGATAGTGGAGTCAGGGGGTATGGGGAGAAGGCAGGAACGGGGTACTGATTGAGAATGATCAGCCATGATCACATTGAATGGCGGTGCTGGCTCGAAGGGCCAAATGGCCTCCTCCTGCACCTATTGTCTATTGTCTATTGGGGCAGCTTGGCCAGTGTGGGCTTGTTGGGCGAGGGCCCTGTTTCCACGCTGAATCACTCTGTGACCTGGAGAAAACCCACGTGGTCTCAGGGAGAGTGTGCAAACTCCACACAGAGAGCACCCGAGGTCAGGATTGAACCCGGGTCTCTGGCGCCGTGGCTGCAGTGTATTTCAGTACAAGGCAACGAGGCACCAGAGCAAGCGGTGACTGGAACTCAAAGAGCAACTGGAATGTTAACTTTGAGGGGAATGAAGCTTGGCACCACTTTTCAGGAAAAGACTATGTTGTGGCGGATCAGGCCACTCCTCGGGTCAGCCCCCTCGTTACGTGACGGACAGGTGAAAGGGGTTAAAAGCCAGACCAAGGGAAGGCGTGGATCATCCCTTGGAGAACTACGCTGTGGGCACCAGCTCACAGCCTAATAAAGAATCTAACAAAACACTGCCTGGCGTCTTGCCTTTTCTCTGGCCTCCGCCAGGCCACTACAATGTCTAAAAGCCTAAGCCGCAGATTTAGTTTACCTCAGTTTAGAGATACAGCGCGGAAACAGGCCCTTCGGCCCACCGAGTCCGCACCGACCAGCGATCCCCGCACATTAACACTAACCTAGACACTTGTTTATTGTCACGTCTACCAAGGCACAATGAAAAGCTTATCCAGTCAGTGGCAAGACAATAGATGATTACAATCGAGCCATTTACAGTGTACAGATACATGATATGGGAATAACGTTTAGTGCAAGGTAAAGCCAGCAAAGTCCAATCAAGGATAGTCCGAGGGTCTCCAATGAGGTAGATAGTAGTTCAGCACTGCTCTCTGGTTGTGGTGGGATGGTTCAGTTGCCTGATAACAGCTGGGAAGAAACTGTCCCTGAATCTGGAGGCGTGCGTTTCCACACTTCTCTACCTCTTGCCTGATGGGAGAGGGGAGAAGAGGGAGTGGCCGGGGTGAGACTGGTCCTTGATGATGCTGCTGGCCTTGCCGAGGCAGCGTGAGGTGTAGATGGAGTCAATGGAAGGGAGGTTGCTTTGTGTGATGGTTTGGGCTGCGTCCACAATTTGCTGCAGTTTCTTGTGGTCTTAGATGGAGCCGTTCCCAAACCGAGCCGAGATGCACCCTGATAAGATGCTGTCTGTGGGCTGGGCTGCGTGCGTGGAAATGTGGAAACGCAGCCACCTCACACGAGATGCAGGGTAAATATGATGAAATAGTTATCTCCTTTAAAGAATGACCCATGTTGACAAGTGACCAGCAGCTAATGAAAGACAGGCCACCCACTGACATACTGTTCCCATCTGCTTGCATTCCGAACATTCTTCGTTGTACAAAGCGATATCTGTGGATAGGAGAATGAATCCCAGGTACCCTCAACACACTCCAGTTCACCGGAAATATTCAGATCACAAAACACACCCCTTCTCACACTGAAACACAAATCTATTTCACATCAGGGGCGGCGCGGTGGCGCAGCGGTAGAGTTGCTGCCTTACAGCGACAGGTTCGATCCTGACCACGGGCGCTGTCTGTACGGAGTTTGTACGTTCTCCCCATGACCTGCGTGAGTTTTTTCCCCCAGGTGCTCTGGTTTCCTCCCACGCTCCAAAGACGTACAAGTTTGTTGGTCAATTGGGTTTGGTAAAAATTGTAAATAGTCCCTAGTGTTAAATACTTGGGAGTCCGCATCACAGAGGATCTGACGTGGGCAACACACATTGCCGCACTGGTGGGTAAGGTTAAGCAGCGCCTTTACCACCTTAGACAACTGAGGAAATTCAGAGTGTCTCTGAGGATCCTTCATTGCTTCTACTCTGGGGCTGTAGAGAGCATCCTGTCCGGCAACATTACAGTCTGGTTTGGGAACAGCTCTGCCCAGGACAGGAAGGCCCTGCAGAGAGTAGTGCGTTTGGCAGAACGCACCATGGGAACTACACTCGCCCCCCTGCAGGACCTATACATCAGGAGGTGTAGATCCAGAGCAAGCAAGATCATGAGGGACCCCTACCACCCCAGCAACGGACTGTTCCAGATGCTACGATCAGGCAAACGCCTCCGCTGTCACGCTGTGAAAACGGAGAGGATGAGACGGAGCTTCTTCCCACAGGCCATCAGGACTGTCAACTTTTATAACCCCAGAGACTAAATTTTTGTCGACACTAATAGTAACTTATTAACTTTATTTATATGCTGTAACTGTAATTCTTTTTTGTGCACAACCTGCAGGCATTGCCACTTTCATTTCACTGCACATCGTGTATGTGTATGTGACAAATAAATTTGACTTGACTTGACTTGACTAGTGTGCGTGAGATAATGCTAATGCACGGGAATCGCTGGTTGTCGTGGACTCGGTGGGCCGAAGGGACTATTTCCCCGCTGCAGCTCTAAAGTCAGGTTGAATGCACGATTAAAGTATGCAATTAATGCCAGGCCCTTTAATGCACAGGATCCTGGGGTCCACGTCCAGAACTCCCAGAAAGCAGCAACATGGATAGATAGTGTGGTCAAGAATGACAAAGGAACAAGGAACTGCAGGTGTGCAGGAAGGAACTGCAGATGCTGGTTTAAACTGAAGATAGCCACAAAAAAAGCTGGAGTAACTCAGCGGGACAGGCAGCATCTCCGGAGGAAAAAGAATGGGTGACGTTTGTGTCTGAAGAAGGGTCTCGACCCGAAACGTCACCCATTCCTTCTCTCCAGAGATGCTGCCTGACCCGTTGAGTTACTCCAGCATTTTGTGTCTGTCCAAGGAACTGCAGATGATGGTTTACAAAGAAAACACAGTGCTGGGGTAACTCAGCAGGTCAGGCAACATCTCAGTGCTGGGGTAACTCAGCAGGTCAGGCAGCATCTCAGTGCTGGAGTAACTCAGTAGGTCAGGCAGCATCTCAGTGCTGGAGTAACTCAGCAGGCCAGCCCTTCATCACTTAGGGCATTGAGTATAAGCATCACAAAGTCTTGATGCAGCTTTATAGGATGTCGTTTAGGCCGTATTTGGAGTATTGTGTGCATTACAGGAAGGATGTGGAGGCTTTGGAGAGGATGCAGGGGGAGGTTCACCACAATGCTGCCTTGATTAGAAGGTAGTAGCTATAAGGAGAGGTTGGACAGACTTGGATGGCTTTCTCTGCAACGCCTGAGGTTTGAGGAGAGATCTGATGGAAGTCTGTGAAATTATGAGAGGCATCGTTAGTCAGAACCTTTATCCCCGAGTGGAAAAGCCAAAGACCAGAGGGGTTAGCGTTAAGGTAAGAGGTCATAAGGTCATAAGGGAGAGGAGTAGAATTAGGCCACTCGGCCCATCAAGTCTGCTCCGCTATTCAATCACGGCTGATCTATCTATCGCTCTCCCTCCTAACCCCATTCTCCTGCCTTCTCCCCACACAAGGGGGGCAAAGTTTCACGGAGTGCGTTTTGTACACAGAAGCTGCAAGGTGCTTGGAACTCTGCCAGGGCTGGTGGTGGTGGTAAATATAATAGTGGCATTTGAGAGAGTTTTATATCAGCACATAGACAGGCAGTGAATGGAGGGCTATGGATCATGTGCAGGCAGATGAGATGAGTTTATTTTAACATTGTGTGCTGAAGAGCCCTTCCCTCTGTTGTGTTGACCTATGTTCTAACTATTGCGTGATGTGGGCACTGCCGCCAACTCATTGCTCATCCCAGATTGTCCTTGAGAAACTGGTGGTGAACTTCCTTCTCAAACTATCAGACCATTGGTAGAAGTTTTCCCATGCAACCGATTGATCAGAGATTCCTGATTTTGTAAACACCATGGTGATGAAGGAACAGCAATACATTTTCAAGTTAGTTTAGTTTAGTTTAGTTTAGAGACACCGAGGGGAAACAGGCCCTTCGGCCCATCGAGTCCGCGATAACCAGCGATCCCCGCACTCTGACACTATCCGACACACACTAGGGACAATGTACGATTTATACCAAGCCAATTAGCCTACTTTGGAGTGTGGGAGGAAACTGGAGGTCCCGGAGAAAACCCACGCAGGTCACGGGGAGAACGTACAAACTCCGTACAGACAGCACCCGCAGTCGGGATCGAACCTGGGTCTCCAGCGCTGCATTCGCTGTAAGGCAGCAACTCTACCGCTGCGCCACCGTGATGCCCTTTGGAGTGTGGGAGGAAACCGGGGGTCCCGGAGAAAACCCACGCAGGTCCTCCCATTGCAGACTAGATTCCAGTCACATGACTTTGATATCGAACGGGAAGAACTTTCATATATACAGCGTCTATCGTAATTTTCAGAGTTTCGAAAGCAAACTTGCAGACGCTGAAAATCTTAAATGAAAACAAAAGTGGTTGGATTTACTCACGGGGGGAGTCAAACGATGTGGCACTGTCGGCCGTACACGATGTGTTGTGTCGACACCAAAACAAGAACCCTGATGCGGCTGTGCTGGTGGCTGGAGATTTCAATAGGGGAAATCTCAAAAAGGTCATGCCCAACTTCTGCCAACACATCACGTGTGTCACCAGGGGGGAAAGAACTTTGGACCACTGCTACACGCCGTTCAGGAAGGGCTACAAGGCCGTTCCTCTCCCTCCTTTTGGAAAATCTGACCATGCTGCCATTTTCCTGCTGCCGGAGTATAAACAACGGATAGTACGGGAAGCGACAGTGACGAGGGACGTAAAGCGGTGGGCTGACCATTCAGAGGCCATGCTGCAAGATGCACTGGGCGATGTCGACTGGAATATGTTCCAAGCAAGTTCCAGAGACGTCAGTGAGTTTGCGGAAGCGGTTACGGACTTCATTGCCACAGTAGCCGATACCATCATCCCCACGGTAAGGGTCAGTATCTTCCCTAACCAAAAACCCTGGGTGGACAGGTCTATTCGCGTGGCCTTGAATGCTCGCACCGCTGCTTACAACTCCGGCCTGGCATCCGGCAACATGGACGACTACAAGGGAGAGTCCTACCGACTGCGAAGGGCAGTGAAAGATGCAAAAAGGAGGTACCGGGACAAGATGGAGTCACAGATGGAGCAGCAGGACACCAGACGCCTTTGGCAGGGGCTACGGACTATAACTAGCTACAGGTCCAGCACCCCCTCAACCGGAAATGCCGGCTCCACCTTAGCTGATGACTTGAACTCCTTCTACGCACGATTCGAGACGGGCAACATTACCCCTAGCTCGCCGTCTAAAAACAACACCGACGGGGCGCTGGCTAGCGAGGCTGGAGGGGGATCCACTGCCGGGGATGTGCACACATTCTCGGTGTCCGAGCATGAGGTGAGGTGGGCTCTGACGCGTGTGAACACGAGGAAAGCTGGAGGCCCAGATGGTATATCTGGGCGAGTACTAAAGTCTTGTGCTACTCAGCTTGCTCCAGTGCTCACCACAATATTCAACCTCTCCTTGGCCAAGTCCGTGGTCCCTGCATGCTTCAAAAGATCCATCATTGTACCGGTGCCAAAGAATGCCTCTCCAGCGTGTTTAAATGACTACCGACCGGTGGCCCTCACCTCGGTTGTCATGAAATGCTTTGAGAGGCTAGTCAAGAAGCACATCTGCGCCCTCCTTCCTCGCAACATGGACCCACTACAGTTCGCATACCGTCCGAACAGGTCCACGGATGATGCGGTCTCCCAGGTTCTACACACCGCTCTCTCTCATCTGGACAGCCAGGGGGGATATGTGAGGATGCTGTTCATTGAGTTCAGTTCAGCTTTCAACACAATAGTCCCCAGCAGACTGGTTGAGAAGCTGCTGGAACTGGGGCTTAGCACCCCTCTGTGTGCCTGGGTCCTGGACTTTCTCACCGCCAGGCCCCAAGTGGTCAGGATGGGGAGACATACATCGAACCCCCTCACCCTGAACACAGGATCCCCCCAGGGTTGCGTCCTTAGCCCCCTACTGTACTCCCTGTACACACATGACTGTGGGGCCAGGTTCAGCTCAAACTCCACCATCAAGTTTGCTGATGACACTGTGGTGGTGGGCCGGATCTCCGACAATGATGAGAAGGCCTACCGGGAGGAGGTGGCTGATCTGGCACTCTGGTGTCAGGACAATAGCCTCCTCTCTAATGTCACTAAAACTAAGGAGCTGATTGTGGACTTTAGAAGGGCTCAACATCCGAGGACGTACACGCCACTGGAGATAAATGTGATTACTGTGGACAGGGTGAACAGCTTTAAATACCTGGGGGTCCACATCACAGAGGATCTGACATGGACAACACACATTGCCACACTGGTGAGTAAGGCAAGGCAGTGCCTTTACCACCTCAGACAGCTGAGGAAATTCAGAGTGTCTCGGAGGATCCTTCAGTGCTTCTACTCTGGGGCTGTAGAAAGCATCCTGTCCGGCAACATCACAATCTGGTTTGGGAACAGCTCTGCCCAGGACAGGAAGGCTCTGCAGAGAGTAGTGCGTTCGGCTAAACGCACTATGGGAACTACACTCGCCCCCCTGCAGGACCTATACATCAGGAGGTGCAGATCCAGAGCCAGCAACATTATGAGGGACCCCTACCACCCCAGCAACGGACTGTTCCAGCTGCTACAGTCAGGCAAACGCTGTGAAAACAGAGAGGATGAGACGGAGTTTCTTCCCACAGGCCATCAGGACTGTTAACTATTATATCACCAGGGACTAATTTACTGTATTCATTTATTTTTTGTGTTGTGTCCTTTTTTTTCTTTAATTTTTTTTTTCTATTCTGTTTTGTAGTTTAGCACAATCCGCAGGCATTGCCACTTTCATTTCACTGCACATCTTGTATGTGTATGTGACAAATAAAGTTGACTTGACTTGACATCTGTGAAGAAACACAACGAATGTCTCCGATAGGACAGTGATATTCCATGAACAGCTTAGAATGATACAGTGTGGAAACAGGCCCTTTGGTCCAACTTGCCCACATGAGCCAACATGTCCCAGCTATACTAGTCCCACCTGCCCGCATTTGGTCCACATCCCTCCAAACCTGTCCTATCCATGTACCTGTCTAACTGTTTCTTAAGTGTTGGGGATGGCCCCAGCCCCAACTACCTCCTCTGGCAGCTTGTTCCATGCACCCACACCCTCTGTGTGAACAGGTTACCCCTCAGATTCCTATCTCTGGAGAAAAGGAATAGTTGACGTTTCGGGTTGAGACCCTTTTTCGGACACTGGCAAACTCACTGCTCATGATCGTTTATTGCTCCTGTTTGTTTAGAGAGGGGGAGGGGAATATTTGTCAGGAAGCGCTGCCTGCCTTAACTCTACTCGCCCCACCCCATATACCTGTGCACTTGATCACAAGAGATAGGAGTGGAATTAGGCCATTCGGCCCATCAGGTCTACTCCGCCATTCAACCATGGCTGATCTATCTCTCCCTCCGAGACCCATTCTCCTGCCTTTTCCCCATAACCTCTGACAACTGTACCAATCAAAAATCTATCTATCTCTGCCTTAACAATACCCACTGACTTGGCCTCCACAGCCTTCTGTGGCAAAGAATTCCCCAGATTCTCCTCATCTCCTTCCAAAAAGAACGTCCTTTAATTCTAAGGCTACGACCTCTGGTCCTAGACTCTCCCACTAGTGGAAACATCCTCTCCACCTCCACTCCATCCAAGCCTTTCACTATTCTGTGTGTTTCATTGAGGTCCCCCCCTCATTCTTCTAAAGTCCAGCGAGTACAGGCCCAGTGCCGACAAATGCTCATCATAGGTTAACCAACTCATTCCTGGGATCGTTCTTGTAAACCTCCTCTGGACCCTCTCCAGAGCCAGCACATCCTTCCTCAGATATGGTGCACAAAATTGCTCGCAATATTCCAAATGCGGCCTTATAGAGCCTCAGCATTACATCCCTGTTTTTTGTTTACAAGCCCTCTTGAAATAAATGCTGGCATTGAGTTTGCTTTCTTTACACGGGGGGAACGCACAAACTGCACACAAACAACAGCCGCAGTCAGGATCGAACCTGGGACTCTGGCGCTGTAGGGCAGCAGCTCTACCACAGCGCCACCCCAGTCTTGGATGGGAATCTGCAGGCAGTGCTGTTTCCATGGATACACATTTGGCACCAGTGAAATCAGAAGGTGTTTGGCACGTGTGAATTCTGTGCTTGAAGGATCAGGCACCTCTCCATTTTAGGTCCTTAGGATCAGATACTTCCAGATCTGGTTCAACGTGGATTAGAAGGAGACATAAAATATGGAGTGCCTCAGCGGGACAGGCAGCATCTCGGGAGAGAAGGAATGGCTGACGTTTCGGGTCGAGACCCTTCTTCAGGCCGAGCATTGAGTGTGTCTACCCCAATGAATTATACTATGCATGTCCTTCTGGTACAGGTGCACGGACTATCACAACGTTAAAGAAACATTTAGACAGGTACATGGATAGGATAGGTTTAGAGGGATATGGGCCAAATGCAGGCAGGTGGGGCTAGTGTAGATGAGGCATATTGGTCGGCATGAGCAAGTTGGGCCGAAAGGCCTGTTTTCCCGCTGTATGACTCCATCCAGATTCAGGGACAGTTTCTTCCCATCCGTTATCAGGCAACTGAACCATCCTATCACCAAGTAGAGAGCAGTCCTGAGCTGTTATCTACCTCATTGGAGAACCTCAGACTATCTTTGATTGGACTTTACTGGACTTTATCTTACATGTTGGCCGGCATGGGCAAGTTGGGCTGAAGGGCCTGTTTCCGCGCCGTGTGACTCTTTGACTCTATGTGCATTATATCACTCTATGTGCATTTCTCCCTTCAACAACAGACTGGTTCCACCAAGCTGCAGGAGAGAACGCCACAGGAGATCCTTCTTCCCTGTGGCTATCAAACTGTACAACTCCTCCCCCTTCTGTCGTGGGGTAGATTGAGACTGACCCCAACCCCCCCCCATTCCCCAATCTTTGCACATCCCCCAAGCCTTTCCACGCGTCACTTTAATCTCATGGTTCATGTATTTTGTGTTTTTATGACTGTTGGCAGATCAATTTCCCTCCTGGGATAAATAAAGTTCTATCGTATCGTAATCCTTGTTCCTGCAAAAACCACTTCAAGTTCACAGCGATAGAACAAGGCAACAATGCCCAAGGATATTTGCACCTTCCCCCCTCCAACAAAAGAACTGATGTCCCTAAACCATCTCTAACAATCTCTCCCGGTTGCCAAAGCCCAGGTCCACAGTTGTAGTTGTGATGGTGTCACCATGCAGTGGCGTCTAGACATGGTTTAATTCCAGTCACTCCAGCATTCTGCGTCTAGACATGGTTTAAATCCCACCATAATCCTTTGTGGATTTGCAAAGCAAATAACATGCAGTCGGTTAAAGTCACTGTGAAATCATCAGGCTGCAGTATATTTCCAGCTTGTAAATTCATTGTAAATTTCCCCGGTGTGGGACGAATAAAGGAATATATTATTATTATTATTATGTTTCTTAAACGTAACAATAGTCCCTGCCTCAACTACCTCCTCTGGCAGCTCGTCCCATATACCCACCACTCTCTGTGTAAAAAGGTTACCCCTCAGATTCCTATTCGATTCCCCCACCCCCCTCACCTTAAACCTATGTCCTCTGGTCCTCGATTCCCCTACTCTGGGCAAAGGACTGCATTTATCGGATCTATTCCCCTCATGATCTTGTACACCCTTATAAGATCACCTCGCATCGTCCTGCGCTCCAAGGAATGAAGTCCTCGCCTGCTAAACCCTGTAGCCCAGGCCCTCGAGTCCTGGCAACATCCACATAAATCTTCTCTGCACCTTTTCCTGCTTGACAACATCTTTCCTGTAACATGGTGACCAAAAACTGAACACAATACGCTAAATGTGGCCTCACCAATGCCTTATACAACTGTAACGTGACCTCCCAACTGCTATGTACATCCCCTCTCTCACTGTTCCTCCCACACCCCACCCATTGTGCTCTGCCATCTTGTTGAGTTTCACTGTTTGTATAACTCATTTTCATCCACCCCACAGCCAACAATGGACCATTGTGGGCTCCACCTTTCCTTGATCACCTTCCTTTTTTCAACTTCCTCTTTCATTCATCTGTTCTATGTACCTTCTATATATCTCGTTTCCCTCTCCCCTGACTCTGCCTGAAGAAGAGTCTCAACCCGAAACGTCACCTATTCCTATTCTCCAAAGATGCTGCTTGACCCGCTGAGTTACTCCAGCTTTTTGTGCCTATTTTCTCTACTCAATGTTCTGACTGATGAAGGCCAATGTGCCGATATCTCTCTTGACCGCCCTATCTACCTGTGACGCCACTTTCACGTTGTCTTCATAGCAACACCTGTGTTTCCGCCGATTTTAACTTTCACGATAAAGCAGCCAAGAGCTGATTGGTGTCTCCAATGTGACATAAAATCAGGGACACACAGAGAATTGTGGACAGCTCGTGTTGTATGGTGCAATGCCTTATCAGGACAGTTTTGAAAAAAAATATTTGCGGATCATGTAACATCCCAGGAGGGAGAAATGGAGTTAAAATTTCAGGTGTATAACTTTCAACTCGTTAACAGCTGGAAGTTCTTTGACCTGAAATGTTAACTCTGTTCCACTCTCCACAGTCACTGCACAAACCATTCAGAAAGGACAGCACGGTGGCGCAGCAGTAGAATTGCTGCCTTACAGTGCCAGAGACCCGGGTTCAATCCTGACCACGGGTGCTGTACGGAGTGCGTGCGCTCTCCCCGTGACCTGCGTGGGTTTTCTCCGGGTGCTCCGGTTTCCTCCCACACTGCAAAGATGTATAGGTTTGCACGCTAATTGGCTCGGTATAAATTTAAATTGTCCCTAGTGTGTAGGATGGTGTTAGTGTGCGGGGATCGCTGGTCGGTGGGGACTTGGTGGGCCGAAGGGCCTATTTCTGCGCAGTATCTCTAAACTTAACTAAACCAAAAGGATGTTCTGTTTTTATTTCAGTCCAGACCAAGTGCACCTGTTAGGCCCAAACCACTCCTGCATTGGTGCACCTCCCTCTCCCTCCCCCCACCTCCCTCTCCTCCCCTCCCCCTCCCTCCTTCCCCCTCCCCCCCTCTCCCCCTCATTCTCCACCTCCCCCCTCCCTCCTCTCCCTCCCCCTCCCCCCAACTCACCCCTCCCTCCCTCCCCCCCCTCCCCCCTCTCCCTCCCCCCTCCCCCAACTCACCCCTCACCCCTCCCTCCCTCTCCTTCTTCCTCCCCCTCCCCTCTCCCTCTCCCCATCACCCCCCCCCCCCCTCCCGCCTAGTGTTGCCTCTCTTGGTGCAGCACCCTCTCCTCCCCCCTCCCCTCTCCCCTCCATTCCCCTCTCCCCTGCACTCCCACCTCCCCTCTCCCCCCCCCCCCCTTCTCCACCCCCTCCCTCCACCCCCCTCCCTCCCTCCCTCTCGTCCTCCGGCCCCCTCTCCATCCCTCCCCTCCTCCACCCCCCCCCAACGGGCCCCAACTGCGCAGGCGGGTAGGCGTTTGTTCTGCGCACGCGCGGATGCGGCGGCCATCTTACGCAAGTACCAGATCAACGTAGCCCCAACTGCACATGCGCGGTTTTTAAAACTTTGAAATGTGAATAACTTTTAAAATATATCTCCGATTTCAATGAAACTTGTTTCATATACGACCACGGGACGACGGTGAGTAAGATGGGCCTAAAATTGTCGCACTATCTTGTACAGTTTTGGCTGTAGTTCAGGAACAAACAAACAAACAAGATTTAGTATATAGATATCCAGCATCTGAGGTTCTTTATTTTTTGTTGCTTTTTGAAAACCAAATCCTGTGGTAACTGGTTTGCAATTCATCCCCACCTCCCCCCCCCCCCCCCCCCCCCCCCCGCCCCCCCTGTCCTTAAGGCTTCTCTCAATGCCATCTGTGGTGCTTATAGGGCAGTATCTTCCGACTCAGTACCGAAGATTTTGTCAGCTATTATTTTGCCGTCGTATTTCGCCTGCGTCCCTCCAAAATCTTCTGGGAGAATATCAACGTCAATCTCCTTAAAAAACGATTCCAGTTCCTCGCCATGCACGTGCACCTGGAAGAAATGAGCAGTGATTATTGAGCAGGAAGGAACTGCAGATGCTGGTTTACACCGGAGATAGACACAAAATGCTGCAGTAACTCAGCGGGGCAGGCAGCATCTCTGGAGAGAAGGAATGGGTGACCTTTCAGGTTGGGTCTGAAGAAGGGTCTCGACCCGAAACGTCACCACCGAGGTGCTGCCTAACCCGCTGAGTTACTCCAGCGTGTCGTGTCTACCATTGGTGATCATTTTCAGATAATTAAGGTGCTACCACACAAATAGATCGAGCGACAAAGAAGGCATATGGTATCTTCATGTTCATGTTAAAGGAGCAAAATGAGGCCATTTGGCCGATCAAGTCTACTCCACCATTCCATCATGAATGATCTATCTTTCCCTCCTAACCCCATGCTCCTCCCCATAACCTCTGACACCCGTACTAATTAGTTTAGTTTAGTTTTAGAGATACAGCGCGGAAACAGGCCCCTTCGGCCCACCGGGTCCGCGCTGCCCAGCGATCCCCGCACACTAACACTATCCTATACCACGAGGGACAATGTTTTACATTTACCAAGCCAATTAACCTACAAACCTCTATGTCTTTGGAGTGTGGGAGGAAACCGAAGATCTGGGAGAAAACCCACTCAGGTCACGGGGACAACGTACAAAGTCCGTACAGACAGCACCCGTAGTCGGGATCGAACCCGGGTCTCCGGCGCTGCATTCGCTGTAAGGCAGCAACTCTACCGCTGCGCCACCGTGCCGCCCATAATATAATCAAGAATCTACCAATCTCCACCTTAAAAATATCCAATGACTTGGCCTCCACAGCTGCCTGTGGCAATGAATCCCACAGATTCACCGCCCTCTGACTGAAGAAATTACTCCTCATCTCCTTTCTAAAGGTACGACCTTTTATTCTGAGGCTATGGCCTCTGGTCCTAGACTCTCCCACCAGTGGAAACATCCTCTCCTCATTCATTGCTTTCATCACTCAGGGCTTCAAGTGGAAATGTCTGGAAGTCATGTTGCAGCTTTATAAAACGTAGGTTCTGTTGCATTTGGATCATTGTGTGTAGTTCTGGTTGTCCCACGACATGAAGGATGTGTCGGCTTCACAGAGACTGCCTGGATTATTGGATGTCGGCTTCAGGGAGAAGTTGGACAAACTTGGATAGTTTTCTCTGGAGGCTGTGGGGAGATCTGATCGAAGTGTATGAAATTATGAGAGCCATTGTTAGTCAGACTGGAAAAGGCAAAGACGAGAGGGAATGGCTTTGAGGTGAGAGGGGCAAAGTTTAAAGATGTGCGCGGCAAGTTTTTTACTTGAAGGGTGGTGGGTGCCTGGAACGAGGTACTAGGGATGGTGGTGGAGGCAGATACGATAGTGGCATTCAAGAGCCTTTTGGATGGGTGATGTTTTGGATCAGAACATTTTTTCGGACTGGGTTTTAGTTAGGCACATGAATATGCAGAGGGTGGGGGGATGTGGATCATGTCCAGGCAGAAAAGATCAGTTTACCTTAGCATCACGTTCAGCACGGACATTGTGTGTTGAAGGTCCTGGCCCCTGTGCTCTACTGGTCTATGTTTATTTCTATGTCCTTTACTGAAGTCAATGCTTTCAGCACAACCCCTTTCCCTTGCTATGCCTTGCATCTCACTACAACCAGTTGGTACGCCTCCCATCTCAATACAACCAGTCTCAGAATCAGATCAGGTCCCAACTCCAAAATTCTTTCCAAACTCAACTCTAACTCCATCAGCCATCACAGTGGGGCAGCGGGTAGAGCTGCTAACTCACAGCGCCAGAGACCAATCCTGACCGTGGGGACTGTCTGTGTGGAGTTTGCACGTTTTCCCTGTGACTGCCTGGGTTTTCTTCGGGCGCTCCGGTTTCCTCCCGTGTGGGCTTGTAGGTTAATTGGCTTCTGTAAATTGCCCCTCGTGTGCAGGGAGTGGATGTGAAAGTGGGACAATGTGAATCTTGGTGGGCTGAAGGGCCTGTTTCCATGCTGTGTCTCTAAACTAAACTTGAACAAGTCACAACAGCAGTTGAGCTGAGACATGTGCAAAGACAAATTGTAGCAGGTGATAGAATAGACAGATGGACAGACGCAAAGAGCTGGAGTAACTCAACGGGTCAGGCAGCATCTCTGGAGAAACAGAACAAGTGACGTTTCGGGTCGAGACCCTTCTCCAGACTGAGAGGGGGAAGGGAAACGAGAGATATAGACGGTGATGTAGGACAAATGAATGAAAGATACACAAAAAAGTGACGATGATAAAGGAAACAGGCCATTGTTAGCATTGGGCTAGGTGAAAATGAGTTACAGACAATGAAACACAACAAGACAACGTTGAAGCTGGTATGACTTGGGTGGGGGAGGGATGGAGAGAGAGGATGCAAGGGCTACTTGAAGTTA